>NW_004955445.1:174730-242864 GCF_000276665.1 Chinchilla lanigera
TTTGGTTTTGGTTTTTCTCTGGTACCGGGAACTGAACTCACGACCTTGCGCTTGCCAGGCAGGCGCTTTGCCACTGAGCTAAATCCCCAGCCCCCTAGGCACCTTTTTATATCTGCTTATTTGATTCAGAATGTTGGTGAGATTCATCCACATCACAAGGAGTTACAGCCAGAGACTTGTGTTTGCTGTATAGTGTTCTGCAGTTAATTTACATATTGTGCATCTGATAGGCATTTGGAAAGCTCCAGATGTAGCACTCAGGAATACTGGGGTATGCATATTTTGCACATGACTTTTGGGAATACATGGTGAAATTTATGGTGGGTATTTGTGCTTGTGAGTGCAACTGCCAGGTCACAGGGTAGGTAAAAGTAATGCCTGAGGAGGGCCCAAGAAGTGCTGATTTGTTCTTAGTGACAATTGCTCAGTGATGATTTAAATGCCATTTTCCAAAGAAGCTCGCAGACGCTGTGGTGTGGGCCATGCCTGAGATCCTCTTCTTGCCTCTTCCCTCACAGCATATGTCATCGTTGGTAGTTATGTATTTATTTTGGGGTATTTGCCCAAGGCCTTCACACTTCTACGCCATGACTCGCTTAAGGCAGGAAGCCATTGCTGTTAGGCAACAGCCACTTGCCAGAGATGGTGGTAGCACTGTGTGTTTGGCTGTGAACAAGACAAAGTCTTGTCTTCATACTCCTGAGGGCCTGGTGGTGGAGAAAGATTTTAAGCAAACCCAGAACATGTCATAAGTGCTGGAAGAAGAGAAAAAGGGTGGAGAGAAAGGATCAGAGTGAGGTCAGCAAACCATGACCTCTGACAGGCCACGTGCTGTCAGAGAAGGCAACAGGTTAGCAGAGAAGTGGAGAAGCGAGAGCAGGGCTCTGCCCTCCTGCCCACACCTATCCCTAGCCATACTGAATGGCTGGAAACTTTTGGTCAGCATTTCCCGAGAGAACCCACTGGCCAGGTGTGCCTGCAGATACACAGACGTGGTCACTAATCAGCAACTGTCCCACAAAGCTGCTGCTGGTCCAAGGCCATTCCCTTCCCACAGAGGAGGTCTTTTGCTCCAAGAGGTCAGCCAAGGATCACTGGACTTGTGGGGGTCCAGCCTCTCATCAGCATGTGTTCTCATTGTCTAAGAATGTAGCTCCAATGGTCTCAGAGCAGATATTTACCAACAGGGCCAAGAGAGGTGGCCACAACCCAGTGGACACCAGATCTTTAGCAATGGCCACAGGAGCAGATGCCTGTTCCAAAGGGAAAAGAAACTGCTCAAATAGGAAGGAGCAACTGTGTTGAAGGAGGGGAGAGGAAAAAGAAAGAAGGAAGAGGGAGAAATATGTATATGTATATTCAGGATAGCTAGCATAATTGTACTACTAATATCTGTTGGTTTATTGAAAGGAACTCAATGTGTAATTGTTTGATCAATCTTGCATGACTATATCTGGTTATATGTGCAACCATTTTGAAGATGACATTGGGAAGTATAACAACCATTGTTAATATCCTATCACTATGTTTTGAAATTCTGTATCATTTTTATTGCTCTCTATGCTGTTTTGTTTATGTATTTGTTTTTGTTATGTTGTTTTTTTTTAAAAAAAATGAAAAACAAAATTTATATGTGTATATAAGGATAGCTGGAATAGGTGTATTGCTGATGTCTGTAATTTATTGAGAGGCACAGTCAATGCTTAAAATTTTCTTCTTTCTTGACCAATTTTACATGCTTGAACTTGGTAATCAGAATGACTGATCTGAAAACAATATGCAGTATAAGAAGCATTGTTGAACTCCTACCATCTTGTATGGTGAAGCTCTGCATCATTTCCAATTTTTTTAAATTATTTTTAGTTTTTTCACTTGTTACTGTCTTTGACTGTTTGATCAATTTTACATTCTTATGTCCATTGACTGAGCAACTTCATTGAAGATAGCAGTATGTAATATAGCAACCACTGTAAATTTCCACCATTTTGTCTTCAGGTCATGTATCATTTTTGTTGTATTTGTGTTGTTTTTATTTTGTCTTCATTGTTGTTTTGTCAGTTTTTAAATTTTTAAAATAAAAAAATAAAACAGAGATGGCCTGTTTTGGCCAACAGACTTGGGAACTGATGGTCTCTGGATAAAGGATGTCAAGTTTCACAGCTCTAGACACAAACTCACCTGCAGGCAGCTGAGGAAGCCCTGGTAGGGGCCAGCATTTGGTTGCTCAGCTATGCTCAGGCACGTGGGCAGTGCTCCATACCCCGGGCTGAGCCAGGAGAGACAGCTGTGGTTGGATCTGTAGCCTTGGGATGGGAGCCAAAAGTGGAAAAGCTCAGGGAGCAGGGATGATGAGGGAGAGAACACTGTGCAAGGAGATGGTCTCTCTCTCCCCCTCCATCCTTCTATCTTTCCCTCAAGAAATAAACCAGCAGGCAGCATTCTGTTCACCAGTGCTCATGAATTTAACATTGGTTGGAAGAGGCCCAGGAATCAAATCGGTGAAAGGCTACCTGGACAGAGCTTGCTGTTTGCCCACCCTCTGGTAGCTGGGCACACAGAAGAGGCAGGGGCCTCTCTGCTCAGCAGCTATCATAACTCCTCCTTGCCCTCTCCTGTGGAGATTTCATCTTCCTTAACCTTGAGCTCTCATCCTGAATCAGGGTGGGATGGTCCGGCCCCTCAGAGCTCCTGGTCTCGCTTAGGCTCCTGTCCTCTTATCACTCCATCCAGCCACTGGGCCTCCATTGTCTTCTCAGACACCCAAATCATGCCCACCTCACAGCCTTTGCACATCCCCCTCCAGCAACATCCTTCTGCAGGACCTGTACATGACCCCAGCCTCCTCATGGAAGGCACTTCCTGGGGACAGTGAGAGCCGCGGGGTCAGGGCCCGAGAAGGAATCCTTCCTCAGCCCCCACTACAGACCCACTGTAGCCAGCACCACTGGGGCACATTGTCTTGTCTTCTTTTCATGGTGCTCACCACTCCTTGAATCATCGCGTTCATTTATGGGCTTGGTTTTTATTTTCTGCCCCCACCCCAGCTCTCCTGATGTGTGAGCCACAAGAAGGCAGAAACTGCATCAGTTTTGCCTCCCATGGGATCCTCAGTGTCTGAAAAATGATAATTGTATTCTTTAATAAAGAATACAATCTTCTTTAATTTAATGCAATCTTTAATAAAGAATACAATTCTTCACAGAAGAATACCCCTTCTGTGCCTTGGGAGGCTTGAGAGCTGCCCACACTCCCGACCAAAGGGCCAAGTCTATGCCATGTCTGTGTGCACTGAATGCTCTCCATAGGGAGTAGATGAGAAGTAGAATGACTGCCAGAACATTGCTGCAAGTGTGTGACTCTTTTGGATGTAGTTTTGATGGCAGGGTAGCCATGGGTAGCCACATCCTAGCTTGGCCCAATTATCCTTCCCAGCAAGAGTCCTGAAGGGATCTATACATACAAAAATAGCGTAAAAATCACAAAAGGCAGCACTTTACTAGGACTTGAGCCATGTCTAATGCCTCCCGACCCAGACTCTGGGGAAGTGAGGGAGAACAGAGCTTAGGCTGGAGAGTTGTAGCTTCCTCGAACCCAATTTCAAATCTTACTATTGGCATTGCCATGTCCAGAGAGTACATGTCCTATCAAGCAAGTAGATCAGAGGGGTGCACGGTCAGTGATTTGCTGATTGCATTCATCACCAAGAAGGAGGAGCAGAAATTCTGAACTCACTTGGCATGGACCACACTTATGGTCTTACCCCAGCACTGCACTCATTCTCCTGTCCTCTGTTTCTCATATATTCTGAAGATCCTGGACATTCCACTGGCCCCACTGCACCTGGTACACCATATTAATTGGACAGCATGAAAAGGAAGTGATAAGATGGAACTCTTGGTGAGACAGAGGGAGATGGAGAATGACACAACCAGATCCCCAAAATGTCCAGGCCCTATACCATCAGTAAAAGGTCCAGTTATCTGGGTCTTATAGTATATCCTCTCCAGTGATGAAGGCAAATTGTTGTATCTCATACTTCCTACTGTAGTGGTGAAAAGGTAACCCTAGAACTCCCCTTTGGACCTGAAGCTGCATGTTGCACACTTTGAAATATGTTTCCAGCTACTTAATTGGATGATACGTGAGGCTTCTTACTTGCAGTGGGGGGCTGAAGAAGATCCAAGCTGGCAGTCCTTGATGGAAACCACAGCATCAATCCCTTTGGTGCTGTAGTGGGGCCAAACTGTCTGCAGAACTATGGACCATGTAGGAAGACTCCCTGGTGAGCCATGAAGTCTAGGTAGAGATATGGAGCCTGACAGTGGGTTGTCACATGACCAGAGCTGCCCGGTATGAACTGAGTTCTCTTTTATCCATCTCTCAGGTCTCTTTTTGGTGGATCTCTTGGATCTATTTTAGACACAAACCCAGGAAGGTCCAGCAACATTTTCCTGTAAGTTGGAAGAGGTACGTCCAGAATCAAGTACAGGTAGGAGCGAGGTTACAGTCATGCACAAGCTAGAGGTGCAGATGGTCTAGGGCCCCTGGTTGCCTGCTATGGTTGCACATACACCCCGTGCTCAATACACAACATTGCAGCCAAAGGAGAGGTGGCTCCTTCACAACCAGCTGAAAAGCCCAAGCGTGGCTCACGAGTTGGGTGGGTTTGATATGAATGGATGCTGGATGCACTGTGTCACCACTCAGGGGGGACCCTGAGAGACAACCACGAAATAAATCCTCCCAAAGACAGACTGTAGCCAGTGTGTCTGGCAGTTCATTTGTGTTTGGGAAAGGAAAAACGTAACTGAGTGTAAGACTATATTTGGACTCATAGGCCTGGTGTGAGCAGCTTGACTGGCGGGTCAGAGGCCTTGAGAATAGATACTTGAACATCTGGGGCAGCACATCTGTGACCAAATGGCCGTGGGCCCATAGCTATGGACTTTACCAGTTCTATCACACCATGCATTACCCAGAGGCCACATTGATGGAGGGACAGATGGCTCATCGAAGGTGCCAGCCTTCAGGTGATAACTTGAGAGGTTGGGAGACCATTCTTCTGCATAGCACACTGCTAAATAATGACCATCATGTGATACAGTGTTCCCAGTAACAGCATACATAGCTCCAGAAATCCAGCGGGTGGACCTAAACATGGCCTCATTTATCATCACCACCCGTGATCCACTTGTGTGAATTTGTGGTCCGTATCTGTTGTTCGGGGCTCTATGGCCTTAGAGCTGCTCAGAGTAGGACACGTTCACTGAGGATCAGAGCAACTGCCCCACTGAACTTTAAACTCTGGCATACTTTGGACTTTTTATACTAAAAAACCTCCAGGCAACAAGAAGAGTCCCCGCCTTGACTCCGTGGCAGACCTCGATCACCAAGAATGAAGCTGTTGTGTGTGACACGCAGGTAGCTACCTTTGGGGTGTTCCTTGGTCCTCCCTTCCCTGCTTTTGACAGTCAGTGACAAGCACAGCAATGATGACATAAGAAAAACTTGGTAAGTGTGTGGCACAGGCTCTCAGTGATGAGTTTCACCTGCCTCCTTGGGTAAGCCTCTTCCAGGAACAAAGGCATGTCCCGGGGAGAGGGGTTCTGGAGTGGGTGTCAGAGGAAGGAGGTAACAAGCACAGCTGTGGCCTATAGATCCATAGCAGCAGCAGGGTGTGCTGTGTTCAGGAGAAATGACCACAAGTGTCCTGGAGACGCTGAGCAAGGAGATCAGAGTGGTACACGGGTGAAGTATAATTGCGGCTCTGGTGCATTGGCCAGGTTCCGCCTGGGGACAGAAATACTCATTGTCCCAGCTGCTGCAAATACTGGCATCTGGGGACTCTCAGCTAGATCCTTTCCTGGGTGCTGCCCCTGGCTCACTTATAATCAGGCTTTTCCCCAGGGACCCTGTGCACCCAATAAAAACTCAAGGGGCTCCCCTAGCTCCAGATGTACTGGGGATTTACTGAGGCCCGAGCTACAACTGCGTTGCATCTGACTCTTCCTTCTGCCAATACTTCTTGTTCACTGTTTACAGCGCTCGGGCGCTGCAGGCACTTCCTGTCTCTCTGCATGTAAAATGCCAGCCCAGAATCTGTTGTTCAGGGAAATTGACTTTGATAACAGCTTTCTACTATTTACCTATCAACTCAACATTAAATTATCCACCCACCCATCCCATCCAACCCTCCATCCTAACAATCTTCCATTACTCATTCAATCATCCATCCATGGCTATCGTTCCTGCAGCCTATCTATTCAGCATCCAACTGTCTATCCGTCCAATCACCCCACTTTCTAGCCCAATAACCAACACTTTGTTTATCTGTATATTGAATTTACTTATTTTTTTGAGACAAGATCTCATTGTGTAGTTCAGGCTGGCCTAGAGTTCACTATGTAGCCCAGGCTGGCCTCAAACTCATGGCGATCCTCCTGCCTCAGCCTCCCAAGTGCTGGGATTACAGGCATGAACCACTACACCCAGCTATCCATATATTTAGCTGCACAAATATTTATCCATTCGCCCATTTAACCATCTGGTCTGTCCTTTCTTCCATCCTTCCATCCATGAGCCAACATCCAACAACTAAACATTTAACCATCCAATCATCTACCTACTACTCATCCTTAATACAAGTATGTATTTTGTATCCACTGTGGACTACACATTATGCTGTAGATACAGTGATAGATACAAGACGGCCAGACCTCCTGGAGCTTTTTCTTGGTGATAAATTCAACAAATATTCACTGCCCATTTCACTGCCCTCCCCAAATACGACTTCAGTCTGCAAAGGGTTCCCTGCCTAAAAGAGGGCACAACTGGAAAACAAGCAATTGACACATACCTTGATTTGCTGAGTTTCAGAATCCCTAGGAACATCAAGATAGCCCCCTGACCTCCACTGGTAGGTTCAGGAAAGGTTTCCTGGGATAATGATGCCTAGGTTCTGAAGGGCGGTAGGAGGGAGTCAGTAGAGGAAGTAGACCAACTGCAGGCCTATGCATGAATGCTCTGCCTAGAAGCATGTGTACCTTACCGTAGAAGTGCCATAAATCCTTGCTGGATGACAGAGAAAGAGAAAGAGAGAGAGAGACCTTAAAGTCTTGAGTAAATGGAAGATTGTTAGGATGGAGGGTTGGATGGGATGGGATGGGTGGGTAGATAATTTAATGTTGAATTGATAGGTAAATAGAAGAAAGCTGTTATCAAAGACTTTAAAAGTCTTAAGGTCTCGGTCACATTTTTAATAAGACAAAAGGATAACAGAAGACACAGCAGTTTACCTACCTATAAAGTGGGTGACCGTGTCTGTCTCATAGAATTGCATTTAGAATTATAGCTCTTGAAACAGTGGAGATCTGACACCTGACCGTACTCTACATTATTATTACTAATTGCAATTAGATAATCTGAGCACTGTAGTTGAGGATAGTGATATGCAATGTAACAACCACTGTTGATTTGTATTAATTTGTCTTGAGACCCTGTATCACTTTGAATGTTTTGCTTTGATTTGTTTATGTTCGTGGTACCGGTATGCTGCTACTGTTCTATTTTTTTGTTCATTTGTTTCTCATGTACTACTCTCTTTAAAATAAAAAAATTACAATTAATAATAATCAATCATTAATAACAAATAATATAACAATCATCCTCACCAGTGAGGTATTAGTCGATAGCTTTATTATCATCATAATTGAAACTCATTGCACATGATATTTTCTGCACCCCGCTTTGTAAAAGGAATTTGCTCCGGGAACCCTGAGGGGCCACATCAGCTTTTAATTTTTCTTTCCCTGCAGGACAGTGTCCTAGAGAAGCAATTGGCCTTCGGACTGGAGGAGTCACGGGGTCCGGAAGGACCTGCCAAGTGCTCGGCCTCACGTGGCTGGGCAAGGCGGCTGCAGAGACTGAGGGACAGCAGAGCCGCCTGACAGGAAGCAGGCCCAGCTCCTGCCTCAGGAGGGGAGCGTTCCACCTTCGCTTCACAGTGCCACTCTTCCTGTCCCCCGTGAATTTCGCTAAAACGTTTTGGGAAACTGTTTATATTTTCCACTGAATGACATCTTGGAGTAATGAGTTTCCATAACAACTAATGGGTGGTCAGGATGCTTCCGCCCTGGATGGGTCCCCGTGCTCTCAGATGCACGTCAACACCGGTTGAGGGCCCCTCAAGTGGTTCCTGTTTGCCATCCCTGGCAGACTGGGCGCCAGTATCCGGGAACATGGGGCACGACCCCAGAGAATCGGTCCCCCACCACATGCCAGCCTACAGCAGGGCGAGGGCTGTGCCTGGGTCTTTGGCTTTGCCCCACAGCACCCACTGACAGGAGCCTCTCCCTCACGGGGGGCACAGGATCAGCCTGAAGTGAACAGGAAGCTTACAGAAAAGGTTTCTGGACAAAAGGGAAGTGCCTGGCCCCCATGGTCACCCCTACAGCCCGATGCAGGGCCCAGTGGAAGCAGACACCAACAAAACCGCGGACCAAATGGTGTTCATTGTGCCCAGGGTCCCTGAGGGTGGGCAAAGAGACTCGGGGGTCTCCTGTGTCTCCCAAGGGGGAGCCACCTGTCAGGACAGAATGGCTGGGCTCTGAGAGGAGCCGCGACAGCACCCTGGGGAAGGTCAGACTGAACCCAGTGTCCTGCGTGGAGCCCCCCAGGGCGGCCCTCAGAGGGGAGCAGGAGTGTAAAGCATGGTAAACGCACGGAGATGAGCTGACAAGCAGCCCTTAATGAGGGCTTGGAGGAGTGCATTTACGAGCCTGGGAAGCATCGGGCTGATTTCATGGCCTCCTATAATTGCTTTATCTCTGACCCTTTCTGCCCTGAGAACAAGCATAGTTCCAGCCCGAAGAGCCAGCTCACGGCCCACTGCAGGGTCTGGGGCACTGACAAGGCCAAGCGGCCCGCTCGCCCCAGGCCTGCAGCTTGACACAGGGGCCTTGCGGCAGCACCACCTCCTTTTCCGCTGTGAGGCTGCCTGAGGCGCCCTCGGAGTGAGGGGCAGCCCGGAGACCCCACTAATAGCTCTGGGGGCGGGTGCTGGGATTATAATTGCCTCGCTGAGACCTCCGCTCCCTCATGTGTACAACGAGGAGCTTTAGAGAGCTGAACCCAGACTTGTAAAATGCCACGCTGAGACAGGCCCTTGAGGGGCCTCCGGCTCCACCCCAGCGCCTCGGGTGCTCGCTTGGGCGCAGAATCCGCTCACGAGTTCCCTCAGCCTTTCCTCCGTGTCCCCCTGTGGGTGCCAGCAAGGGGCAGAGGGACCTTCACAGCCAGCAAAGAAAGACAAACGGAACGTGGGCAAGGAGGAAAAGGGCAGTGCGGGGCTCATACGGGTGGCACTACCGGAAGGGAGAGCAGGGCTCTTTAGCGGGGAGGCCGGGGGAGGCAACAGCGGGGCTGAGAACCAGGCGCTGGTGGTGGGCGCAAGAGCACATCAAGCAGAGAAATAGCATGGGCAAAGGCCCCGGGCTGGACACTAACCTGGAAGGTACCATGGGCTGTGCTTTGGCTGAGCAGACATAGGAGGGAAGTGGTGGCTCAGGGGAGCCCTGTGGCCCATGTCCCAACTCTGGGTAGCCCAGTGGGTGCAGTGGGAGCCCCCCCCCAGCCCCCGGGAATTGAGAGCAGGTGAGCAGTTCAGAGCTCCCTCTGGTAAGGAGTGGGCATAAAGGCCTAAGAAGAGGCAACCCGGGGGGTCTGAACTGGCTGCTGTGGCAGAACTGGGCTGTGGATGGTTCTGGAGAAACAAGCTTGGAGCCTCGGCCTCGGCCTCGGCCTCGGCCTTGGCTATGGAAATGCAGTCAGCAGGCTGCCTCCCCTGGGCCACGACAGGCTGCCAAGGACTTGCCATTTCTCTTGCATAAAGACCGAGCTCGGCCAACAAAGGCAAGAGGGGAAGTGAAAGACTTTCTGAGTCAGTGTTGATTGTGCCCGAGCGGAACGGAAGGAGGTGGGCAGTGGTGGAGGGGGGTCGATGAGCAGCCTAAAATTGGGCTTCTAAAAGGAAAATCAATTTGTACTCTTGCTCAGGAAGAGGGCTGCATGTAGCCGGAATTACTCTTCAGGGTTATTTGGTTTTGCCTTCAAATCAGAAAATTGTAGTTATTACAGCCCTGGGATTGACTGGCATGGAGGCAGCTGCAGGCCCACACCTTGACCTTTGTCTGCTGGAAATCTGAATGGAACAAGGTCTCAGCCCCCACAGTCACCAATGCCACAACCAGGGAGAAGGGCAGTGGCCCGGAGGGGGTGGGAGAGAGGGCAGAGGGCCCTGCCTGCGGGGAGCAACTTTGCAAACGGCTGCCCTGACGCATGGAGCCAGGACCGTCACAGCTGACCCGGGCCCGAGCACCCTGTACTGTGGGCAGCGACAGGTCCCCTGGGGGGCCGCGCCCCCAGACTACAGACTACAGAAATGCACGGAGGTGATTATCTACTGATCATCTGCAGGCTTTGCCCTTAATCCCCTTAAGCCTCAGCAAATAGCCCCTAATTCACAATCACCGGAAATGGTATTGATTTTTTTTTTTCATCTAACTTGCAGCAACACTCCCACTGCCACTGAGAGGGAAGGGATGATGTCAAACCTCCTCCCCGGAGCCTGTCAAATACCGCCCCCTCTCCCGCTTCTGAAACATGGCCAGTCTCCCAAGCACAAAACAGGCAACTATTTTTTTTAATTATTTACTGCAGTTCCATGACCTTTTAAATCACCAACAGCTCCAAGAACAAAACCAAGTCCCTAACGGGCTTTAATTTTGTGACTTGTTAAGTTGAAGTGATCAGATGTTAGTAGTTACTGGTGTCACCATTCCCCAAGCCACTGTCCTGTACCGTGTGTGGAGATGGACTTCCGTTGGCTGGGAGATGTACCCTGACCGTGGCTGCCCCAGTCAGGCAGCTGTGTGCTTTCTGCCCATGCTACCATCCTGGAAGTGTGTGGCTGTGGCCCTCTCAATGCCTTCCTATCGGCTGATTTTATCTAGTCCTAGCATGGGCAGGGAGGAACTTGATGAATATCAGTTTAGAAGAGAAAAATGAGCAAGAGGACATTGTTACCACTGGCTGTAGTGTATAGTTTGTCCAAGAACTAAATTCATCCACACGCAAAGTCTTCCCTAGTAGGCCTGCTCCGAGAGAAAGGGCATCTGGGAAGCAGAGGGCCGATGGGATGTGACCTCAGATAGTTGGGTTTGATCGCTTCCTGGCCGTGTCACCTACAGTCAGTTCCTTGAGCTTTTCTGCAATCTGGCGTCCTCACCCGCGAAAAGGGGGTGGAAGGCACCAAGCTACAGGGCGCTCTGCCCGCCCACAGGAACGGGGCCTGAAAAGTGGCGATGCTTGGGTAAGCTGTGGATGGAGCCACATCACTACTGTGCCTCTGATGCCAGGTCACCGCTGGGGGAAACAGGGTAATAGATGTGTGACACCCCGCTGTTTCCGAAATGTCCTATATTATTTCAAAATTAAAATGTTGGGGCTTTATAAGGGCATAATAACAGCACCACTTCACAAGTTTTTTGGAAGGGATTTCAGACGGCGAGTCAGCGCTGAGCGCCAAGCCTGGCATCAGCGTGCGCTTAATAAATGGGCTTTATTTTTGCCCCACCAGTCTATGTAGGCCGCCAGAACTCCTTTCCTCATTAGGAGCATCCAGAAAATCCGAATGGGGTTTGTGGAGAGCGTGTCTGTTGGGCTTGGCAACAGCGAAACTTTTCCTTTTTGTGCCAGTTCATTTATTCTCAAGGTTAATTGTTGCTAATTGCACTGTCGGGTTGCCAACAAGAGTGTCAACACCAGCCCAATTAGACACGCAGACCGCCGATTGGTTCAGTGAGGTGGGTTGGAAGCAGACCCTGCCAACAGAGCAGGACCCGCAAAACAGGACTAATGAAGTCTATGTGGTGGTGGGGGGGAATGCTGGGTGCTGGGCAGCACTGTGCTCAGTGCTCCTGTTTCTAGCCGCTTAGGAATGCAACCCTGCACCCCATGCCTTTGAGAAGCAAACGACCTCTTGGACTTGAATGAGGCTCTGAGTTTGCTTCTGCTCTTGGGCATCAGATATGTCCCTCGCAGAGACCTACAGCTCTGCTCTTGAGCTCGTGGTCCCACGGCACCTGTGTGCTTTTTCTTGCACAGCCCTTTGCTAGATTGTCTCTTCACACACACGCTCAGGTGTCACAGACAAAATTCAGCCCCAGTTTGGCTTCAAATCACGCGACTGTTGTGTGAGTTGGTGCGAGGTTCTTAACCTCACCGAGCCTCCGCTTCCTCTTGTGCTGGCTAAAACACATTTCAGGGAAAGCTTGGCAAGGGGTCTCTGAAAGATTGAAAAAGTGTTCAACCTGAACACACACTTCCTAAGGACAGGAGATGACAGGTGTGAAGTGCCTGGCATGGGCTTGGTGTGCATCAGCTTTATGCAGGAGAGGGACACACCCACACGTTGTGTCATCCTTTACTTTTTAGTTTTCTTTTTCCTTTGCTGCACCTGCCTTCCAGATTAGGAGCATAGGTTGACCCAGTGCTGGGGAGGTGATGGAAATGGAAGCAAATCATTGCATGTGAAAGAATACGCTCATTTCTACGGAGAGAGGAGCACTCCACCCCGCGGAATTATAAGCACAATCCTAAGAGCAGTTTGGGGGAATGGACAGATGAACTTCCTGCTACGTCTCTCTGCCACAGAGGCTGGAGGCCACTCAGAGGGAGAGAACGTGGGGCTGGCACGGGACCCATCCGGAACCAGCGCGAACACGGACTGCTCATGCGCTCCTCCTGCGGCTCATGCGCTCCTCCTGCGGCTCATGCGCTCCTCCTGCGGCTCATGCTTTCTGGCAAGCACATCACTTTGTGTCACTCTGGAGCCCAGGGAAGGTGAAAAACCTGGTGCGTCCACTGCAGCTATTAAAGCAGGAGGAGTCCCTGATTGTGCTTCCAGCGGGGAGCTGGCAAGGGAAAGGCAATTCAATTAAATAAAAGGCAAGACACAGTGGAAGTTTGAAAGGAGTGTTGATGGATAAAACGCTGCTTCCAAAGACAATTCTGTCCCCCACCTGGAGGCTGCAGAGGATCCACGTCCAGCCTGAGATTTACAGCCCCAGGCATGGCCTCTGCTGGGTGATAAAGTATGCTCTCTAATCAATATTGGCACGGTCTGCCCGTCTGCAGCATGGATGCCCATTTAGCAAAATCACTGAGTAATGGAAAACGCAATTGAGTTGCATAATGAGGCTGGGTAATTGGATGGACTGGGCAGAATGTCCAGCTGAGTATATTCAGTCTGGCGTATTAATTAAAAACTTGACACGTCAAGCGCCATCCAAAGTACCCCATTAATTATTCCTTGAATCCAAAGGTCAGATGTATTGGATGGATTCCAAGACGATGATAAAATTGCTCGACTCTGGGGCCACTGTGACCAGAGTCTCCTTTCACCAAGCCCCTGGCCTCACCTGGCTCTCCAGGGGCAGTGGGACAGCAGCCCCTCTTCTCCCCCATACATTGCGCCCTGCGCCCTTGGGCCATGGGTCAGCACTGACAGGCGGATGGAGCCCTCACCAAGTCTGTGCATCTCTGCTCTGTGAGCTCTGCAGACATAGGCAGCTAAAGCAGTTTTCCCAAAGTCAGGAAGCAGCAGATGAGAATTCAAACCCAGGCCTTGGGACTTCAGAAGCATAGTAAGGTTCTTGGTTTGTGTAAGAAGAATCAAAGAAATTTTGAGCAGAAAGGACAAACTCCTCTGTGATGAATGCAGCTGTGTGGCCCTGAGCAAGCTCACTTGTCTCTGGGCCCCTGATCTCTCGCCTGTGAGTGAAGACAATATCACATCTCTAGTATTTAAAACTTCCAAGGAGAGGAGGACGGTGGGAAGGGTGGCCCTGAGAACAACAGGCCTGCTCAGCATGGAGAGCAATGCTTCTTCTGCAGCATACCTCAACTGCACCAGTGTTGTCCTGGCACCCCCAGGAGGCTCCCCAGAGCCCAACTAGCTCATGTCCCAAGACTGCAGCATGCTGCCCTGGACCTCTGTACATCTGGGCATCTTGGTGGCTGGGAAAAGAGCTCATGAAGCCTCAAATTCATCCCCAAAGGAAGCGCTGTCATCACCACATTCCACAGTTGAGGAAAGAGAAACACAGAACACTTGCAAGCAGAGAAGCGAAGCTCACCACCGACTAGCCAGCTCCAGAGATCTTAGTGTCCTCCAGCCCTGTGCCTCCTGGCCTGGGGCAGCAGGAAGGATGTGTTTGTAAGACTCAGGTGGGAGGGACCTAAGGTGGTGCCAATCATCAGGGATCAGCTGTCTCCTGGGTGTCCATCCAAACGAACAGCGCAGGTACAGGGTCTGACTTATCGATTCCGCTCCCAGGAATCTGCCCTGAGATGCAAAAATCTTAGAGCTCAGCAGAGCAAAATATTCATAGCTACCCACAGCCCCAGCTTCTGTCAATCAAGGGACATCCAAAGCAAGATGAGCCCCACACAGCTAGCAAGGGGACCGATCCGCCTCATGTTTCCACGCAGCACGACTATCTAGACCTGCAGTGGCGTGAAGCTAGTGACTGCCTCGGGGAGCTGTGGAAGGCTGTCAAGCGCATCCACCCAAGGAAAAAGCTAGTACATGTCGACATCCACCAGAGAAACATAAGACACACGCAGCCTGTGTGTGTACAGATGTGGAAGACTTCTGGAAAATATCATGTTGGGGTGAAGAGGGCAGGAAAACATTCTTTCTATTGTATTTCCTTCAGTTATAATTGATTTGTTTTTGTATCAAAATAAATCATGAGCACATGTATTTAATACTAATACCTATTGGGATTTCAAAACTTCCATGGCCAGCTCTACAGCTCTTGGATGAGATGAAATTCCTTCTCACTTCTGAATCGGACCCTCCAACCCCATCTGGGGACTTTGAGAACCACACAAACCCAAGTTCCATAGCTGACAGAATGCCCATCCATAAGCAGAAAGTCAGTGCTCTGAGCCACGTGCGCCTATGACAGCACAACTATTTATTTAACTGATGGCCACTGTTTTCATTCAAATGATGTTCGCCTATTAAAAATGAATGCCCATTGGATCTGTCACCATGACAAAGTGCAGCTGTGCTCATCCTTCTGCTGCCAAGGCCCAGGGTTCAATATTTTGCTCATTAATTTATAACACCTTTTTTAAAATGAGGATTTAGCGAGGAAATAAAGAGGCCATCGCTCTCCCAGGCATGCAGCCTTCCTGCCACTACTCCCACCCCCCCCTGCCTGGACTGTGATGGATGCAAGTGAGACACAGCCTCTGAGCTGCACCATACCAAGGCCGTGAGCACATGCTGGTGACTTGCTAACTGCCGGCTGTCCCTGCTCAGCCCTGCAGCTTTAGAAGGGCTAAGTGTCCATCCTTAGAAAGGACCAGAAGCTTGCTCATGCTTCCAGCTGCCTGGTCCCTGTCACTCGCCTGCCCTGGCCATCAGGGGCCTTTCACCTCCGAGCTTTGTTCCTCAACAAACATCATGTAGAACTGCATTAATTCTGTTTCCATGAGGATCTTCCATGGCTTTGCCGTCCTGCCTACAGGGGAGGACACTGTGGCCCTGACATGCCCACTCACTCATTCATCCACTCACTCATTCATCAACGCGTGTTCATTGCTGGCCAGCTGGAGGCTCTCCACCGATACTCACCCTGCTACTCCAGCCGTATCCGGGACGTGGCCCTGGGGGAGTGCCCGCAGGCGTCCTGTCCTGGTTCCAGCACCGTGCGGTATCACCACCTCCACTATTTTCACAGAGCAACCCCAAGCCCACTTCAGGGTCCCACATGGTGCCCACAGTGACTCTTTCTGTTTTGTGGTACAAACTCCTGGCATTCTGTGGCCACCTTCAGCTCCACAGAAGGTGAGCCTGGTGCCTGTGAGCAGGTGGGGACCAGGAGGGGGAGGGGCCGGGAGGGGGGATGGGAGAGGCAAAGGCAGAGCGAGAGGAAGAGGCCAAGGGAGTGGGAGGGGGCTGCATCCGCCATACACACAGTGGTAAGAGTGGAAGAGGAAGCTGGCCCTGGCTTGCACCCCGCTTCCACGGTAGCCAAATGGGCCTGGAGCTGGAGGTCAGGGAGGCCATGGCCACACTTCCCTCCAGCCTTCCTGGATCCCAGCGGCTACCTGGCAAGGTTCCTGTGCTTCTCTGGGGCCACCCCAGGCCCTGCAGCTGGCAGATAACGCCTGTAACAATAGAAGCCCTTGGAGCTTTTGCCCTTTCTCCCCATGTGCACTATTAATCATGACACTAAGGACATTAAGTGTCCCTCTGGGGAGACTGCATGGTTGTGTCCATTTTTCAAATAAGCTAACTGAGGTTCCATTCATTCAGCAGCCCGCAGCTCAAGGCTGTACCCAGCCTGGACGCCCCTCACAGTTCACTTGCTTCTTCTTTGGGTCTCTCTGAGGGAACCTGGGGCTCACTGGAACCTGGAGACCCAAAGGCAACCGCAGGCTCAGGAGTGTGGGGACAGGACTCGCAGGGGTGGCCCTCGTCTCAGGGAGGGAAGGCCAGGCCCAGATCAGACGAGAGGGGCAGCCTGGCCTCTCAGGCCTTCCATCAGCACAGCTCACTGCTGGGAAGTGACAGAAGCCAAGCCCTGAGTGTTTGTCCCCAACCTGAACTTCACCAGGCAGTAAGGTGTCTTGGTACAGAGATATGCTACAAAAGATAGATAACATATATCTCATTTCGCTTTCTAATTTCAAAAATTTCCCCCTATTTAAAAAAAAGCAAAGCCAGAAGTCTAAAGGAGGGCTCTTTATACTGATGCAGGAGGGAGCATGATGGGGGGACACCCTGGGGTCCCAGGCAGAAAGAAGAGCAGGGAGGAGGAATGTCACCATCAAGCAAGGTTCCATTAGCTCTGCCATCTCCTCCAGGGAGAAAGTCGTGAACGGCTTAGATCAATTCCAGTGAAACTGGCCCAAGTCCCCTCCCTGATTTCCGACAGATGCCAGGGCTCGGGTGCATAAACAGCTCCTGGCCGAAGAGGAAGGCAGTGGTGGTGGCTGTACCCTTCGGATAGGCACCCTAGAGGCAATGGCTATGCTCCGTTAGGTAGAGCAAGTTCAGCGGCCCCCACTCCCAGGCCTCAGGATTGTGAAACACTGCCACAGTTTCAGAAGGAGATCAAGCCATTTCTCTTATTTGTCTCTTTGTCCTCTTAAAACGGAGTGTCACCTGCGATGGCCTGTACTGGAGTTTCTTGCCAGCATGTAAGGTTCAGGGCCCACTGCTTGACACCCTGCCCACATGTGCCACCTTGGCCTGCCTTTTTCTCCCACTGTTGCCCACCTGCTCTCAGGACAAGTCCCAGCCGGTCCTGGACTCAAATAGCCTGTTACTGGCCTTACCCAAGCAGGGCAGAAATGCAGGCATTTGATTATCTTTTTTCACCCTGATTAGCTAAGGACTTCCTTGAGGCCTCATTATTGTATTCCCCAGGGGCTCATACAAAGCCCCATATCATGAAGATATTTCATTATGGATGGGTGGGTGTGTGGGTGGGTGAATAGATGGATGGATGGATAGGTGGATGGATGCCTTCAGAGAAGCAAAGGAAGGAAGGAAGAAAGGAAGGAGGGAAGGAAGGAAAGATGGTGGATGGGTGGATAGATGATGGATGGATGGATGGATGGATGGATGGATGGATGGATGGATGCCTTAAGAGGAGCAGAAGAAGGAAAAAAGGAAGGAGGGAAGAATGGAAGGAAGGAAAAATGGTGGATTGGTGGTGGACAGATGGTGGATGGGTGGAAGAAAAGATGGTGGATGGGTGGTGGATGGATGGTGGATGGATGGACAGATGGATGGGTGGAAGGAAACAAGGGAGGATAAGGTAAATGGGTGAATGGATGGATTTGTAGATAGAATATTTATAGATGTAAGGGTGACATTAAAGCAGTGATTATCACATTTTAGTATGCGAATTCTTCATCTCTGAAATTAAATTAGGGGGGCTGGGGATTTAGCTTAGCAGCACAGCACCTGCCTGGCAAGGACAAGGTCATGAGTTCAATTCCTGGTACCAGAAAAAACCCAAAACCAAAGATAAATTAATTAATTAATTAATTAATTTAATTTAATTAGTAGTAATATGAGTTGGGGGTGAGTATTACCTCCACTTTATAAATGAAAAGCTGAGGCTTGCAGACAAAGCTACACAGCCAAAGCTCCCAAAGAGACCGGCCTTTGGAGCCCTCATCCTCACCCATCTACGTGGCCAGTGAATCCTTGTCCCCTGAAGCCCAAGTCTAGTCCAGGATCAGATTAGCACTAAAGACCTAAGTGCAGGAGGAGTTTATTTACAAGCCACTGCTGGGCCAAGTCACGGAGGAGCAGCACAGGGTGCAACGAAAGAGTTGAAGTGGAGACTTCACGTGGCAGAGGCGGAGAGGACCAAGATGGATCTCGCATTCATGGTGATTACTGAAATTGCTTTGATTGGCTCAGGGTCGTTGAGGTAGCTGTGAAACAGTGTCCCAGTCCGGTGAGTTGGTCAGAACCATAGCCTCTTGGAAGGGCCTCGTGTGTGAGGAATTCCCGTGGAAGAGCCACAGCAGCTCTGCAGCTGCTCTTCTTTGGGCCCCCATTTTCCATCACATCTTTAACTCTGGCTAGCCCCTGGGTGGCCACTGACGGGCAGACCCTTAGCTTCTCGGGTGGGTTAAGCAGTTTGCCTGTTGAAGGGCCTGTCTGGCTGGAGATCCACCCCAGGGAGAGAAGATGCGTGAACGAACCCGTCGTGAAGCTGTTCCTCCTGTGTACACAGTGGCCCAGGGCCTGGGGCATGCTCCATTAAACTCTCATCTCACCATTTCTGCTCTTTGGATTCTTGCACACTTGTTTAGGATATAAACTAATCCCTGAAAAGATTAAAGATCTTTCTGGGATATATTCTTAGGGTCCACTTGAAAAAACCCAGTGCTCAAGTAGGAAACAGAGCCTGGGGCCATCAGCTGCCCTGCTCCCATCTAAGTCACCTGGGCACCCTGGAGGGTGAGCGCCAAAGCGGCCTCACTGATCACACCTTCTGAGTCTGAACCCTGCCAGTAGGGAGGCCAGGGCTCCCAAACCACAAGCTCCCACTCGAGACCCTGGAGGAGGTATGGGCAGAAGTGCAGGAAGGCACTGCTCAAAAATGCCAAAACGTGTGAAGGTTCGCTTTTCCAAATGATCTACAGTAGGCGCAGTTTCCTCTATCAACCAAAGCAACCTTCCGACCTCCAGTATGGCTCCTTGGAGGGAGAGGAATGGTGGCCCCAGGGGACTGCTGGAGGCATGGTGGCCACCAGCCCTCAGTTGCACAGACAGGTCACCTGTCTCTAGCGGGGTCTGGTCCTCTGGGCTTGATGTGGAGGCCGTGAGTGGCAGCACACTGGCGAGTGAGTCGAGGACACAGGCCAGGGACAGGCACTGTCCTGTCCCCCTTGCGGACTTCCCCACCCCCGCTGCGGGAAGTCAGAGCCTATTCATTCACAAAACGATCCCCTTTCCCGGAAGGAATGGAGCATGTGACCAACACATCAAAATGTTCACAGCTTCCATTTACTCATAATGGATGCAACCAGAGACCACGCTCATAAATGAAATAAATCAGACCCGCATGTGGAAACACTGTATTGTTTCCCTAGTGTAAGAACCTGAAAGAGTAATTAAAACTGAAAAATACAATAGATATTGTGAAAGGGAAAGAAATTGCTCAATAGGAAAGAACAACTGGGATGAGGGAAAGGAGAAAAAAAGGAAAGAAGGAAGGGAAATTATATATATATATATATATATATATATATATATATATATACACACACACACACACACACACACACAAGATAGCTAAGATAATTGTACTATTAATTTCTATTGGCTCATTGAAAGGAACAGTGAATGTTTAATTGTTTGATCAGTCTTGGATAGCTATATCTGGGAATCTGAGCAACTACTTTGAAGTTAACGGTAAGTAATGCAACAACCATTGTTGACTTTCTATTATCTTGTTTTGAAATTCTGTATCGTTTTTTATAGTTTTTGCATTGTTTTGTTTTAGTTATTTTGGTTTTGCTCTTTTCTCTTTAAAGTAATAAAAAAAATGTTCAGAGCTGCGCGAAACAGCCTCACTGAGAGGCGCCGACCCAAGTGACTTTAACAAGGAGTAGCATCGGGAAACCAACAGCAACAGAAGCTTCAGGAGACCTGGGATCCAGCATGTAGGGCTGTTTCCCATGCGATGCTGAGGGGGCACTGACGGACAACTCTGATCCCAACACATGTCCACTGCAACTGGGCCACGAAGAACCTGAGCAGCAGATGGGGGGACCCAGTGTCTCACTGTTGGAGTGAGACAGGGAGGCAGAGGAGGCTGGCATGATCCAGGTGGCAATGGAACAGAGTTGAGGGCATCAACATGAACTTAGACTGGGCTTTGGGGAGGTACATGGTGACACGAGAGGATTAATAGCTACGTGTATCCGCAGCGGTCTCTGTGCATATGTAGAGCTGCTTACTCCCCCAGCCAAGGCGGCTCAGAGGCAATGACACCACGGCAGCAGTGAGCCCACCTGCCCCTAACACTGACTTCTAAGATCTTCATCCACCAACAGGCACCAGAACTCTTTGTAGAAGGTGCTCATCATAGTACCAGGAGGGGAAGGTACAAGATAACCTTGGGATGGCTTTCTGTGACAAAAAGCAAGGAAATGCTGAAACAAATAACAGCAACCTCCATCCGTAGTGACAAAAGTAGATTGAAAGGACACAGGAGCCAATTGAAAGAGTTCCCAGTGGTGAGAACTGGAATGATTTGAACAAGAAAACACACACAATATCATCGGCTCATAACCCAAAGTAAAAATAAATATCCACGAGACCACACTGATTAAATGATTGAATAAATAAATAAATTGGGGAGATGGGATAAATCTCCCATGCAGAAGAATTTTCCAAGTAGCTTATGTTGATACCTTGCCCTCAAGGAAAGGGAGAATGACAGCCTGCTTCTTCAGGGCGGCTACACAGCAAGCCCCTTCCCAAGTGCATAGCGCAGAACATGGCCTAATTTGGGGGAAGAGGAGGTTCTGCTGATACTTCAGCCAAGATCTGACAAAAAGCAGGAGTTCGCCAACTGTGTGAGCGGCGCTGGTGTCAGAAGAACATTGCAGGGGCAGGAAAGAGTTTGAGCTAAGACTCTGAGACAGGAGGAAGTACAACCTGAAGAAGCAGCAACCAGAGGATGAGGATATCGTGCAAACCAGGAAGCCAGGTGGAAGCTGACGCCAGCAGCAGGACACCCGTGTAGGCAGTGACATGGATCCAGAGAGCCCCCGGCAACCCAGGCTTCCTGAGCATTACAAGAGGTCCCGAAGATTCTGGGGAGGGATGGAGGAGGGTTGGTAAGGAGTTCAGGGCGTTGACTGCGTCCAGTCATAGAGAAGCTTCCCAATTCCAGCCCGGAGCACAGTTTCCCACGCAGCATGTTTGAGACTTTGTGTTGCCATATAATCTCTGTCCCAACCATTCGCTCCACCACTGTGTCCAGAACGTGGACCACCCATGCACGACTAGGCAGCGTTGATTCATCTGTGGGCACTGACATTTGAGCTTCATACATGGTTTGTGCCACAAAATAGTCTTCATTTGATTTGTTTTTCAGTCTCAGAGGCTCATCAGGTCGGTCTTTTGTCTCAGAGGCCGTGGGCAGCCTTGAGTGGGAACTAGCGGGATGCTGGGGTACGGACCTCAGTCATTTCCCACTCTGGCCCTCCTGCTGCCCGACAATGGCAAGTCTCTGCCTTAGATCTTCCCGCTGGACTCTCCAGAACGCCCTGGAACAGCACAGCAGGGGCAGAGGCTACTGTGGTCCCACTGCCTTGAGCTGGGCTGGCCGTGTCCAGGGAGCAGCAGCGGGAGCTCGCCCTGCAGGCCTGTGCTTTTGCCATTGACGCAGTCTGTTAGGAAAGGGCAGGAATGGTTGTGCTTTGGTTTGCATCCTGGAGCTGAGCTATAAACCCACATTTTGAAGCTGTTCCCATACAGCGTCCCCTACATGATCATTAACCTGAAATCCTGAGGGGAGGGGAGGCGCTTCCTCTCTCGGGAAAGTTGTGCTTGGCAGTTAACTTTCAAAGCACAGCTCTCTTGACAACCAAAGGAAGGCCTCACAGAAAAATCAAGCAATGAGGGCACCTGGCTGAGATGAGCCACAGGGGAGGTGAGGCCACCATTCTTTCAGGCCCTGTCAGCCAGGCCTCACCGGCTACAAAATACGCTGTTCATAAAGCCCAGTTCCAGAGGTCAGGGATATACCTCAGCGGCATAAGTGCTTGCCTGGTAAGCCTGAGGTCATGAGTTCGATTCCTGGTACCAAAAAAACAGAAACAAAAACCTAAAGCTCCGTGCCAGAGGTGGTACCATGGCACAGAAAGCCCACCTTGGAGTGTGCGGGTGCATGAGGAGGACCCCACACCTGCCCCTCCCCGCCGCAAGGTGACCTGAGCTGTCACCCAGCACCAGGAGTTAAGATGCAGCACCCTACGCTGGACAAACCCCTCATGCTGTACACACTCACTCACTCCCCTGTCCGTGCGTGCTACCTAGAAGCCTCCTGTCTGCTGCCGCTACGCCCCGTGGCTGTACCCCTCACTGGGTCACCTGTCCCTTCCTGCCCTCTCCCGCTCCCTGGCCCCCCTAAGTCCCCTTTGCGACCATTGTATCATCTCCCACTCAGCATCTCCCACCAACTCCCACATCTCAGCCCTCAAGGCTGCCTGAACACACCTCTCTTCACTCAGGTTTCTTAAATGCCTGGCATCTCCTGACCACAGGACCTGTGCACCAGCTGTTGCTCTCCATTCTCTTGATTTGGCTGCTTCCCTCCCCACCGGGGTGATTTCCTCCCCTCCTCTAGACCCTCACCATGCCTTGTATTTCTGAGTATGACTCTTTCCCACAAGGGTAATTTGGGGAGATCATTGTGCTGTCTCCCTCTGATGAGTTTGGAAATCTTCTGTGGGCTGGGACCTTATCCATCTCATCCTCTCAGTGATGCTCACACAGTAGGTATACAAACTTTCTTTCTTGAATGTAGCCTCAGCAACTGGATTTGCAGGACCTCGTACAAAATGAAAATGTAAGGATCCTTTGTTCAAAAATGCTTAAGAATTCCAAGGCAGCGACAGCAGAGCACTCAGCCTCCAGTCAGAAACTTCAAAGATCAGGGCACCACCATGTGAATGCACGGGTCAAGTGCTCACACAGCCACCCCTGCAGGTGAAGGTCACTGGGCAAGTCTCCCTTCCCCAGGGAGCGCCCCTGTCCTCACCCCCCTGTCCCTGCCTCTCCAGACATTGCCACAAACTCAGTGGCTTAGAGCATGCTTAGAGCTAAGCTCATGCATGGGGCTCAGAGCCCACCGTGGGTCCCCTGCTCAGCCCCCAGGGCTGAAACCAAGCTGTGGACCAGGCTGTGCTCCTTCCAGGAGGCCCCAGAGACAGCTTGGAATCCAAGCACATTCCATTCCTTGGGCTTGCAGGACTAACTCCTCCTTTCCTAGCTTCCGGAAATCAGGGGCCTCTCTGCGCTCCTGGAGTCTGTTCTCAGCTCCTGGCCAGCAACAGAAATGTTCTCCCTCATGCTTCATTTCTGTCTCTGACCTCTGACCCAGATTTAAAAGGGCTCATGTGGTTAGGTCAGGCCCTCCAGATAATCTCCCTTTTAACTAACTCAAAGCCAGCTAATTAATAACCCTAATTCACCCGCAAATCCCTTTCCCGTGTAATAGAACCTAATCCCACAAGGAAATCCCACCATGCTGAGCCAGGCCCACAGTCAGAGGGAGGGGGCGTCAGAGTCTGCTTCCCTTCGAGGGATTCTGGGCACCAACCTCACATTCCACGGCCGGTCCCAGACTGCTCAGCGCCTTTGTTTCCGGGAGGAAGTTGCCCTCGCTAAGGCAAACGGGCCTCCTCCAATCAGGTGCAAGCCTTAAGAGCAAAAACTGAAGTTTCCTAAGTAAGAAGGAATTCTGCTTCTGAACTACCACAAAGAAGTGCTGCCTGTGCCTCCAGCCTGCCAGTCTGCCCTCCAGATTTCAGGCTGGCCAACCCCCAGCATCGTGTGTGCCAACTCCCTAAAATAAATCCCTCTCCTCTCCTCCCTCGCGTTTATGTGTGTAATCTGCTGGGTGTGGTTCTCTGGAAAGCTCGGGTTGATTTGGTGTGGGAAACACTTGGCAGAGAGTCAGTATTCAAAGACCAGTGACTATATTTTCAGTGAAGTTAGCTGTGATTTATCAAAAGCCTGTAGCACAACAGGACTTGTCTGAGGACTCAGAGGAGAGGCTTGTCTTTCACCGGTTCTGGTCAAGTTTTATCTTCTTTCTGCAATGAGAGACAGGAGGCTCCAAAAAGTTAAGTGATTTGCCCAAGCTCCTAGAGCTGTTAAGAGGTAAGAGCTATGGGTGAGGGCTGTAGCTCAGTGGTACAGCACTTGCCTAGAACAAGGAAGGCCCTGGGTTTGATCCCCAGCACTACAAAAAAGAATGAGAGAGAGAGAAGCAAGAACCGTACTTAACTCCAAGCTCATAGTTTAGATCACCACACCGTAGTTTTACTGTACCCTCCCTGGCTCCAAGAGCATTTGCAAGAGCATTTGCACCTGTCTCGTGGAGCTGTGGCTGCCAGGACTGTGAGGTCCTCCTAGCTGTGAGCTTGGCTGCCACTTCCCTTAGAGCTGCTTTTAGAATCGTTGCCTCTGTTGTGTTCTGTCGCCTCAGTGCCGCCCAATATGTTCATTTCTGAAAGCCAAGAGCCTCCATGAGCTGTGAAGAAACAGAGTCTGTGCTACAAAGCACCTGGATGTTCTCTTGCTGCTCAGCCTGGGAGCTGAGGGCCGCGGGGGATTCTCTAGGCTGCACACAATCATGACAGTGACATGAAGCTTGCTCCCCCTGGAAGGCTTTAGAGGTTATTAAACCCTGTTGACTCTAGCTATATTATCATGGAGGCTGATTCCACAAAGGTTAGAGTCTATACTCTGCATCCAACACCACCTAGTAGTTCTTCTCTGAGCCTGGGTCTAGTCACTGTGTATCAGTTAGCTTTTGCTGTGTAACAAAGAAGTTCCAAAACTCAATGGCTTGTAAAGGAAACATTTCTTATTGTTTGCAGGCCCTCTCTGGCCACTCTTTTGGTCTGTGTTCTCGTCCCCTCCTCAGGCCTTTCCCAAACATCCTTTGCTTCACACAAGCTATGCTATTTGGTTCCCTTCAGATCATTTTCCTCAACCAAAAGTTATATATTGTTTTAAGTATTTATGAGCCAGGTGCAATGACACATGCCTGCAATCCCAGGTATTGGTGAGGCTGAGGCAGGAGAATCACAGCTTCAAAGTCAACCTGGACAACTGAGCAAGACTGTCTCAGAGTGAAATTTAAAAGGGGAGGGTGGGAATGTAACTCAGGCAGTGGTGTGGCACGTGCTTAGCAGGCATGAGGCCCTGGGCTTCATGCTCAGCGCTGAAAAAAGAGTCATGGTCATGTGTTTGTTTCTTCCCCACACAAAACAAGTTCCCTAGAGCCAGAGAGTTAAGAGTCGGGTCCCCTGGTCCTCATAAATAGCGTCAGGTACAGCACTTTTCACTTGCTGTTCATTGGTGATGAATTCCAGTGAAGCACCCCTTACTTTCATTTGCCAAGGTGGATCCAAGTTGATGTTGCCACAGAGGCCCTGTGAGACCCCTGTGGCTGCCATAGTGCAGGATCACACTGCGTGCCTTAAAGCAGCAGGCACCAGTGCTCCCCAGATGGGGAGGCCAGAAATCCACACTTGTGGTGGGCCTGGAATTGGCTTTCTCTGGACTTCTGAAAAAGAGACCCGGCACTGTGCTCCTGGCTCCCGGCTGCCACGCTAGGGTCCCTGGCTCTCTCAGTTACTCGGCCTTCTCCATGTGCTGGGTCCTCTCTTCTCCTCATAGGAACACTGGGCCCCCAAATATAAATGCGTGTCTTTGTGCCATTGGTATCTGTGGCCTCTGCCGTACAGCTGATTGTTCACTCCTACACGAGGGCTGGGATAAAGCACCTTCAGCAGGCCTGCACATCCTGCCCACACGCCCTCTACCCTTTGACAGTGTAGCCTGAAGGTGACCTCAGCCTTGAGGTAATGGCATTTGTGGACTCCCCCAAAGTTCACCTGTCTGGGGACTGAAATGAAACAAAGAACAGAGCAGACAGGTACCTGAAAGGTTTTTTGTTTCCTTACTCAGTGTGAGGGACTGAACCCAAGGCTTCTCCCCTCCGAGGCAAGCCTCTGTCACTGAGCTATATGCCAGGCCTTCTTTACTGTAGAGAGGATCTCACTAAGTTGCCCAGGATGGCTTTGAACTTAAGATCATCCTGCCTCTGCCTCCCAAGTGGCTGGAATTACAATTGTGCATGCACCGCCATACCCCGTGGGGCTATCACTTTCTGCGTGACCTCTGCTCCCAGCCTGACATGGCATGTGCTCCCAGCTCAGCAGGCAACAAGATTGGAGAGCCAGTTTCTAGTAGGTCAGGAGAGCAGGCAGGATTGATGCTGAGGTTGGGCTCTGAAAATAAGTAACAGTGGAGGCATTTTGAGATCATCTGAGCCTCTCTCCCTGAAGCAGCAGTGCCCGGGGTTGCTGCTGCCTCCAGGGAACATGGAAATATTTGGAGACATTTTTGGTGCCACAGCTGATAGGGGCCACTGGCTTCTGGTGCGTGAAGGCCAGGGCTGCTGCTAGGTCCCCTGCAGCATCTGGGAAGACCCCCAGAGAGGGTCCTGCATCCGTGTCTGTGGATCCAGGCGGAGGAACCCTTGTCTGCAGACACAGTGACGAGGTCAGTCTCGTGGGGCCTTGAGCGGACTGTCCAAAGTTCAAAGTTAGCCTCAGCCACTTCCTGTGGAATTCTTTTCCTGTCCTTGGTTTTCTCATCTGCGGTATTAGGAAACAGAGTTGCCGCGGGACCAGAGTGTGACCTCAGCCCGACGGGCAGCTAACCACACAGTGGAGACCGGCCGTGATGGAGAACGTGCTTTCACACCCAAGGTCTGCGCCCCAAATGGCCAGCTGGGTCTCATCAGGGACACAGAGTCAGTGCAAAACAGATGCCGCTTCCACTACCACTCGGCGATACTTCGAAAGCACCTTGGCTTTATTTTCTTTCTGCAAAGTGCCAGGGGGGTGACAGGGTCCAGATGAGAGCAGGCCACAAGACAGGGCCCAAGGCCATCTGCAGGCACACTCAGCCCTTCCCTACATCACAACCACCCTGTCAGACGGCAGGCCCAGGTCACCAGGGTGCCCACAGCACTTTCCTTGACAAAGGCACTCAGGGGCTCTGTCCAGGGGAGGCTTTGGGACAGATTGTCCTCTGCGTGGGCTGGGCCCGGTGGGGGCCATCTCCCTGGGCAAAGGACGGGCAAGTCACCAGTAGCCATAAATCCCTCCTGAGAGGGTGTTCCCACCAGCACGCCGACAGTGGTCTGCAGGCCTGTCTGGGACAGCAGGCTTTTTCTGAGGCAGCTCAGACCCGCTGCCAGCCTGCCAGCCTCACCCGGCTGGGCTATTGTCGTCAAGTCTGGAGTCTCAGGGAACCTCTCTGACCCCACTCACACCTCCAGTGTGCAGTAAGGTGTCTTCCTAAAATGTGTTACTGCCCTCTGCTTCCAAACCCGGCCGGGATCCGCAAAGCCTATGGGAGAAGGCCACACCCTTCCCTTGTGTGATCACCACTTCCCAATTCCCCCTTCTGTTTCCTGCCACCCTTGGATGCTCAGGTATGCACCACAGGTACACGCATGCACACACGCTTGTACGCACGCACGCACACAGCTGTGCCCACCACCAATTCCAGACTCGCTGGGGTACCCCACCTTTGCCTTCCTGGTCCCAGCACTCCTCCGTGGCTAGGACTGACCTCAGTGAAGCTCTGCCTTCTCCACAAAACCTTCCCACTGCCTTGCAGCAAGTCAAGGCAGAATTACATCAGAGTCCTTACGGCTTGCAGAACACTGACGGTATCTCTGCAGCCCTTATGGCTCCATACATAGGGCCACCAGGGCACAGGGAGTTTGAACAGCTCACAGCACCAAGCCCAGCAGCATCTAGAGCAGAGCCAGAATTTGTATCCCAAGTCCCTGCTCTGGTCTTCTGACCCCAACACCACACTACACTGAGGTCCCCAGGGGTCATCCTTGGAAGCCCACCTTACTGTGTCTTCGAGCTTTGAGGATTCTACCGTGGGCTTCCTGGACACCTCTCTCCATAGGCCCAGATTCCAGAAAGGAAGCCATCCTCAGAGCCCCAGGCTGGGCCCCAGACCTGGCACCCGTCAGGCTTTGCATGACGGCTCAAGGGTCCTGCAAGTGGTTTGAAGGACTGACTGGAAGACTTACTTTCCATCACCTCCCATCTCCCCCGCTGCTGCCTGGCAAACACCCACAGCTCGCCTGCTGGATACACATATTGTTTTGCTTCGAGCAGTGCCACTCCCCTCAGCCAGACCTCAATACTCTGCTCAGTAGCACAGGTCCATGGCCCGTGGCTTTCTGCAAAGATGATCGCTCTGGGTGCCTGGACCGACACAGGGACCTTCTGATCACTCAGAAAGTCCATCCTCAGCTGGATGGCAGCCTCCTTGAGGTTGAAAAAGGCCCCAAAGTGACTTTGTGCAAGATAAGGCACATGTGGTGGGGGGTTTGGCCTGTTTTACGGCAGATGCAAGACTGCAAATACAGACCCTTCTTTTCCCTCCTTCTTGTCCCCTTGTTCTCGTTTCTATGGATCGTTCACACCCGGCATGCACGTTCCTGACTATTCGTATACCTCCTTCACGTAGGTTTCACAACCATCCCAAGGGACAGGTGGGGAAACTGAGGCAGCAAGCAGTAAAGGAACTTGGCACAGTCACTTGAAGAAGTCGGGCTGAGCTTGTAGCTCAGACTGCCCAGGCCTCCCCGGGCATGGCTGGCAGGATGGCACTCACTTGTCTCTGGTGCCAGGATGCAGATGTGCAGCTGGCCCTACTGCTGAGGGCCTGTTGGAGCTACATAGGACCCAGTTGTGACGCTCCTGTACCTGGGTGCTTCTCCTTCCCAGTCCCCTTCCTGCAGAAGGGTGGTATAGCTATGAAGGCCAACATAATCCAGAGTGGATTTGCCTTTAGCTATTCATTATTGCTACGATGTTCATTTCTCTTTGGATTTTAAAAGAAATGAAGCATTTTCTTCAGACCTGCAAAGTTTGTGGGCGCTTGACATTGTGCTCACTGGGCCTGGTGGGTAAGTTACCCTACTGGGGGTAAGGGCAGAAGGAGGGATAAACAGGGATGCTCCCTCCACACCTGGCCCCTACTCCCTTCCTCCTGCAGCTCCAGGCTGTCTGCGCAGATTTCAGTGATGGCAGCTCCCGGGGCTCTGCCTCAGTCTCTTTCCTCAGCATTAGAATCTACACTGCAGTGGGTACACCGAAGGCCGAGCTGCACAAGGTCCTCTTCCATCCCCTCACCCTAAACTCAGCCCCCAGCATAACTGTATGTGCATCAGTTCATGCATGAGGGTCCAAGGAATCAATAAACCATTAATTCCCTCAATGTCAGGCTGTGAACTATGGCATGGGCCTGCCAGGCACCTTTCACCCTCCGGCATCCCAGTATCTGGCAGCACAGCTGGCCCCCTTGGCAGAGAAAGGACAAAGAGCAAGAGACCACTTGCAACTGAAACCACGCCAGAGCCCTCTCAGCGTAGGGCCCCGTGTATCCCACTACTTCTGCACTCTTACCTGACGCCAGTGCCATGTTAGGCAAAGACAGCATGCCTAACCAGGTAGGGTGTGAGTAGGATTTGCACGACTTCTGGGTGTTTCTGGAGATTTCAGTTCAACGTTCTGACTTCAGGTTTCTCCAACCTAAAGACCCTGTCCCCAAGAGTCAGGTTGACGGTCCATAAATCAGCTTTGACCGCAGAGGTCAGCATGTGCAGCCTGCTGATCTTTCTGCACTGAAGGGTCACCTCCCAAATGTCCACTTCCAGATGGACAAAAAGATTGTGTTTTTGTTGTTTATATCTATCCATCCATCCATCCACCTATTTATCATCCATCTCTGTATTTATTTATTGCCTCTCCAAGGAAACTTTCATTGGCAGTCATCAGAGGAACATTTATGGGAAATTGTCAGATTATTACTATCATTTAAGCAATGTTTTTTCTCAAGTATTTTGCCATTTGAAACACCTGTGATGAATAGCTTTGTAATCAAAAGTTTGGGGTATGAACATTTTCAAGTTCTTCAATCATTTTGACAAACTGTTTACATAAGAATCATTCCAGCTTACACTTCTACTGGTATGCTGTGAGAATGAAAATTTCTCTGTATTGTTGCCAAGTTTAGAAAATGCCAAAATAAATTTGAGTACTCAAAAACTGATATATTTTTTTCAATTAGTGAATAAAGGGCTGAACTATGCCAGAGACAGATGTCTGTTGTGCTATGATGAACTAAATCTCCTCCATCTAGAATTACCAAATAAAATGTAGGACATCATTAAATTTGAATTTTAGATAAACAATGAATAACTTCTCAGTGTATGTTCCAAATATTGTATGAAGCATATTTATATTAAGATTTTGTTTATCATGCATATGAAGTTTAAACTTAACTGGGCTTCCTGTATTTTTGTTAAAGTTGGCAAGCCAACCCTTGAGCATGTACCCACTTGTTTAAAAATTTATTTAACTAATAGGGATTACTTTTCTCACTGTGCTGGAGGCCAGGAAGTCCAAGATCAAGGTCCTTTAGGGACTGGGTTTTGAGTGAGGGCTTTCTTCCTGTTTTTTTTTTGTTGTTGTTTTTTTTTTTTTCTAAACTGATATACGAAAACATAAAATTGTATATATTAATGAGGTAGGATGCAATGTTTTGATTCATGAGTACATCATATAACATTTAAATCAGTTTAAATATATCTATCTCCTTAAACACTTCTCCTTTCTTCATGGTGAAAATACTCAAAAGCATTTACTCTAGTTTTTCCTTTCTTGTTTTTAATGTTTGGCATACTGTCGCTGTGTATAATCACCCTACCTGCAGTAGCACACCCAAGCCATTCGCTACACTCCATCTGTGTCTATTTCTATTTATTTCCTTTTCCCTTCCCACCGTCAGCATGAGTGAGCGCCAGTCCCTCCAGCATGAGCACTTACCATGTCCTAGGACTAGACCTTCATCTCTGTGGACTCCCAGGACCCTCACAATAACCCTACGTGTCCTTGCTTCCATTACAGCAGTAAACTGTTATCTTAGAAATTTCTGTGGGTCAGGTGGTCAGGAGGGCTTAGCCAGGTGCTTCTAGCTCGAGGTCTTTTCTGCAGGCATCTGGTGGCCTTCACTTATGTGCAGTGTGCTACCGGGTGTGACCTATTGTACGGCTTCAAGACAACAAAAACGAAAGACTGGCTGGCAATTACACTAAGAATTTATTACACAGCCGAGGATGCTCTGAAGAGCTGGGAGACTCTGGCCCTGTGAGTAGGGTAGGCATGTCTCATACCATTGGGATTATGCTCTTAATTTGCTTTTTCATAGATAATTCAAAAAGGAGATCCAATCCACACCCTGTCAGAACAATTACAAACTCTGGATTTATGAAGCCCTCGGCACCAAGTGCTGACCACACAGCACTGCAGGTGCAGAACGAGTGACGTCAGCCGATGATTTCACTGAGGCCTCGGTGGAAACAGCACAAAGACTGCTGTTCCGGGCCTTTGTGGTCATTAACCCTAGCTCTGGGAGGCTTCCAGCCCAAACACCCCTCTCCCCAATCCTCCCCACAACCGGTCTCTTCTCAGCCTCTCCCACATTCCCCACAGCTCAGACACGGGAAAGAACGGCCTCTGTGACAAGCTAGGGAGACACCCAGTAACTGGAGCAGGTGGCCCCACCTGTGGCTGGCTTCAACTTCAGGCCCACAGCTGCTGCCCAGCTGCAGAGACCCAAATCTTGAGGTTTTCTAAGGATTTTCCCACCATCTGGGCCCAGGAATTCCCATGCCCAGAAGCTTCCTCCAGAGCCAACGTGTCCCATTTCAAATGTGTCCTCGGAGGAGCCACTCACAGCCCTTTCTTTCACTGAGACACTTTAATCCTCTCCCACTGACACCCCTCCTCTGTCGGCAATTATGCCCCATCTGTCTTCCAGCAATGACTGTCCATCAGAACGGGAGTTTCTGCTCAGCTCGTCATCCGAGCTTGGTTCACAAAGAGCTTGCAGCCCCTCCAGTATTATCCTGTCACCCTTGGCTGTCAGTGTGGTTTCATTATTCTAACAATGGAAAGACACCTTTCCAAGTTGTCAGAAAGAAACCTCTTCCTATCGTCCAATTGTCTTGGGCCACTCACCTGTCAGCTACGTAGCAACCCAGGCATTTGCCACCAGATCAGGGACCAGAGAGCAAGTTAATTCCTAAAGAGGCCCCACACACTGGCCCAATTCCCTTGCCTTCTTTTCCTCATATCCTCTTCAGTACTCTATCTTGAAAAAGCTGATCTTCCACCATTCATTAACTCATCTGATGAATTTTCCCAGAACACAAACTCGATTCTGGGCCTTGGACATCTGACAAGGATCACAATAACAGCTAGCATTTGCCGTGCACCTTCTATATATCGCACTGAGCCAAGCCCCTGATACTTATCATCTCAGCAAGTCTTCACAATGGCCCTGTAAGGAAAGTGACACTGCTAACGGGCCTTCTGACAAAGAGCACTGTAGACTGAGTCACCAGCTCAAGCAACAAAGTAGCAACCGATGAACCTCAGAATTACAGCCCCGGAGCCAGGGCTCCTGCTCACCGGCTATGGTGGCTTCCCCTACAACGCCAGAGGCAGTGCGTGCACACAGATCCCATGCAGCCTGTGGCTGGGACGCACCATTTCAGCAAATGTGCATTCTGCATCACGGTCATTTGACATAAGGTCAAGGCAACATTGATTACAGCGTATGCCACAGACAGAAGTTGCTTATAGCAAAATAGTATTTCCTGCTAAACATTTCCTTGAAATCTGACACGCAAATGTTAGATTTCCTATGCAGCTGTGAGACACACAAAGATGTTAACTCCAGTCCTCCTCCTCCTTCCTTTGCAATGTGATTTTGTGGCGCCTACTATCAGGAGCCAGAGTTTATTCCTGAGAATAAACTCCTTAAATCTGGGCTGCTGTGTGACTTGCTTTAAATACCGAATGTGGAAGACGGGAGGCCCCGGGGGACCCTGCATGCGTCTTCCTCCCTTGCCTCCTGTCCCCACCATGACGATGAGCCCAAGCGAGCCTGCTGGAAGATGGGGGACTCCACAGAGCAGAGCTAAAGCACCCCAACCAAGGCCACGCTCAATCAGACAGTCCAAGCCGGTGCAGGTGCACAAGCAAGCCCAACAGAGCTCAGGGAGCCCAGCCCAGCTGAGCAGAACCACACAGATAACCCATAGACTTTGGGAAAGCAGGAGTTTGTCTTTGTAAACCATTGCATTTGGTGATGATCTACTGTAAAACGGTAACAAGCAGATACAAAAGCTGACCAACTTCAAACATTTGGCTTCTCTCTCAAGGCTGGTCATGTGAGTTTAGGGAATACTTGGACCCATGATAATAAGAAACTGTACCAGGAGTTCAGGGCCACTGTGCCCCTTAGGCATGGCTTTGTAGCAAAGTGGCTTAGGAGCCATTACAGACACTAAGACAGTCTCAGCACATTGGTTTTGCTTTGTTTTGAACTATAAAGCCAAACCAATCCTGTATAACAAAATTGATAAATGCTTCATTAAGTCCCTTCAAAATATAGCATTATGGAAACTTCTCAATTGCAACTGTGTCAGCATCATATGAGTTGAATAAAATTTCACACATACAAGCCAAATGAGTAATTTCTCCCTAATAAAATCCAAAAAATTAAAAATCATAACAAAATTCAAATTACTAGGTTCAACACTTCTACCGAGCAAACGCCACATACATTTACGAAGAAAAAGAATACACTGCCTAAACTTCCTAGAGAATTTTACATCCCCTGTCCCAATCATTTCCACACTGGAGACATGCACACAATCTCATATACTCTCACACCATGACCTACAGTCTCTGAAAATGATAGAGCTCTGCATCTTTGAGTCTTAGGACAGCTCTGGAAAACTTCCTCAGATTTCAGATGGAGAAACTGAGAACTTGGGAGTCTAAGGGTGCCGAGGAGACAATCAGAACTGGTCTGAATCAAGAGGCATTTATTAAGTTCAGTGATGGCGAACCTTTTAGAGATTTCAGTGATGACAAACAGCCTGCTGTGGCACACGTGCCATAGGTTCGGCACCAGAGCACTAGGTGGACAGTGTGGCGACACTCACTGAGGCCAGCAGGAGCTTCATTTGAGTGTCACTCTGTGCTCAGTCCAGCATAGGAACCTTTCTTCCTCTTGGTCATGTAGCACCCATGGGTCCATGAGGTCCTGGGCTGCTAATCGTGGTCTTTTTCTTTTTTCTCCTTCTTCTCCTTCTCCTTCTCCTTCTCCTCTTCCTCCTCCACCTCCTTCTTCTTCTTCTCCTCTTTCTCCTTCTCCTTCTCTTCCTTCTCCTCCTTCTCCTTCTTCTTCTCCTCTCCTCTCCCCTCCTCTCCTGTCCTCTCTCCCTCTCCCCTTTACTCCCTTTCTTTCTCTCTTTTGCTTGCCCTTCTAGATGCTGAGTCCCTCAAGGCAAGGGCCTCATGGGGCTCCTCTTTGTGTCTTTTGTTCATTCCTCCACTGTCCATGGAACACAACCACATGGTCAGTGCTTGTATGACACCAAGATTACCGCAGCCAACAGCTGACATCAGAAAGACTAATGGAGAGAATGCTTAATACACAGTACAATGCAGTAAGTGTCCACAAGACAAACTGCTGATGGATTAACAATGAGATATCCAACAAGACCTCCTTCTCCCCTCCCACCTTACATTCTCTCTCCCTTCTCCTCAGGCAGATCCTCCAGGCCCTCTCTGAGGTAGAACTGGGGCACACAGCCAACGATGAAGCCTTGAGGTCACGTGAGTTCCTGACTTGACTTTCCCACGTGCTGTGAAAGGAGATGTATAGATCAGCCACACTTGCTAAAAACTTCAAAACACTTTCAAAAAATAAATATGAATTTCCCTGTTAAGTGATTTCTTTCCCCTACTTACAGCATTAAGCTGTTTCTTGAACCCTAGAGGACAGAGAGAAGTTAAAGATAGATATTCCTGAGTCTTTTGAGAAACACTAGACAGACATATGCTTGGTCTGAATAACCCTGGCAAGACACATTTCCTGGCATGCTGGAAAGTGAAGAGAACCATGGTTTCTCTTGGAAGAAGCACCTAATCCACTTAATCCAAGACAGGAATGATGTCTTAAAGCTTTTGGGCTACTAAGCACCTGCAGTGGGTGCTTGGTGGTCATTGCTGACTGTTACTTACTATCTTTTCCAAAAAGAACATTGGAACTTTTGGGAGGTCTAAGGAGCTGAGTAAGTGTCAGAGCCCAAGCCAGCCTTTTCAGCCCAATGATTGGTGCATGGATAGGCACATGACCCCCACTGGTCCAATCACAGTGGAGCTAGGATTGTATAGGGTCAACTGAGAACAAAGCTTTCTCTGCCTTTGGGCTTCCAGCAGTAAGAGCTGGTAATTAATGGATTTTCTGGTAAGTTAGGAGGGGGTGCCCTTATTAGAACTGTTGTGCAATTACGTGAGATCAAGGAGGTCTTCGCTGAGAGAAAAATATATTCTTGCATGAAATCCAAGCACATAAAGTATGTCCAGTCCTTGGGAGAAATCGAGTCAAAGCCAAAACATCCCTGAGAACCAAGGATTGCCTCTCTGGGTAAATGCCATCTGTCTCTCTTCCAGAGGGGTGGCTTCTTTGCTCCTGTCCATCTCTAAAGATCAGGTTCTTTCAGGGCTCTAGAATCACTTTTCAGGTCCAGCGGCAAAAAGGTGTTTCCCTTCCTGGGCTGCTCCTTCGCTATGAACACCTCTCCACCTCCTGCATGAGCTTTGCCCCTAAGCTTCAGAAAGACAGCCTTTGGGGGTTCAATCAGATATGGCCCAGAGCAGTGACTTCATCTACGTGAATTGTCCCACAAAGATCCAACCCAAGGTTGGGGTGCAGCTTAGATATTTACAAAGAAGCTTTGCAGACACATTCAAACTGTCTGAAGTACATGGGTATAGATCTTGTCTTTTGTACATTCAATGAGGGAAAGATTCTCATCTTGGTAAAAAGATGAAAAAGCTACTTTTATGAGATGATGATCTCCCTAGTGTTTCTGAAAGCAGCCATTATCCTAACCAACCAAACATACAGCCCACTCAAAGAGGTACTTGGTGAGGGGATTCATTCCACAGTAAGGAAGAAGAAATAGCAATGATGTGTTTAATGGCTCTTACTGCCCATTCCCACACTATCAAAATTGGAGCACAGTGGGCAAGAGCGAGTTTCTCAGGGAACTTCAAGGGCTCACGCTGCTTTCTCTCTCAAGTCTTCTCCCACTTAACATTTTTCAGAATGTTTCAACTCATACAACTTCTTTCTCTCACTTCAATTTAGCACGTTTTCCATTCTAGCACACTGTCCCTCCCCATCTCCCTGTAAGCTGTGTTTACTCCTACCTCTTTATTAGTTGTAACACTTGTAGGAAATTATTTCACCTTTTGAACCTCAGGTAAGTTATTTCTCTGTAGAAGGGGATAATCATACATTCCTCAAATCTGACAGTTTACCTAAAGTACAGGCAGACAGCAGAATTGAACTGAACTGTTGGGTACCCAGTAGCATTGGAGAATTGGTGTGGAAAAAAACCATGCAATTGGGGACAGTGAAAAACAACATACACACTTGGAAAATGGTGTTAAAAAAAAAAAAGCTTACATTCCTTTATGTAAGAAAGTAATAAGAAGCAAGACTGGCTGTTTGTATTTGCTCTTACTTGCACAATGAAATGTAAACAGGTAGACCAGGGCATAATAAAAATGATTATCTAAAGACAGAAGTGCAGCAATGCGCCAGTGACAGAGATGAGGGTAAGACTTCTATATATAGAATTTTTTGGTAGCTTTAACTTTTGAATCATGGAAGGGTTTACCTGTTAAATATTTTAATTAAAAATGCCTTCTTCATATAATTATTGTCAGCCTTAATTATTCGCTGTCATTTGCATTCACTAATTATATAACTGCACAAGTGAGCATTATGTGAACTGCAAGGAAAAATGATGTGCTATGATCTATGGGTCGGTTCATGGGAAAGTTACCCTTCTGGCCCCCAGGTTCCTGATCATCTATCATATGAAGACAATAATAGTGCTTAGATCAAGGAATTATACAGAATGATTAAAGAATGGCACATTTTTTGAGTGAATGAGAACCACTGGTGTGTGTGTTGGATTCCTCACACACACCTTGCACAAAGCAGATGTGTAGGGTGACAGATAGTCCATAATTTTATTGGAAACTTTGGTCCCCAAATAACTTAAAATGTCTTCTAATGACAGGCCTGAATTTTCAACCCTAAACTCAGTCTCAGGAAAAAAAGAACAATGTACAACGCACAAGCAAAGCAGAAAGAGAAAAGTAAATATGTATTTTAATTGAAAATCAATTAATAGGCATTGAGAGGCTAGACAGTGGCAGAGACTTTGGGTGATAAAGCCCCAAGTCTTACATAAATGTAAAGGAGAAGGAGATACCCTCAAATTGAAAAGTTATACCAAATTATAATTTGTAGAAAGTGGAAAAAAAAAGACCATCATTGGCTAGTCACTCTCTGCTGAAACACAGAACATCAAGAATAACAAGGAAAAATATCAAATCCATGGGAGAATAAATACAACTTACCTACAAAGGAAGAACAATTGGTCCTAGAGATTTCTAGGTGATGCTGGAAGATAATGAAACTATAACCTCAAACAAATGAAGGACAATGGTGCCAACCCAAAATTCTACCCCCAGCAAAACTATCACTTACAAAGCTCAAGATAAAGTTATTTTCAGAAGACAAAGACAGAAAATTCACTGGCAAGTCTCAGCCCACTGGCCAAACCTGGCCCACAAACTGCCTACAGTGACACCTGCTAAAATACTCTGCCATGCACATCAGCCAAGCTGCCCTAGTCAGGCAAGTAGAATGTTCTAAGATAGCAAAGGATCCACAGCACCAAAAATACTCATTAGGTACAAAACTATTTACTAGTAGTCACATAATAGCAAAAATAGCTTAATAGGAACATATTTCATATTTCCATAGAGTTATTGCTGATCTCTTCTCTATAGGACTCAGGATGTACCCATGTTTTCAGCATTCTGAATAGCCTATGTTTATTTTCCCTACTGTGTGCATCAGTACACAATGAGATGAACGCACAATTCCTCGCCCTAGAAGACAAGAGTCTTCATCGGGGTTCAGCTACCCAGAGGGCTCAGCTACGTGGCGACTCCTCCTTCCAGTGAAGTGGTTTCAGGCAGAATTGGGAGGCCTAGTCTAGGATGTGTCCAAGAAGTAGAAAAACAAAGAATCACGTCAACACAGACAAGACAGTTTTCACCCTTCGGTCCTCATCCCTTTTAGACAAGGAGCTGTTTGAACCCCGCCCACTGCAGGCATGCCTCCACAGTTCAAAGGTTATGGAGTCAGCTTAGGCTTCTGGCATCATGGCCATGGTCATAGGTTCCTGATAGCTCTCACTGCTGTCCTCCTGCCACACCCAGTCTCTCACCTGGGGCTCTGGAGCCCTGCTGGGTTCTCCTCCTCTTACCTGAGCTGCTCCTCCTTCATTGCTTGGCTGACTCTTATGTCTCTCTTTCAAGAAGTTTTCCCCTACCCCCAGACTGGATCAATATCCTCCTTTGAGTATAGCTTCATTAAATCCCATTATATATTGAACTATAAGTGTTCTACAAGTTTAGAGCAGTGTGCTGGACACCATTTGTATATCTGTGTCTTCCGTCTTCATCCACTTCCGGAGTCTATGCATCCAAAACCAGGGGAGCCAGAGGGGACATTTGATATGTAAATCAAATCAGAGGATGGGGCAGGGACCCACATTACAACTACTCCTTCATGAGAATAAAAGGAAGCTTGTGAAAAGGGGGTGGCAGGCCTGTGGATGATGCCCATCTCCCTGTGCATGATGTGGAAGGCTGAGTCAATCCGAGAAGCCAAACTTGACCCTGGTGATACCTGCCGACCAGCTAGGTAAGGAGGAATTTCCATAAGGCTTCCCAAGGAGGTCAGCTCACCTGTAGATGCAGGAAGGAAAAAGAGAGAAGAGGAGGCAGGAAAAGGGGAAGAGGAAGCAGAAGGGGAAGTGGCGAGTTCAAGTGCACTGGACACCTTCTTGCCCCGCAGGACTCTTTTTCTCCACCACGAATTCCTAATAGCTCTGCCACTCCCATTGCTCACCCCAGCTCTTGTCATTTGCTCAGTACACCATTCTGGAATGCTGAGAGGATTAACGAGACACACCTAGCACAAGTGGCTTGTGTTCATTCATTCTGGCCCCTGACAGCTACTAATTCTTACAATCTTCCTGCACTAAATACCACACCACTCAGACCCCCACCATCCTGAGCATTACTGCCAGCGAAGAGAAAGGCAATTGTACCGTCATAACAGCAGGGCCCAGGTGGATTTATAATGCTCTGAATAACAGGCAGCCTGACTTGCTTAAGCTTTAAAATACTTAAGAATTTGCATGTAAGAATTGGGGGATTTGAAGAACTTATGTCTTCCATGGCAAAGAAATTAACTATCCTGACAACTTTCGTAAATCAAAAGTAACTCCATTGCTTTGAAGTACATTTCCAATGCGAAGGTGTATGATTCTACAGGAAACTTCTAGTTTACAAGAAAAAAGGTGGGAAGCTGGTGAACAGGTTGGAACAAAGTTTAAAGCCATGAAGACTTCAGTTGGTCTCTTGAGAAAGCTTGGAGTAGCCAGGACAGATTCACAACCTTCAGCAAATGAGGAAACAGAGGCCGAGTTTCAGTTTAATCTCCTAGGAACTGGAAGTGAAGCCAGCTGTCCAGACTCAACAGCCCTTTGGGCTGGGCAGGGGAATGGGCCACACACTCCGAAGAACCCCATTCTGTCAATACTCCACGGGCCCCCATCTTGAAGTTTTTAATCCCTTTGAGCTGGGGCCCTGCAACTTCCACAGCTGGTCCTGCTCACAGTTCCGTGGACCACCAGGAAAGCCCGCCACACCCGAGACTTGGCTGATCCCTCTTGGCTCCTGGAACTCCTGGGCTATACTCTGCTCTTGGTGCCGGTGTGGCTCAGCAGGCCCCCTGTGGGTGCCTCCCATGAGCACCAGCACCCCCTGATGTGTGCTCCTCCACATCCTGCTGAATATATTAGTACCCACCTCTCAATTCATCAAAGTCAAAACTCTCTAAAGTGAGTTTAATTAAAACAAGAGGCTCTTGGGTCTTCCCAGACTAGACATGATCAAACCTACTCAGAATATTGGAGTTGTTTTTGCTCTTTGGCTGCATCTTTGTCTTTGTCCAGTTCCCTCCCTCGGCTGGTCTCCGAGTCTGGATTCAGGAAGGGACAGAGAGACCAGGAGGAAGAGAGTGGAGAAAGCGAGAGAAAATGAAACAAACCCTACTCTTCCTCATATCCCAACCCCCATGAAGTTCTGAAACCATAAGACTTAAACCTGAGGCCTCACGGTCACTCCTGGCTCCCAGCTCGCAGGTATCCTGAGCAGTGCCCCTTCCCTGACATCCTGAGACCCACTGTCATGCCTGCAGGCCGGAGGAGAAGGCTCTGCATCCTGAGGGCGTGGCGGTGCCAGGGGAGGACACCCATCCTCTCCCCAGATCTCTCTTTCTGGCTGCCTCAAATGTTTTCTCTTCTTCAGAGGGTCCCCAAACCCCACTCCTTCCTCAATCACCAAGCAGTCCCTCATCCCATCCCATAATTGACTGTAGATGGAGTCTATTCCTGAACTACAACTCCCTCCTGCCTCCTTCAGAGGTCCATGACAAGTTGAAGTGTAGCCATGCATGTAACAACAGAAAGGAAAAACCCACAAATCAGAGCAGACTCTTGGATTTTTTATTATGCATTTGACAGTTAGTATTTTCTGAGTGTTCACAGGACGAATGAGTTTCTCTCCGAGATACCATCTTGCCACTGTGCCAAACAGTGCATATACGTTTTTAAAATGTAATTCAAGCTCTAAAAGATACGAGTTTGGATTCAGAATGCAATTTTAAAATCTCTCTATATCTATACAGTGACTTTACTTCTAACAGATCCCATAAAGGAGTTGAAGTAGAGAACAGTTCCCCAATAAATAATCACTTCTCTAAACTGTACAAAATCCTGCTAGCAAATCAGTCTGCTTTCACTTCCTCATGATAGGTATGCACTTTTATACCTATAATAACTTATGACACACTCCTCCAGAGTTTAACATCTGGTCAAGGCCAACGTTACATCTTGCACCACGTAAAATTTCTCCTCACAGGCCCTTGGCATGTGCCCAGAAACAGGTCCTCCGGGCTCTGTGACCAGGTGGGGAGGCGGGCAGCCTCTCCCTGAAGCGCCCAGTAGAGAGAGGATGGAGGCCCTGTCCATGTCCCTCAGTCACTATGCGTGCAGCGTGGCCAGGAGAACGCAGCTGAAGGAGATTTTGAACCATCAGGCGTAACAATTCCCAGCTGTTGCCAATTATATAGATAAATAGGAATTTACATAATTTATAGAGAGTTTGTGTTCATGGTTTATTTGGAAGCCACTCCCCAAAGATCCACATCTATTCATGAAAGCAAAATATTCAACCTAACGGCCCTGAGCCCGGGGGCTGTCTTTATAATTGGCTTCCTGCAAACAAGGCCTTCGAACTTCACTGTGCACGGGCCTGGTGTCTGTAAGAGACGCACAGGGCCAGTCCAGGGGACAAGAACCAACTCTGTGTGACAGAGCCCAGCCTTCGAAACCAGCAGACACCCTCTCCTCTTCTTATCACCAGCATGTGGCCTCCTGCTCCTTTTTCTTCTACTGCCCCCTTTCTTTGACATACACTGTTTTGATGGGTATGAAGCACAAGTGAAATTTCTACCTAAATACACGCTTCAAACTTGAGAACTACTGTTTGGTTATGGCCTGGGTCCGAAGCCCACAGCTCACCCCTCACCAGCTCCCAGCCTGCAGACGGGGCAGGCAGCCCGCTCCGGCCACACACGCACTGTGCATCTAGTGCAAGTCGGACGCGTGTTTACTTTTGCAGACAGCCAGCTCGGTGTCCACTTACTCTCCAAGAGAAGTCTTGTCAAAAGCCAGTAAGTGGTTTTCCGGCTTGCCCTGCCTCTCCAAAAACAATTTCCTGCGTGAAACTGGAGCTTCGGGCATCTGGCCCCAGGGCACATCTGGGATCATTTTACCCATTAGGGAAACTGGGGTCATTTAGATTTGGGCATTCTCAGAGTAGGGGTGAACTGTTAAGTGGGGACTCTCTGGGTGGGTTTTCTGCCCCAGGCGAATTCACTCCTTGTCCCTAAAGAAGTGGAAATTTGAACTTCGTGTGAGCAGCAGCTCCTTGCTGGAAGAGACGGCAGACAGGCAGAGAGGACGGCGAAGTCACAGCAGGGAGCAAGCATCGGGGCGGCCACCTAAGGCCGGCGGGCCTCCTCTGTCCTGGACATCAGCCTATCTTGAGCCAAGGGAACAAAGGAAAACAGGTGTGTTAGAACAGGATAATGCCTCTCCCCAGCTCAAAGGGGCCACTTCCGCCCCCACGGCTGGAGCTGCACCCGCTTCTGAGGGTGGCCCCTCACCACAGCCTGATCTGAAGGGAAGGATGAGGAAAGAATGCTCTCAGCAGCTGTGCGCTCAGGGAGCCCCCAGCAGCCACCACCCCCCACAATCCCGAGCCAGGGATGGCAGCAGCTGCCACGCCAAGAATGCGAATGTGGACATTACTGACTCGAATCTTGTACGAAAGCAGGGACTGCAGCTCGTGAAAGTCTTTCTTCCCAAGGAAAACTCTTTATTTTGATGAGAATCGTAGAACCCTAGAAGAGCTACCTTCCCAGCCCCAGTGGGACACTGTGTGACCAGTCTCGATCTCAGCCTTTGAACATGTGACAGCACAATACTAAAATGGCAGCAGTGGAGGCGTCTGTGTTTTTTCCGTGCAGGGGACCCCTTGCTGGCTAACCCTTGAACACACCCCTGGGCCTTTGCACTTCCCATTCCCCCTGACCAAAATACCACTTTTTCACTGGTCTTCAGGGCTCAGCCTTCACTTCCTCCAGGCTTCTGTGCCAAGGGCACCTGGCCCAACAGACAGCTCCCGGAGTTCCCCGAGTCCCAAGTCATAACCGCCCCAACGCCTCTCCCTGCCTTGCTCGCCACATCTCACTGTAAATCACACACACTCCTGTGTGTCTGCTTCCTCCACCACTTCAGCTCCTTGAAGAAGCCCCTTTGCCTGTTCCCTGCTGTGTCCCAGGGTGGAGAATGGTGCCCGGCACATAGCAGGTGCTCAGCAACTCCGAAGAATGAATAAATGATGCATCAGATGGATGGTTTTAATCACATCCTGCCCTCACCGAGCGAAGTTTTGGTTTGGGGTGAGGAAGAGAGAAAGGGGAAGGAGGACGAAGAGGCCAAGTGGGGACCGGCTGCCGTCCGACTCTCCCTCCTGGGACCTCCCTGCTGCCCCTGCCCTCCTCCTCTCTCCCCATTTTCATTATGGATGGTGACAGATCCCTCTGCAGACCACTGGAAGCGATCTGCCACCAATTCGGAAAGTCTCCTGTATCCCGAGCACGGTTTAATCTTCCCCTGATCAGTCCCTGTAGAAACCACAGCCACCTCTAGGCTGTTATTATGAACATAAATTACCATCCCATTGCAGATGTGCGGGTGAGTCATTAATAATGACTTCTGATGGATAGAATGACAAATAAGCCCAGTTTGGCTGCAGGAAATGCTGGGGATCTCGCATACAAAAGAGATAAGCAGGTTCAAAATGTGATAAAGTGAGGGTGGGGGCGTGTGACCTGGTGCCAAGCTGTGATGCTTCGCCTCTGTCCGGAATCAGCTGCTGAGAAGAAGCAATAATGGGGGCGGGGTAGAGTCCCGCTGCTGCAGAAGCAGAAGCTAAAGTGGGCTTGGGCAGCTCGGCCTGCAGGGCCTAGAAGGAACGCTGGGCACAGCAGGCTGGCGCAGTTCAGGCCGCTCTGCCTATGGCCCCACAGGAGCCATCGTGTGTGGGTGCAGCTGCATGGGCGGTGGGACCCCACTGGCCGTGAAGACCAGCGCCGCCCCTGCCCGGCCCCATGGGGGGACCGCGTCCCCATCTTCACCTCTGCCGCAGCTTGACGCGGGGCCTGCTGGCCGTCCCTTTCTCTTCTTTGTCTGCTTTTTCTGCTGTCCTGGAATGACTGTGGGGAGAGAGCCAGTTTTAATGAATCAACCTGCATCTCCGTGTGGCTGGGTTTCAGTGCCACATTATGACTTCCTCTTCCCCACCAGCCAGCGCATTAGCGCTCTCCCAGAGGACCACGTCTCAGGCACAGTTTGGGAAGACTGAGCGCCGGGTGGGTGGCTGCTTGCCGAAGCAGAGCCCACACTCGCTCCTGTGACTCATCAGATGTGCAAAATGCCAGCAGGGGGAATGAAAATGCCATTAACACTGGGCTTTTCAGATGGCAGGTCCTGAGATCCAACTTCCTGGGCACCTGCCCCCGTCTGAGCTCTCCTGGCTCGGGCTGTGTTTGAAAGTCACATCCCCAACACCAGCTATAGGAAGGGCCACATCGGCAGTTGCTAAGTCTTGGCCCAAAGTGAAGAAAATGAGGAGCAAAAGCTTTGAGCTGACGTCAGCTGCCTTGGTACTTGGGCAAGCTCGGCCTGCTCACTCACCCTTGAGGATGAACCTATGAGCTTCTCTACCAGACGGAGCAGACTACTGGAAAACTCAGGTGAATGGGCTTTTGTGCCCCTCTTGGGGAGCAGGACAGCCAGAGCTGAGAGCCCCAAATGCTGTCTTGTGAAGAAGCTAAACATAATGTATGCAAGGTGCCTAATTCTTCAATCTTTAGCTGTTGGCAATTTATTCAGATTTATGCAAAGTACTACTCATGTCAGGGGAAATGTGTCTAGGGACCAGACACAGATCTGAAAGGCAGTGAGAGTCAGAGGTGAGACAGCACCCGCCCTGCTGAGGAGCCTCAGCCTCTGGGACCAACACCCGCCCTCTGCTCATCCTCAGGACCAGGGCAACCAGGACACGGCCACACCGCCCTTGCACAATGCGCTGGCCTGCGGGTGATTCATACCTGGAAAGGAGCAGGACGAGAAGGGGTGTCCTACCTGCTGACATCCAGCGTCCGCGTGCAGAACTGTACACAGGCCTTGTCATTGGTCCCCAAACATGCACAGCGCAAGTGTGTCTGCGGCGAGGGCTGCACACTCCCCGGAGACCGCCCTGAGGACCTCTTATTCCGGAAACTTCCTCTGTAGTTGGACAGTCCATAGGGCACAGTCTGCCTGCAAAGCACAATGTGAAGTCAGGCGAGTGCGTGTGGGCCTCTAGCTCCAGGTTCCTTCCAAAGTACAGCAGAACAGGCCCCTGCCGGATGAGAAACTTCTGAATTTGGGAGGCTCTGGAGCAGTGATGGCAAACCTTTTAGAGCTTTCAATGACAACCAACAGCAGGCTGTGGCACAAGTGCCATAGTTTCGCCATCACTGCTCTAGAGGAAAGTGCAGGCGCCCTGCCCCCAGCAAACACCCTGAAAGCAGAGTGGGGCTGCAGGGACAGGAAGATGCAGAACTAGAGAGATTACCGCCCCTCTCGGACGGTCACATACATATAGACACAGAAGGGCCCTCAGCTTCCCCAAGGTAACACACATGGGTGTGCCCTTGAGCCCTGTGCTCCAGGCCTGGCTTGCCACACGGCAGATTTCAGTGTTTTCCAGCCAAACGATGCAGGCCTGGGTCCCTCTAGAGCAAGCACTTTCTCCACCCACTAGAGCTGGGCCTGAGCCTCCAGTATTTTTGCCCCACCCCTTCGGGAAAGTCAAGAAACAAGGATAACTGGACACCTTGATTGAGAGTGTTCTTCCTGTGCCCAAAGGACAAGGACATCTGGGATGACCCATGTGCTGGTCCAGGTCTGCAGCTTTGCCCCAGCACCTGGGCCAGAGCACTGTACCTGTAAGACCCTCGGCATCTACAGCCAGGGAGGTGTCCCTCACAGCCCTCTACTACTAGTTTCTTCTCTGTGCAGCTCAGACAATGCACTTCACACTAACGAGAACAGGCCAGATGCACTTATGGTGGTTAGAGATGCGTCTTGACCTCCGAACACCACTTCCTGGAAGGGACAAACATCAGAAGGGATGCTCCGTGCCGTCTGAGAGGTGTTGGTATTGCAGTGGCAGGACAGCCAAGGATGGAACTGGCCTTGGGGAAGTCTTACTATGAAGCCAAAAAAAAAAAAAGTCTAAAAGGGTTGGCCACTTCTTTTTGTTTATGGTGGCACAAGGAAGAAGGGGTGTGGTGGTATTCAGAGCAATAAACATTTAAATCTGGTCCTTATGTTTGCATAGATCCCATCCATCGCTCTCCAGAGAAGAAAGATGACGGCCAGTTGAGTGGGGGAAAGTTAAAACCATATGCTTAATTCATTACTACTATTGAATTTGACTTAGGGACAGATGAATAATACCTCGAAGAAACTTACATGGCTGAAGCCAATTTTCCAATAAATCTTGGTCTTCTTGCTCATCCCCAGAGATTAAGCCACCTTGGTTTCTATGAGCCCCATGGAGTATCACCAATTATCCACCTCAAAGGGTGGCCTGACATCCTCCCTGTGTTTTCAAAATAAAATCAAATTGAATTTCTTTTCATTAGGAACACACGCCATGGAGCCTTTTGGAGACAGTGAGGGCAAATTGGGCAGGGGTGCCCTGCAGTGATCCGATGCTCGGAAAGACCCTACGCCCTGCTGGGCTGGGGATGGAGCTGAGGAATCTGCTCGGCCCTATTCTTCTCCTTCCTACTGAGTGCCTGGAGACACGGCAGAGCGGTGGCTCCCCGCTGGCCAAGCATGCCCAGCTGTTGAGCAAATGGAGAAGGAAGGCAGGGTCCAGTCCTGTTATGAGCTGAACCTCTTCTCATACCCCTATTTTTCTCGAAAATGGGAAGTGGGGGAGGGGAGAGAAACAATGCAGCCATTGTTGTGAGCTGGGATTTGGCTAAAGGTATATTTTTTCAGTATGAGGACTACATTAAATCTCTAAGTGTAGACATTAAATCCAGTCCCCTATTTCTCGATGAAAATTATACACAAGGAATAACAAGGCTCCCATTTTTCCATCAACAGTGAGACCTGCAATTTTAAAATTGCTGTCAGCTGATTATGCATTTATGGATTTAGAGCCACTCAACTGGAGCGAAACACTCTAAAGTGTTTTAAGTAAGGAAACAAGGCAACAGGGTATTTGTTAATAGAGACGTGCTTAGCACTTTCCCAGCAGCCAGGCTAGTCTGCAAACGCCCTACCAATTTCAAAGCTTGTTTACAGAGCCACACACTCCCCTTCTTGAGGACTGGGAGACTTAGTACAGCTGCCTTCACCAACATCTGTAGAATCTGGAATGAGAGCTCAAAATGGAGGCCCATCTCCTACAACAAGTCTACAAATTTAAAGACTTTAGGTCTGATAAGCTCTTAAACGAGAGTCCTACCCTTCTACCTGGACAAATGCAGCTTCAAAACACTTAGAAGCCAAGCCTTGAATTTAGGATTCAGTTTCTCCCCGGAGGTCACATGTTGGAATACAGCAGCCCAAAACACTTTGCCACCTTTTCTTCCTGCTGCTCCTTCCCACACCAAAAAGGTTTTCATTCACTCCAAGTAGCTAACCCAGACTGCACTCCAAGCTCCATCTACCCCCCAGCCTGCAACAAGCTGCCTGTGGCTACCCTTTGGCCTGGGGATGTATGCCTGATGTTTGTTCTTGAGAGTCACATCCTAGAAGACATGTACAGGGACCCTAGGAGAGGGTTTGGGAACTTCTGAGTAGGGGACTCCAGCAACTCAAGTAGATGGAACATGGTCTAAAAGAAATCACACGGTCTAGAAGAAAGAAAAGATCGCTTTCAGACCCAGAATCCTTGCAATGGGGTGGGGGCAAGTGACTAAGGTAGAGTTGTGGATGGCCTTCTAAGTCACAGAGCTTGGCCAAGGGTGTTTCTTACCCAGGTTGAGAGTCAATGAGTGGCTCCTCAAGAGCAGAAGGTAGGTCATTAACTTCTGTACCTGCCACGGGCTTAGTCCAAGGCTGAGTAGATAAAAACTATTGATTGAATAACGGGTAGCTAATTGTGAGATACTTCTAGTCTGGCAAGACTGGATTCTTTTCACCCTCATGAGTTCAATAACCATAAACACCATTACAAACAACCTCCAGCATCTGTTAAAACCCCACCATCTATCTAGTGTTATTTTAAGTTTGATATGGATAGAGACAGCACATGCATCTGTGCCTCTGGGGATTCACATGTTGCCACAGTACGAAAACGGGGAAAAGAATCAGTGTGTACAGTACACATGGGGTACACAGAGTGCAGAGGGTGCCCAATCATTCTATTATGATGATCACTCTGCCCTCTCAATACTTTCCTGGTTGATGAAAGGGTTGCTGAACAAATGAAAATACTTAGCAGAGAGTTAGCAATAAATGAATTAGCTTCTGATATTATTGATTTGGACTAAGAAGTCTTGCATAGCATCAGATAGAAAAATCTCATTTACAAAGCTAGTGTTTGAGATATGTGACTAAGCAATAAACAAGGGTAATAAGGAACCAGAAAAGCACATGGCCCAGCAATGCCATGCTCTGCCACCCCATCATTCACCATCACTGTCCCATCAGCATCTGTATTTCAGTTGTGTCATGCCCTTTGTCACTGTTTCCTGGAAGGGGAACAGGAAAGACCTAAGGGTGAAACCATGAAAATGAAATTTTGACTGAGACTTTGGATCTGACTTTGATACTGTTCAGCAACAGGGTTTAGGAAATGCAAGCCTTTGTAGGAATGGGAAGCTCTTCCATCTATTCGCACATCAGTTATAACTCAGAGCTCTGTACAGAAGAGAAGCAGATGCAGAGATAAAAAAGCAGAACGCCCTTCAGAATACACACACACACACACACACACACACGCAATGTCCACCACTGAGTGTGCTTCTGTAATAAACTGTCCCTCAGCTTATGCACACACAGCACCCTTTATTTGATGTAGGAGCATTATTTATCTCAAGGCTCCTTCTGTGTCATGTTTCCCCCATATCACATACAAGTGTCATTAACTATTAAAAACTCCCAACTCTCCTGTGTTCCTTATTCATCTGTATCACCACTCTGAAAACATCTTGTCTCTACCAGACGTTTTTAAACAAGCCAAGTGTCTTTATTTCTTTAAAATTCTGTTTTTAAGTTCTATGTGGCCTGTTCCTAACGGAATTAACCATCTCCACTCTCCTGATCAGGAAACTGGCTTCCGTACCGAAAGCTTGAAGGACAGACCCAGACGGTCACAAAGGCCAGTCTCGCAAACAGCAAAGGGACTTCACAAGCCAAATTCAGAATTCTCAGGGACGTCTTCAAGTGGTCATCCTCTCACCAGAACTCCAGTTCTCACTTGTCCCACTGAGTGGTATTTAATAAATCTTTGCTGAGAGCCTCCATGCGCAGGCACAGATGTAAGGTCTAGGTGAGCCTCACAAGCCAGACAGAACAGGGTCCCTGTACACACAAAGTTTTGGTCTCAGATATCAGTACACCGGCATTTGGTCAGCTTCATCCAATCAGCAGAGTATGCTGTTATATCTGGAATTTTCACTTAGAAGTCCCAATTTCAAGCTTCTCTTGAATAACAGGAAGTTGTGCTGATACCCGTCTCTAATTCCAACATGCTGGTGCCTACCCTGAGTGAGCTATGCATAAGTGCTCTGTCTTGCCCCCAGCTCACTGCTCCTAATAATTTTACAACTGTCTTTCTAGGCTATTTTTGCTGTGTCTGACCCTCACAGGCATCTCAGTTTACAACTCCCAGGCTTGTGTTTTGTCTTATAAAATAAAGCCAGACAGGTGACAAGACACATTGACAAAATCAGTGCCCGATGCTATTAAATATAGTTGGGTTTTTTTTCTTAATTTAACAGGCCCGAGTCCTAGCTGAATGTCTCCCCAACAAGTCAGATATGTTTACCGCACATTCAGACTACTTGTCAAACTGATGGTCTGTCTACTTTGGGCCACATTTTCCTTCTAAAGTGAGAAGCAAAGGCAACGTGGGCCTCTGTTGACTGCCAGAGAGGAGGAGAAACTACCGCCTGCTGCCAGCAGTCAGGAGGCAGCCCAGCTGCTGGGCTTTGGTGGTCATGGGATACCACCCCTCCATTCCCTGGAGAAGCAAAGCTGAGGCCCTGACGTGCTTCCTAACTGGGGCTCCCTTTCAGATTTTATTAAATTCCTTCTTAGAAGGCACCATTCATCAACTTTCCCGAATTTAGTCCTTTTGAGCAAGAAGGATAGTGCCTGTCACTTTCATGTACCATTTTGGAAACATTAACCAGCTAGAACTTTGTTCTAATGAGTAAGACAGGATGCAGTAACTACTAGAAGTGGCTGAATATACACAAGGCTGTGAACCTAGTTCCACAAACATCTAGTGGAAGCCTGCTGTGTACAAACGCGTGGGGGAAGGGAGAAATAAGCTCAGGAACAGGAAGACCTGCTCTCAGTGGCTTAGCAGTAGGGATTCTCAGAGCCTGAGGCCAATATGCATTGTTTTTGTCGCCTGGAGTCCAATGTCTCCTTCTTTTTTCAGGGGCAGGTGTGACTGGCTCAGACACGGCTCAGTGACAGTGTTTGCCTGACATGTGCAAGGACTGAGGTTCAATCCCCAGTACCAAGAAAAGCCATATTCCTCTGGGAAATGATCCCTCTCCCATTGTGTGAGGTCACTAAGAGACTGACCATGTGCCTGCCTCTGCTAAAGACTTGGCAGGTGACCTAAAATGGGACAGTGAGACCCTCTCTTTCCTGAGACTCCTGCTTGAAGATTTCAGGTCAGAAAATATCCTGGGGCTTCTCTTTGGCAAGTAGCTGCATCCTGCCCCATCCATTCAACTGCACCACTGGAACTTCCAGGTCTGTCCCTTATTCCTTCTCCTTCCAGGCTGAGCACATCACGTGTCCTTCCGTAAACTCCTCCCATGCATTGCTAGCTAGACTGGGTGTCTGTTGCTTGTGACTGGTGAAGTACAACTGCCCTGAGACCTCATGTTCATGAGATGGCAACGATAGTCTCAGGAGTCAACAGGGAGGCCTTTGGTCTCTCCAGCTGCTGGAACAAGCCAAAAATTTCTTCACTGCATCCGTACACAAAAGAGCATGTTCAGAATCAGGACAAAACCCAGAAAACTAAGCTGGCTGGAGTCCTTTCCTTCCAGATGTGCCCACTGTGAAATGTGTAATTTAGTTTCTGCTGTCCTTCCAGATGGAAGCAAGCACACTACCCCCTCTCTAACCCCAGGATGCTCAGCCCTAATACTCAGATCCCAGCCTTAATACTCAGTTGACCTCACTCTGCCTTGTCCTCCAGTGAGCCTATTCTTTGTCCAGTCATCAGGTGCTTATGCAAGTCCAACAAAAGAAATGGACCCAAAAACCAGCTCTTCAGTGGCCCTGATATATAAGCACAAAGCACACACACACAGTTGCATATCTGTCAGGCCAAGTAGCAATCCGTAGCTTTACCTCTGCTGCAGAAAATTCCTTCAGCTTAAAGGCCAACACTGGAACCCCCAGGAAGAGCAGATGATACCAGAATACTTGGAAACATCAACAGCAGTGAGCCATGTGCTGTGGGTTGTGTGTTAACTTTTTTTAAAAGGTATTCTACATGTTGTCACGGACACAGACACACCTTGGGATTCCCAGGACTAGCCATTTAGAAATTTTAACAGATTACTAGGTATTGAGCCCTGGCACCAGGCACAAGGCTGAGGGCCATTTTTTTCTGTTTTTCCAGCTGGTGTGACATCTACAAAACCTGGCCTTGGCATATCTGCGGGGGTCAGCAACAGCAGGACTTTGTTTTGCTGGAGCGACTGTGTATGCCTTATTCACCTCTGCATCCAGGTGTCTGGCTCACAATGGGTGCTCAGTAATATCCACGACCTCAGTGATAGACACTTGTTTAAGAAAAGAAGGAAAGAAGGGAGGGAGGGCAGAGGGAAGGAGGGAAGTGGAAGGAAGGGAGAGAGGAAGGAAGGGAGGAGGAAAATCCATCTAAACTTGCCATTACTTCTAGGCTGTACCCAGCCTCCCAAATGTACAGAATTCTTGGCTGATTGAATGGATTTCTCCTTTTTTCATCCTTAATTGGCTCATCTTAGAGGGTTTTTCCTAGAAGGAGTATGGTCTCCAGATGGCTTGAAGTGGAGAAACTATGTTTGATAATAACATAGTACTCATCAGCACCATGATGAACAGATCAGAGGCTGCTCAAAACTCTAGTACAAATTGACGATTGGCTTTCTGAGAGCGCTTGTTGGGCACCTTTTCTGCAGGGCTTGAGAAATGATAAGGCTGGCCAGGGCTAGCCAGCTCCTCCAAAAGTCTACCCAGCTCCAAATTCCACCTGGAAATTCCCAAGCTTCCTCACCTTACTTGAGTAGCTCCAAGTAGCTCAATTACTGTGGCAATCCCTAGGACTTCACTCCAGCAAGAAAACCACAGTCCATACAGAGGTCCTCTGCTCCACCCCATCTAAGAAATTTCCAGGATCTCACCAACTGTGTTTAGGAAGCTGCAGCTCAGACTACTTATACTCCTCTGTGGTTAACTACACTATGACTGGGCTGTAAAATAATTCCCAAAGCCACAGAGCTCATCACCTCTGACCCCCTGGAAGCCAGGGCCAGTACTCCCCTAAGACAGGCACATACATGGGAGTCTACCTAGAAGAAGCACCAGGGATCAAAGGAAAAAAGAACAAGAGATAAAATACCTGGTTTGGTTGTGTGCTGCAAAACTTCCAAAAGTTCCAGCACAAAACAAGCAAAATGAAAGAAAAGTGAGAGAAACAAACTCCTCCAGTAAGTGGAGAGCGACGCTATCTAAGGATTCCTACAGATGAGGGGTTTTCCTCGCCATCTGTGCTCCCCAAATGCATCAAGTGAGCGAGAGTTTCTTCCCCCAGCCCGCCTACTGACCCTGACCCTGATGAATTCCAGTTAAAATGCAGGCACCAGCAATCCTGTCCGCCCGGCCCCGTCTCATTATAACTTTATGCAGAGCTGCAGACAGATGGAGCTCAAAATAGCTGCCAGCAGTGGAAACAGAAGGGATAAAACAGGGGCCAGGTATTTTTATAAAGACGGGATATCTAGAGAGGGGTTAAAAAATACCGACACCACCAGTTCCCCAGTAAGCGCCCCCTAAAAGCCAACCTAGCTAAGTTTTCAGATTCCAAGTTAGAGAAAGAAAAGGTTTTAGCGACCAGAACTGGTCTGCCACAAGGATAACAACATGCAGGGTCAGCCTGCGTCCTTGTGCAGTGCTCTCAGGGCTCCTCCCTGAGGGATTTATCTCAAACTAAGAATACATGAGTCCCGACTAGAGGCACAGGCTTCATCCTCAAATAAGAAGCCAGGGCCAGGCAAGGGTGCGGTGGGGCAGGCAATCTCTGCGTCAGATCCCCCTTACCACAAATGTTGATATTTGGTCGATTCTAATCTTTGTGCTCATTTTGATTTTCCCCAAATATTGCATTACAGTGTCTTATTTTTTTCTGCTGAGGCTTTGGTAGCCCCTGAAAGTTTGTGGCCGAGGGAGAACCTCACCACCTCTGATTCTCAGCCTTACAAGAAACCTGTGGAAATCAAATTTGTAAAAATCCAGAAAAGGTGCCCAGCCCTCTGCTTCCTCAGCCACTTGCTTCTGACTTTCAGCGAAGGTATTTTCTACACCCGTCAGGCTGGGGAGTGAAGCTGTTCCCCACCTCCATCCCCTCCCCCTGGCCATCTGTATCATCATCCAGCTCTGCCTTGGTGCTTTTCCTACAGACTTGTGGAACAAATCTGGTTTTGTTTTTAACTCACTGGGCTGAGATCGCAGAGGTCCCGGCTGCTGTGTTTCAGAGTTACTACTCTTTAGGGGTTCCTGCTACGTGTGCCTGAGAAGGCCATGAAAGAAGCCAGGCTTGTGCTTCTTAAAAGTCTGTGAAAACACTGGGCTCTAAGTCTCAAAGCTGGGGTGGAAGAGGATGCAACCGGATGTTTGTCCTGTCTGTTCTTGGAGACTTGGTGAGTGGGCCAGGATTTAGATTAGAGGCACCCCAAACTATGCTGGGACAAGCAGTCTGTACTGTGGCACTGTCCACCACACTCTGCCTTTCTCTGGGTTTATCTTCCATCTGAGTACAACTGACTCCTACCCCCTAGGGGGCAAAGTGTCTCTGTGCGGGCACCCATATATGTATGCGCATGAACATACCTGTGCGTGGGCGTTGTACATCTGTGCACACATTCACGGATGTTTCTCAGTGTCACAAAGTCTCTGTTTTCCACTGAAACAGATTGTTTCCTGGCATGACACAGAACCGCTCCGTGTCCTGCGTACTTGCAAGCCGGGCAGTTGTTAAACAGCGTCACCTTGAACATGAAATGGGCCCCTCTAAGGCTCCCCACCAGACCTGCTGAGACACTGTAGGTCCAGTGGGGAAGGGAAAGTTGGAATTCTGAAGCCTGGCCACGGTCAGCCGCCACCGCTGATCTTCCTTAAGGAGAGCATTGTTTGCCTCCCAGCTGCCTTTGTTTTAAATTCTTGCAGGAAAAAACCACACGAAAGATGTCAGAGACTTTCATCTGCCTTCAGATTTAAGGCCAAGTTCCTAGCTGCAACATCCCTTTCATGTAGCAGAAATCCAAATGTTCCCTTGAGGTCGTGTAGGGTCACAACCTCTTTGTACCGAGCCTTCTTGCTTCAGATCAAGCTGCCCCCCGGCCCCACACAGGGCTCACTGCAGCCCAGCCAAGTCTGTCTTCACTCCCAGACATCTCACCTCTTCGTGCGGACTCTGTGGCTTCCCATCCGTGAGAACCCAGCAGAAAGGTCAGCTTTTGGGCACTGACCTTTCCAGCAGCTCTGAAATTTCACCCGAAGGCCCCCAAATTTTAAATCATCTTGCTATCAACTATTCTAAGAATTATACTACTAGAACTCAAAACAAAGATCTGAAAATGTGCTGGATTTCCAAGGAGCGGATGGACCTGAGCTTGTGAAACAAAAACCCTCCTGCGCAAAGTCATGTTCTGTGCGAGCCGAGCTCAGGACCACTTTGCATCCAACCAGCACCATCTTCTTTTCCATATCCTTCTCCAAAGCATTCCAGGGAGCAATTTCTCACCAGCCAAAGTCCACATCACTTCCCAGGGCCACTTCCTAGTGACTTCTGGTCTCTGGCACCCACTTCATGTCTTGAGCAATTCTGGGAGACATGGAAAACCAGGATCCTGGTCTCCCTGGGGTCATCAGCTGCAAATTACTGCATTATATTTACCCTGTTGGACTCATTCCATGTAGGAAATCTGAGGATTCCTTCCAAAGACTTCACCACAGGTTTAGGAGGCTCTAGGAGGTGGTTCATACTGTCCTGAAGGGGCATCTCCACATGGCCCCAGTCACCACCCTCACCTGTCATTTCGCAGAACGAGTCCAGGTTGGTGACCCCAGAGAACATAGCGCCCCACTCCTCAAGAACTTTCCAAATGCTGACCTGGCCTGAAAAGAGGCAATAAAGAGTAACAGGGGCAGGGCAGAAGGGCAAGGCTGCGTCCCATCCTGCCGGGAACAACCTTTGCCCACTGGCCTTTATCAAGAAGCTTATCAGCAACAGAGCAGCCAGGCACACCTTTTCCCAGGGTCTGTAAAAAACTTTATGTTCATGGAATTCCAATACAGATTGTACAACAAACTTCATCCAGTGCTGGAGGACTGTGGGGACAGGGTGCAGGCTGGCTCAGAAGCACATCAAGGGAATGAGACAGACCAAGGTTGGAGAGTCCTCGGAGGTCCACTTTAACAACTCCTGAGAAGGAACGTTCTCCACTGGCACTCTCTAAGCACAGAACGGGATAAGGCAGGAGGACAAGCTTTGACCTGGAGCGATTTCTGCAGGGCTGGAGGTGGCCTTGGATTGTGATGGCCAGTGTCTGCTAGACCTTGAGTGTGTCTGAACACCAAAGGGTGTGTATCAGTATAAAGCTATACCTACAGGGAGGGATGGATTTGAGCAGAACCATCTCCTGTCCCTGCCCAGGTAGCAAGAAGACTGCAAGTTCCCCTTTCCCCTCTTAGACACATGCTCCTCCCCAGCCACACTCTTATCTAGGAAAGCCCACCGAGGGCACTCAGACTCTAAGGGGGAGTCACACACCTCTCAGCAAGGCAATGCTGTATTTCCAGAATAAAATTTAGGACATGTGATGAACCAAAGACTTGAACTTTTGCTCATGTCTTCATTGATGCCTATAAAAATAATATCCCACAGGAGTACGTTATTGTACAAAAGCCTAATATAAGAATCATCGCTGTCACAAGGAACTAAACCACCTTGTGACAGTCAGGGATGGAGGGACCATGTCTTTCATCCATATGTTCACAGAACCCAGCCCAGTGCCACCTAGATGAGCAACTCCACAAAAAAATGCCAAGTGCCAGGATGTAAGTGGCAACCTCACGACAAACGTGAGGCCCATATTGGGAAAAAATACACAGGGCTCTGTAACCAGGTCAGGGCTCTGTAACCCTGAGCAAGTGACTCAGCCTCCAGTAAATCTGAGAGGACCCCAGCCTGCAGCCAATGTGCCAATGGCATGAGACGAGGTATGCTCATCACCTGCATTGCCCCTGTTCTCAGGAAAGTGACACTGTCCAAAAACTAGGGTGGCCACAAAGACTCTGACCCTCTGACTTAAAGAGCCACCACATTTCCACCAACACTTCTGCCAGCCCTGGATCGTGGGACAGAGTGGCTTCAGTCAGCATGCAGGAGGCAGGGTTTGTTCTAAGATTTGGAATGTGTCCTCTTAGAAACATGCTCAAATGCATCTTTCCTGAAGAACTCAGAAGATGAAGCCAGAAACTGTGGTGATGCTGTCTTTCTGAGGTAGAATATACTAAAAATCCAAGTTCAAAGGCTTTATTATTATTACTATTATTATTACTATTATTTTATTCTACTTCTGTCTAGAGCAAAAGAATGCAAAATAAATGTCATTCCTGGAGAATTAGGTAAGCGTGCCATGTGTTGGAGCAGCCCAGGCAGTGAGTCCAGTGTCCTTTAGGAGATGGTCAGTCCGTAGGCGCTCAGGGAGGCCCTGAGGCACTGCCCTACACTGGGCCTGGAGTCTGCACCTTATAGAGCTCATGCCAGGAGGTGACGGCACTTCTACCCTACAGCCACACAGACTCACAGCCAGAGCTCCAGGCCAGAGCACCCGGATACTAAGTTTTCCCTCCAAACTCTCCCTGCCAACCCTCATGAGTAGGAGTTGTAGCTCCCAGATTTTCTGCCACAGCTGTGATTTCAAACATCCCGCTCTGCTCTTTTCATAAACGCATTCCTCCTGTCAGCCATGTGGCTCAGATTTTTGTTTGGAAAACACAGTCACCATCACAGCCTCATGGTGCTTCCTTCATATGTCCGTGGGGGGATTGACAGATGGCAGGTTCCCTCAACTTGTGGGGTGGGGTCACGCAGCACGCCACTTTGTTGGGTGTTCCGCAGCTAGGCCATCAGCAAGTGGGCTGGCTTTCACTCTTTAGCTGGGTTCAGGGGGCCAGCTGCTGTAGGATAGTTAGAACCTATGTCCCTGTGGTGGTTGATTAGGTATCACCTTGGCTAGGTTATGGTGCCCAGGTGTTTGGTCAAATACAACTCTGGGTGTTGCTGTGAAGATCTTTTTCAATGCTGTTAATATTTACATCAGTAGACTCTGAGCAAAGCACATGACCCTCCAGAAATTGGACAGGCCTCATACCAGAAATTGGACAGGCCTCGTACCAGCAACTGAACAGGCCTCGTACCAGCAACTGAAGGCCTCATGAACAGACTGAGGTTCCCCAAAGAAGGAACACTGCCTCCAAGAAGCCCTCAGGCCCAAGGATGTGCTGCCAGCTCCTTTTGGGAATTTCCAGCCTCAGGTCTGCAAATTTCAGACCTTCCAGATCCGTGATCATGTAAGCCATGTAAGGGCACACACACGTGCACACAATCACATGCACACGTACATGCACACACACACATGCACATACACATGTACAGACATGCACACACACACACACACACACACACACACACACACACTTACTTCCAATTGGTTCTGTCTCTTTGGAAAACCTGGAATCCCTGACTAATACAATAACCAGTTCCTGCTAGGACACTTGTATTTTTATGTGGACTCACAGAGGACAGCCCCAGGCAAACAAAGATATAAGCATCGCATCTTCCTGTTCTTGGCCTCTCCCCTTACTATTTTATTCTTTGCAAATTTTTCAAAACAATAAGATCAGATGTCTTTTTCTCAGATCTGGGACTTTTGTCGGCAGTGCAGAATTGTTTGAGGGTGTGGGCACTTCAGGCTCCTAAAGTGGCCAAGCAAAGTTTTAGGAGAATGACACTATCTCATCAGTTAGCTGTGATCTCAGCCACCTCCACAGAGCCAACAAATGTAGTTGCCAAGGGACAAATCTGCTTCCTCTTTGAGATGATGGACTTTTTGGAGGATATGGTGGAAGGTATGGGTAATGTGCCCCAGAAAAATACACATTCCCATTCCGTGAGGAAAGCCACATGTTCTAGGTGAAGAAGGCTCACAGGCCGGGGAAAGCGCTACAGGCTAGCCCACCTGTCCACGGCCACAGTGAAAACAAGAAAGAACAACCGGGGCAGGGATTGTGCAACAGCCAGTCAACCAGCATTATCAGGTCATCTACTGCATGCTGAGTGCTGGCAGAAAGGGCAGCCCAAGCTCAGGCCCTAGGAGAAAATGGAAGAACCAGGAAATCTCAGCTCTTCTGTCTGGAAGGTTCTTAATAGAGTGGCTAATCTCTTGAGCCTCACATACACAGTTACTGTCCCATGAGAAGATGCAGAAAGAGTCTCCACAGAACTCTCCACAATACTGCTGCAGGGTTAAGTCTGCAAACACGGCCTTGGAATGCTCCTTCCCTGACGGTCTACACAATTGCTTTCCAAAGGCAGAGCAGGACCCTGGACCTCATCTCCACGCAATCAAATGGGCATAAGAGGAAGAGCAGCATCGAAGTGCAAAAGCACCCACAGCTCAAGAATCAGGGTGCAGGCATGAGAACCGAGGCCCCTCCAGATTCTGACACAGCCAGCGGCAAGAACTGGGAGCAGACCACACCCTGGTGCTGAAGTTCTGAGAGGGAGTCCAGGAGGCCTGCTAAGGAGGAGGGGCAAAGTGACAGGGAAGGAAACATTGGAGAGGTGGGCTGAGACAGAAGCAGGATAAGACTCCTCCACCCACATCCAGTGACCTGCAGCCCCACTCAGTAGGTCTTCCATTTCCCTGGAGATCCACAGTCAGACACGAGGACCCATTTTTCTTAAATTGCAATCTTGTCTGAGATACTTTAGCGTATGTGTTGCCAAAGCAAGCGCTGTCTGAGGTATTTTCAAGGTAATAAATGGACTTACCTATACATCAATAGTTTCAAAAAGGGGACAAGGAGACAAGAGACAGAGGGAGGAAGGAAAAAAGAAAAGAAAGGAGAGAGGGAGGCAAGGAGAAGAAGAAGGAAGGAGGGGGAAGACCATTCAGCAAAATCTTCTATAGATCACGTATTTAGTTTATTTAGCTTCAAAGTGCTCAAGTCTGGCTATTCTCCCCTTTGTTTCCCAAGTAGCTCGCGGGATGCCCAAACACCAGAGTTACCTCTTCTTCCCTGGTGTTTAGAATAGTCAGATGAGAGGTGACAGGAAGAGGTAAATCAAACTTTAAGAGAAAGTCATTAAGTTGGTTGTCCCGGAAAAAGTCAAAGATCTATAACTGCATCTCGGGAAGCATAAAACAATTCAAAATTCTCAGCAAGATTTCAAATACCACAAGGTATTTGCAGAGCCTCTTGCTCATGTCTCAAGTAATCACTTCCTCCCCAGCTAGTGCTGAGGGGAGTAGAGGCCAGGCGGAAAACTGGGGTGATCTCCAAATCCCGCCCTACCCCTAGCCACTCATTCAGTTGGCTTTCTTCCTTCTCCTTCTAGGTACACAGCTTGGGATCATAGCCAAGACTAGCACTCAGTCCTCTGTTGACTGCCTAGAGCCCTCAAGTCTGTGAAACTAGTTTGGTGAGATCATAGTGCCAGGAGGATAAGAATCAGAAAAGACAAGTGTCAGAGTGACGGAGGCTATAAGAAAAGGTGACCCGGATACTGTCTGAGAATAGAAAGCAATCAATGATGCTCGATACATATCACCTTTATCCTTCCATCTTCCTATTGTGGGGTGACAGATGTTCAGGAACCTCATCAGACTCAACCCAGACAAGCAAATCATGCAGTCGAGATCAACCATAGAATCAGTGGGACCCAAATTAAAAGTGAAGTGTGCAACCTTCGGTTCAAAAAGGATTACGGATTTTATGACAGCCATGCTAGGGCATTAAATGGAGCCAAGACCCTTCTGAGCTCCAGGCCTGTTCACACGTCTAGGTGGTTTGCCCACGAGGCTGGCCCCATCTGTCATTCTGGTAGAGTGGGGTGACTTTCAGACCTACGTGCAGTGGTCGGAAGTCTTGCTACCTGCTTTCAAATGCATGGGTCCCTCAGGACTGCCCTCCCTTGCACGTCATTCTTGAGGTATCCAGCTGGGTATGTGAGCCCCCTCAATGCTGTCACCCAGAGGGTTCCAAGGTTAATGGGCTTGGGGACAAAGGAGGGGCAGTAATGGAGATGCCCCGGAACACAGCAGCAAAATTGGTTCTCCCAGCCCAGCGTTTGTGTTCACAGTCATCTCCAGGTTCCCAGGCAGGAATTCCTCATAGGGTGCAAGCAGAAGCCCCCAGGGACCCTGAGGACAGACCTCAGTGGACCCAGACCTCAGTGGCACCTCAGTGGACAGACCTCAGTGGACCCAGACCTCAGTGGCACCTGGTCGAAGTCCCAAATGCTCAGGACAGAGCCAAGCCCAGGAGGTGGTAACCAGCAAGGTCAGGTGCTCTAGGTTACTTGCAAGATGGTGACTGCAGCAGGGGTTCCTGGAGGGCTGAGGGAGAACAGGGCAGCTGGCAAATCCTCCCGGGAGCCTCGGGAGAGGGTGAACTTCCCTGCACCGTGCCCCAGGTTTCCTACAGAGGTGCTGTTGGCCCTACCTAAGCTATTCTGAAGACAGAGGCAGGGGCACTCTGTGGCCAGGGCCGTGGACCACTGGGGCCAGCTTCGGAGAGACCCAGGCACAGGCAGCCACACATCTACTCTGCCTTGGCATCTGAGGAGGCCAAGGAGCCCAGTTTACGTTTCACTCCCAGGGAGCAGGCTGCTTTCAAGGAATTTTAAACTCCTTGGACCCTGGCAGGGTCAGAAGCCAGCAGGGACGAACCCACTTAGCCTCCAAAGCAGGAGCTAAACTTTCGGGGCTTCCTCTGCCTCAGAAAAAAGGCTCCGAGGGACTTCTCAGGTATCTAATCCCCCTGGCCAGCTCATTTCACTCAGAGAGAAAGGCCCCCTTCCACCAGATCACAAATCTAAGATTGAATTTCTCCCAGCCAGACTCTCAGAGGGAAGGTGAGTCATGCCTGCGACCTGTACACAGGACCTGGTCTGGCAGGAGACCTCAGCAGGAGCTGCACTCTATGCCAGGGAGGCAGCTAGCCAGGCAAGGGCAGGAGGAGGTCCTGCCAGCATGTGGAGAGGTGGGGCTGGCCTAGGGCCACATCCCCCCGCCCACCCGCAAGGCCGACTCACTCGGGAGTGTTGATCCAGATGATATCCAGGTGGCAGTAGTAGACACACTCCTTGTCCTTGTAAGTGAAGCACGTGCAGCGCCGGACACGGTGGTGCAAAGAGCCCCGCTCAGCGGCCTGCTCCTGTCCAGACTTCCCGGGACTCGGGCCCTGTGTCGCTGCTGGGGGCCCAGTCTCCCCGCTGGGGCCAGGCAAAGTCTCTTCGTGGTCCCCCTCAGATCTGGCTGCAGGAGGGCCCCAAGGCAGGTTGGTCTTGCCAGAGCCCCCAGTCTGAGGGCGCGGCACAAGCCCTGCAAGAGGCACATTGAGGGGCTCCTGAGCTGCTAGGACAGAAACTCAACACCCGTCACCCCTAAACACCAGGGGAGGGTAACACAATTCCGCGAAGTGTGCATGCGCTGTAAGCGCCCCAAGCTGTGGTCAACGATCTGTTTGCAAGCTATGCGCATACTTTGTGAAGAGCCTGCAAACTGTTTCCGCTCTCTGCAAAGTCTGCAAGCTATTCGCCCTGGTTGAATTCTTGCACGCGCTTGGCACTTTCTGAGAACTCTGTGAGCATTCTGCACGGTTTCTGAATAGTTTGCAAACTTTCTGAGAAGATCCGAACTTCTTGAAAACTTCACCGGGTAGCCAGGGCTGCAAGCCCCAGGGCCCGTGGCGTCGTCCTCGGGGTCCTCTCCTGCCGCCTCCCGCCCGCCCCGCTGCAGCGCCCAGGCAAGTTAGCTCCCCACGCGGACCGCGCCCCGGCCCCAGCTCCTTTGTGCGCTGCTCGCTCCGGGAGAGGCCGCCGCGCCGCCCGCTTACCTGCGGTTGAGGTCACTGTGAGCCCGAAAAGGAGCCACAGTCCCGGCTCCATGAACCCCGATGGGGCGCGGGTGCCCAGGCCAGAGGACGGCCGCCTGTGGCCGCGGGAGGGCACGGGGCCGCGCGCAGCCTTCGAGTCCGGCCGCTCCAGCTGTGTCCCGGGCTCCAGCCTAGAGTTGGCCGCGGCGGTCGCAAACTTTCAGAGCGCGCTGCCCATCCCCGCGCAGGGCTGGACGGCTGTGGGCTCCGGCTTTTCTGGTTCCCGCACCACCCCCTTCGCCTCCCCGCCCCCGGAGGGGCTGGAGCCGCCGTGCTGGGCCTTTGAACCCTTGGAGCACCGGGGGTCGCCTCCCAGACGCCGGTGGGGGAGCCGGCCGAAGCGCAGCGCCCGGAGCGCACCCTGGACAGCGAGGGGCGGGGGCGGTGGGGAGAGGGAGGAGGGAGGGCGAGCCGGGAGGAGAGGGGTAAGAAGGGGGTGGGAAGGGGGGTGGGGCCTGGGACAGCTGCGGAGGGCCCGCGCCCGCGTGCACACACGCGTGCACTTACACTTGCATGCACACTCGCAGGGCCCCACCAGCTTGCTGCCGCAGGACCCACAGCCCCAAGCAGCTGCCCGCACCCCAGGAGCCAGAAGATGATTAAAAGGCCGCGCTAGGGGCTGTTACCCTTTATCTCGGGGTCTAAGGGAAAGAACCATTTCTCAATGTTCATCTAATGACACCTTGCCCTTGCACGGGGCCTGTTTGACAAGGCGCTGGCGTACTTTACACTCGTGACTCACGGGCACCGCAGTCGGTCCCTGGCTCCCAGCCCACGGCAGGAGTTAGGCGGCTAGGTGCGGCAGTGGTCGGCGGCGCAGAGTCACAAGGATGGGGTGAAGTAGCGGTCCTGGGGACTCCCTCTTCTTCACCGAACCTTCGCGGCCCCGATTCAACAACTGGCCCCACGGGAGCCCCTAGGCACACGGCCTCTCTGGTTCTGTGTGAAGGCTTTTGCACCTAGGTGTACATCACAGCTATAGGACCCCAAGACCACCGGTCTCTCCTCATGTCTCAAGACATCTGTGGCAGACCGAAATTTGCAAATCCTTGGACTCTCTTCTCCTAAAAAGGTGGGGTACGATTTATCTCTGCACTGAACCCCCCTACCCCCCAGCCAGCCCTAATGTCTTCCTCTGTAAACTGGAAGGCAGCAGAGAGGACTCAAGAAACCTCTGAGGAACTGCGTAGAATGTGCTAGGACTTCCATCCCGCACTGGTTGGCTGGGGATGCTTGTTCTCCCAACGTGCTAACCCTGCTGCTAGGAAATCCAAAACCCCCCAGGTGGAGAAGCCCACAAGGGGAGAAACCGAGGCCTGCAGCCAACAGCCAGTGTCAGCCACAGGCCTGGGAAGGAATAAGAGGACCCAGGCTTCCAGACTTTAAGCATTCCGACTGAGGATTATTTTGCTTGGGTTACTATAACAAAACACCACAAGCCAGGTGGCTTATACACAATAGAAAATTTTTTTCTTGTGGTTCTGGAGTCTTGGAAGTCTGAGATCCAGCTGTGTCAGGCTCACTTTGTGGCTCCTGGGTGGGGCTTCACACTGTGTCCTCACAAGTCTTCCCCAGTGCCCCTCTTTCATAAGGACACTAATCTCATTCAGGAGGGCCCCATCCTGGTGACCCTATCACCTCCCAAAGACCCCAACCCCTGACGTGCGTCTTGGGGGTTAGGATCTCAACAGATGAACAGGAGTTTTAATTGGTCCTTATAGCAACCTGGACACCACGACTGGAGGAAGTGCCCCAACGTGTCACCCCACCTGGCCTCGCAGGATGGGAAGGTCTCCCCTGGGCTACGCCTTTTCAGTCCGTCTCACTCTGACCTGGAAAATGTTGAGAGCATCTCCAAAAATCTCTAACAAGAGCCACCTTTGTACAAAGGGAAGCTCAGGCGCAGAGCGCCGGGCAGCTCCAGGGAGCGCTGCCAGCATTGTGTAATGACGTTTTCATCGCACTCAATTTTATCTTTTATTTATGGCGAGTAATGCTGGCTTTCCTTGTGTCCTGCTGATAAAAATTCCCTTCTAAACTAATTTACTTAAGTCAAGAAAGTAACCCATATTAAAATATGAAATAAATCATCATAAAGATGGTTTGGAGCCTTGGCAAAGTCACTACGCTGGTTTGTCCATGACCAAAGACTGCAAATGAGGGTCTGGAGAGCACTGAAGTAGGCAAGGGAGAAGGAAGAGGAGGAAGGAGGCACAGGGAGTGAGGGCTACACTTCAATGACAGTGTCCCAATGAACGATGGCAGTGTCACCCCAAGAATATGTATCAGGAGGGAGGAACCATGTCATTCTTGAAAATAACCTTCAGAATCTGCAAGAAACTAACAAGACATACGTGGTATATTTTGGCAAATTAGATGTAGAGAACTTCAAAAACCAAAGTCAGTAATCCAGTTCTGGTGACTTTTACTGCACGAGGGGACAGGGTCAAGCGGGATGGGAAGGAAGACCTTCCTCTCCACGTGGTGGGTGCTAGGACCTGGTCTCATTTCTCTTTCATTGGATCCAACTGCTGGGCTGTGGAAGGAAGACAGACCAACTCGGTACTAGTAGCTCCGTCCTCCCCCTCTGCTCGATTGTGTGGTCCCACCTGACCCTGCACGCACTGAACCCTCAGGCCTGACCTTGAAGGCCTCATTGGTGAGCGCTGATTATTTCTGTCCACTCAGCATTGGGTCTCTGCCTTAGAGTTAGTTACATCCCTTGATTCTCCTTTGGGGGGCCCACCCATCCTGTGTGCGGTTCCGGTGGGACCTCAGGAACCCTGGCATCTGGGACTTCCAGGTAGGCTTGTGACCCAGAGCCGGCCAATCAGTATTGTCCATTTGCTTGGCTGTAATACTGCACGGGTTCAGGGCTGGATATGCAACCAGGTTGGACAAATCAGTCTCAGAACTTCAGCTGGAACACTTGAGAAGGAAATTCTCCATCCACCAGGATAGTTGCTAAGAGAGGAAATATACCTAAAGCTACTGATCAGCACCATGAGGAAAGACCCTGCCTGAGGATGAACCCAACGTAGAGGACAGTAAGGGTGGAGAGAGTCTGGGTTGGAGCCCCCATGTGTCCTTTGAGGTTCTGCATCCCTCTGGGCCTGGAATCAGCACTGTCCCTAGATTACTTACAATAACTCACCATTGCTTTTTGTTTAAACTTATTTGGGAATCTGCCAGTTTCAACTAGAAAATCCTGGCTAGAACACTCTCTGTTCTCCATGTCCAGACTAAGCTGTGTGAAAAGAAAACACACAGTTTACAGGAGCCAGCAGCAGGTAAATGGTGAGGAGTTTAGACATTGTATTGCCCTGGGGCCAACTCAGCAAAACTTATATGAATATCATCCCTGTCTTACAGATGAAAAAACTGTACAGTAACTGATCTGCTATTACACAGCTATTGGGTGGCAGAGTTTAAATTCAAATTTAGCTCTCTCATTCCAGGCTCACAGTTCACAACCATTAGGCAGACTTGAACCCATATCCTGCATCTTTAACTGTTCTCACTTTCTTCTGAGCATCGTTGATAAGTCTTTCCCTCTCCACTATTGAGTTCCCGTATTCCCATAATCCCCAACCAAAGTTCACCGGAGGAGATGACCTCGTGTCTCTTCTGCAGAGGACACCAGTGCGTGGTCTTCTTTCCCTCATTCCTCCATCTTCCTGTGCTGCCTCTGCCATCAAATGTGCGTCTAAGAGGAGTCACATGTTTCTGAGCCTCAGCCAGGTGCATGGCTTGGCCACTGTGTTTATTTTTCATCAACTTTTTCCAAGTCAGCAGATGTGCCACTGTTACTTCCAGGCTGTGAGTCTTGCTTACTTTTTTGATTCAAAACTCAGCTGTTAAGAATATTGCAATTGATCTCAGCTAAGTATCCCCTGAAGTTGCCCCTTCATGTGCTTTATGACTCTTTTGAAGATTGTTTTCCCTTAAATTTAGGGGATTTAAGGGACAGTAACATAATACGTGATGTAGTTTTCCATCATCCTTTTATTTCTTCCTCCCACCCACTCTGATCAGAGGAAGCTCTGGACATGCTGAGAAGCAAGACAGTGAAGTGCTTTTCCATGGTACCCCAAGTCTTAGCTTGTGTACCCCATCATCACATAGCTCATTCTTAAACACACCAGAGGCAGTACCAGGCTGCAAATTCCTTCCCTTAAAGAACCATAAATTATAAATAAAATTCCCAGGAAAATGAGATGACTGCAGTGGTTTTGCCGACTACATGTGTTCAAGGCCTAAAAGAAATTGTGTGATTCCAAAAAAAACTCTGACAGTAAATCGTTCAAGAGACTCCTCAAGTTTCTTTCTGTGTTTTCTGTTGTGAACACGGACCACTACAGGATTCTGTTCCTGCAGTTCTGGCAACAGACCACACCGTCCCCTCAGAAACACCCCTCCCCAATCCATGTCCATGTATCCACTGATGCCCAAGGGCCAGGCTTGGCACTTTGGACTAGCTGATCAGAGTGTCACATCCCCTTTGAGATAGGCAGAGTAATAGTCCCCTCAAAAACATCCATGCCCTAATCTCAAAATTTGAGAGTATGTTGCCTACTGTACCAAAAGGGACTTTCCCCTTGTAATTAAAGATCTTGAGATAGGGAATTATATGAGGTTACTCAGGAGGACTCAATGTCAGCATGAATGTCTGTATAAAAGAAAGGCAAAGTCAGGTCATAGAAGGAGATGCAACTATGGAAGCACAGGTCGGAAGGATGTGGGGCCATGAGCCAAGGAATACAGGCAGCCTCTGCAACTGGCAAAGCCATGGAAAGAGCTCCTCTTCTATATTCTCCAGAATGAACAGAATCCTGCCAACCTGTTTAGTAGGCTTCTGGCCTCCAGATTAAATGATAGTTATTTATGTTATTCTAACCACTGTTGGTGATAATTTATTACAGCAGCTATAGGAAATTAATACAACCTTAAATATGGTCGTTGGTTCAGGGATGGGTCCCAGAGCCAAACCATACCAGTTAAAACCAACAAGATTCAATTTTGCGACTTTGAAGAGATGATTGTCTCTCCCTCTCCCTCTCTCTCTCTTCCTCTCTCCCTCTCTCTCTCTTCCTCTCTCTCTCTCTCTCTCTCTCTCT
>NW_004955445.1:243407-270082 GCF_000276665.1 Chinchilla lanigera
CTCTCTCTCTCTCTTCCTCTCTCTCTCTCTTCCTCTCTCTCTCTCTCTCTCTCTCCCTCCCTCCCTCCCTCCCTCCCTCTCATTACTGGGAGGATCACATGACCGCTTGAAGGTGCCAGAAGCCATTGGCACCACAGGTGGCGCCACCACAGATGGAGAAGACCGGAAGGAAGTGCAGTGAGACCGAGATTGAGCCTCTGGATCCAACATGGCTCCGCAGTACTTTTCATGTCCATCCTTCCTCATGCCAGTTCAAATTACGTTTCCTCCACCTGCAACAAAAGCATCCCACTCTGGCTGCCTGAATTGATTGTGACACTAATTGTCAGAAAAACAAAAAAAAAAAAAACATGCTGGGTGCAAATTTCCCCAGGCCAGCAAAGCCACTGACGGAGGAGCTTGCTGGGTGCAGGGAGCAGGAACAGAATAGCCATGTGGGGTGAGGAGAGGTACAGTAATAAGTATTTGACATTTGTCTTAAAGGTCTGGGGTTCCACACCTCCAGCAGGCAAGATATGCGTGATCATTCCAAACCCTTTCTAGTGGGGAGAGACTGTGTCGGGGAGGGGACGAAAGACTAGCAGAGCCCCCAAGCAGCACATTATGTCCTTGTAGCCATGATGCACTGCACTAGCCCCAGCCTCAAGGCTGTATGGCAGGAGTAATGTCCCCACTTATGACCATTTCCCAGTGGAAGTATGCAGAGATCCCACCTATCAACTGCATCAGACTCAGAAAAATGTCTGGAGGGAAGAGATTTGTCTCTCGGATCTCTGGCTTATGTTCCAATTCCCCATTGGTCCCAATTTGTACTGGTACCATCCCTCCTAGGAGCCCCCAACCCAGATGGAACACACGCGCACACACACACACACACACACACACACACACGCACACTTGCAACACTCTCTCATCTCAACCTATCTTAAACAACATGTGTACATTTCAGCTAGTGCCCTCATGCCCTCCCCAAAGGTGGGAATTTCAAGCATCCTAGAAGATTACTGGGAGGATGCTTCTGAGTAAGTTAAGTCAACATGCCACAAGCACACCTGCCTGCTTTACCAGCTTGAAGTAGCCTTGGCTTTTATCAGAGGAATTTTTCACAAAATGTATCCTTCCAAAGCACATATAATGGAGAGTCCCTGTGTTCACCCAAGGCAACCAAACGCTGGATCTGGGAAACTCGATTCCAGTAGCTGTCAAATACCTTAATCTGCTTGCAGAATAAAAATATTCACTGAAGCACTTCTCCGCTCTGACTTCATTGCTTGAAATTCTGTCCAAAGCCACTCCAAACTGCAGTTCATGGCTGCCCCTTCTAGCAAGTTCTACCTGATCTGCTTGTTTAAAAGAAATATATTGTGATCCTCTCATGGCTGCTAAAACATTTAGAATTGCAGCAAAGCATAATAGTAATAGTCACAGGCTCTGGAGTCACACAGTCCTGTATATCCTGCTTCCTCCCTTGCCTAGTGTGTGACCTTCAGCAAGTCCTTTCATCCCTCTGAGTCTCAGCTTCCTTACCTATGAAGTGGAAATAATGGTGGTATGTATCTAGGAGGGTTGCTACAACAAACCAGATTAAATGAGAATGTACATGCCACACTGACTGTAGAACCAGGAACCAAACAGATGAGCACTTAAGAAACGTTACCCAGCCATGTTGGTAGCTGCAGCAATTGTGGATGTGTGTAAACTTTTCTTTCCCACTAGGCTGGAAGGCCTCTGAGAGTGGCGCACTAGTTATCCAGTAGTGGGCATTGCACCCCTCGATCCTAGTGACGGGAAAGCAGGCATCCATTGGCGGGGCAGCTAGGTGATGTTCTGAGCTCACGCACTGATCTGCAGATGGCTGCTAGAGGACCCAAGGTATCCTTGACAGAGATAAGGATGAGTCTGCTCAGCTCCAGCTAACTCTCTTCGTCGAAAAAGGCAGCTGGAAATGTCCTTTCCATGGCATTGGCAGAGGTCCCAGGGCCAGAAAGTTCCATGGACCAGCATTTTTGCCAGCCTGTCTGGATGCCATGTCTGTGAATATCCTATGGCCATCTCCTTGTGATTCAGGAGTGCACAAGGGTCGCAAGGCAAAGGCCATGGTATGGGAGGTTTGAAGAACTTCCATTTGCAATGGAAAATGAAACTGCAACATGATTTTATGATTGTGAGAAATCCATTTGTAAATTGTTGACAGACAAACATGAGTTCAGGCTCCACACCTAAGCTGCCAGTAGTAAACCCCAGAGTGTTTCATAGGACCTGACAGAGGACAGGCAACTCTTGCTGTGGAAGTTGGTGGCCTTTCCCCACACAGCTAGCTTTGTTTCCATATGTGGAACTACTCACACTTTTGTTCCCAAGGTCAGAAAAAAAGAGACATTGAACTTGTCTACATTCCTTAATGTGTCACCCACTTTCCTTCCTCATCTAGATTTCCCTCCCACCTGGGGGACAGCTCAGGTGTGGAAGACAGGTAAGGAAATAACCGGTGATGGGGCATGGATATCAGACTGGAAGGAGGGACAGGACAGAAGTCCAGGTGGCTGTCAAATCCAGAACTTCTAAAATTCAGACTAAGGAACAGACTCCACAGAACTTCTCAAGCTAGGGCACAAACACTTTTTTCTCTGAAAAGAAGTTTCACAATCCTGTTCTTAATGAGCTCCACATTTTCTCGTGTGAAAACGATTTTCTTCAAAAAGACAAGAGAAGCTGCCTCAGCAGGACACAAGTTAAACAAAGGAGTAATGCAATTGAGTCTGGAAGTCATAACTCAAGCTCAGAAATCCAGGGAGAGCAGGACTTGACCTGATACCTTCTCAGAAACATAGAGCACTGGGACATAACAAAATCTCCTGCCGGAACACAGTGATGAATTGGGGGAGGAAATGGAAATTGTTTAGCTTTTTTTTTAACTTTAGGGTTAAACTCTTAGTTTACAGAGACATAGACTGAAATCATTGTGAAAATACATTTGTGAGGATTCTATGTTTCTTCCTTTATCCGTTCAATTATTGTTAAGAACCTACTGGAGCCAGACAGTGTTGTAGGTGCTGAGATTACAACTAGGAATAAGATGGTGCCTCCCTGAGGCCTCCGTGTCATTGCTGAGAAAAAAGGAAAACGAAACGAGTAATATGATGCCAGATCTGGGTAAGTGTTATGAAGAAAATGACAGAAATGTAGCCAGGAGAGGGAGACCGGTATGTGGGAAGAGAGACACTCTTCAGAACGCAGAGGCGAAGAACGCCGAGGTGTAGGAGGCCAAGCCACGCAGACAAGGACTGCCCCACAGGAGGTCTCTGCAGCCTGCAGCGATGTCCCTTAGTGACCCTCACAGCACCATCCACCCTCCCCTTAGGAAGGTGGCACCATCCACCCTCCCCTTAGAAAGTGGGTGTCTTGGAGAAAACTCTTCCAACTCAGGCTGGGTTGGCTGCCCATTACAAACGCTCCCGGGAAGCCCAGGATTTCTTAGATTTTTGTCTGAGAAGTGTGACAGAACGTCTATTGCTGTGATGGTTGCTGAGTGTTTGTCTCCTCTGACATTACTAAAAAGCCTAGATCCCAGTTCCTTGCTCCTCTCTGTGGCCCGTACCTAGACCAGATCTGACGCTGACCAGTCCTTTTCAGTTATGTTCAGGGCCCTCTGTACGTTCTCCTGTGTTATCCTCACCACACTACCAAGCAAAAACTGAGGCTCAGAGAGGAAGTGACCTGGGACACCACACAGGGCAGCAAGGGGTGAGAAAAAGATGGTGGGAGTTGTGATTTTAATCCACGTCTTCTTGAAACCAAAGCCTAAACAGCAAGCCTGACCCTCCGTACAGACACACAGGCTGGTTCCCCCTCACTCCACACCGGCAACACTGGCTGGGCTTTCAGGAGAGAGCAGCCGTATTTCCCTTGTGGCTTAAGGTTGAAGGTGACAGACCTTAGGGAGGCAGAACAGAGACAAGAGAACTGGGCACACAGTGGCACAGCTTGAGGCGCTGGATCACGCCTCTCCTGAGCCAGACGTGTATGGGACACCCCAGTCTTTCTGCCTTAGGTCAGTTACACTCTCCGGAAAGATACTTGCAACACTGCTATTTTCTAATTGAGACAACATGCTGGTGTGGGTACCACCACCACTGCTAACTAACTAGAGTTGTTTTGACAGAAAAAATTGAGGTACAAAGTTAAGAAATACAGACGCATAGATTGTACTAGAGATACTTGCGCATCAAGTTTTCTGCAAAAGTTACTCTGTCCCGCAGACTTCTCAGCAGCTCAGGCCTCCTGGGGTAGGTTGGCAGTCCCCACTCCCTGCTGTGGCCACCTCGGCCTGCACCAGTCCAGAAGGGATGAGGTGCCAGGAGGCACATTATTATTTGTGGCAAGAAAGTTGGGGATCTGTTGTCTGCCTCTCCCTCAGTGCTGTGAATAAATGATTGATTCATGCCAGATGCTGAAGTCAAGGTGCTGTCACGTGGTAGCAGTTAAGCCCACGGAGATGAATCCATCAATCACCAGCGACTAGGAGTATTGTGCTTGGTGCTCAGGGGCAGGCAGAAGTGTGACAGGCTCTTTGCACTTTAAAACCCTGTGATTAGCTAGAGAGATAGAGGAAAAGGCAGGGAATTGTTAGAGAACAATGCAATACAGATGCAATCAGAAGGAAGTGAGAGATGGGCACTTAGATGAGGCAAGGCCGATTCTGAAAGCCCCTGGGGCCCGGGATGCCTTCACTGCCATCATACCCATCCTCCTCCATGATTTTGCCATGGTTAGGCACTCCCCCTACCACGATTCACTTTCTCATAACATTTTTTATGAAGATTTTTGCTTTAGAAATCTGAGACACCATCCATTATGCAAATGGAAGCCAGTGTCGTGTGCTGTAAACAGAAAATAATTATAAAATTAAATGTGATGTAAGCACAAGATGCCAGCCTCAGCCGTCTAGCTGGATGTTATGGCGTCCTGAAGATACTCAGCCCCTGGCTGGACTTCACTTTCTATGCTGGGGGTGTTAAAGACAAGGAGTCTGTCCCGGAGGCACGCAGGGTTGGAACAGGAGGGAGGAACATTGACTTCACAGGGTGCCGCGTTGGTATGGTGCCGGTGCCCCCAGACCATGTCCTCACGCAGGCACGTGAGCAGCCTGGGGGCAGCTGTGAGGAATGCCCCCACGTCGCAGCTTGGGGTCCGATGCCACTCCAAGTGTGGCTGTGAGCACATCCGAGATCTTGGCTCTCAGATGTTTTTCCCTGGAAAATGGTCAGTAATAATAGTTAGCTGGCTCACAGTATTGTTGGGGAAATAACATAGGTATAGTAATAATACACACATCCTGCTAAGTCCACAAGTAGAAGCCATTATTATTTGTGCTATGATAATGACAATAATCATGCTAGCTTTTTTTTTTTTTTTTTTTTGAGACAGAGTTTCACTATGTAGTTCAAGCTGGCCTGGAACTCACTATGTATCCCAGGCTGGCTTTGAACTCGCAGTGATCCTTCTGCCTCAGCCTCCCAAGTGCTGGGATGACCACCACGCACAGCTAACGATGCTCGTGTATACAGACCTGCAGCCCCTGCCTGACTGGTTAAGTGGTAGGCCACGGCCTCCTTCAGTGTGTACTTCTCCAGCAAATACTGAGGAGCGCCTCCCTGCAGTCAGGTACTATGTTAATAAATATTGCTTCTAACCTTTTTTTTACTTCTGGGGATTGAGCCCAGGGCCTTTACACTGAGATACATCCCCAGCTCTTTCTTCACTTTTTTATTTCGAGACAGGGTTTCCCTAAGTTGCTAAATTGTCCAAGCTGGGCTCCAACTTGCAATCCTCCTGCCCTAACCTTCCAGAGAGCTGGGATTACAGGCGTGGGCCACTACATCTGGCTACTTCTGCCCTCTACTTCCATTTATATTTTAAAGGGAAGACAGCATTAGTCTGGCCCAAGTAAAATGACATAGGTTCACAACCTTCATAAACAACTGTGTGTTTGCTGGTTCTGCTGGGACCCCTGACACATTCATTCATTGACGTGTGTGTCATGGCCTCCTGACATGAAGCTACGTGGCCTGGAAAGGATAGCTTGTGGTTGCTGTGAACCTGTGAGGATGGTGATCTGGCTCCTGAGGGGTGGTGACCCTGCAGAGGAGAAGCGAAGGAAGATGGACAGAGACTGAGGGCAGGAGGGGATAAGGGCAAATGACACATGGTTGAGCACATTGGACCCTGCAGTCGGATTCCAAGGCAGCCACGGGTGACAGGGCAGTGGACAGCCAAGCACCAACCAGCATGGGACCCCTGGATTCCTGACAAAGAGTCTTCAGTCCAAAAAGGAAAGCACAGAGCCTGCGGAGAGGATAGAGACCCTGCCAATACCCAAGGGCCCTCAGGATAAGCTAAGAGTTCAGTAACAGTCTTGCTCATTGCTTGAACCCATTTCTTTCCCTGTGCACAAGTTAAGGGAAGAAGAGCTCTACAGGGACAAAGGCCTTCCCTGCCTTTCACTTGTTCAGCAAAAGTAAAGGGACCAGCATGAGCCAGGCACCTTCACCAGCCTAAGGGAAGAAGGTGTCAGCCCTGGAGCTGTTCACAGTTCTGTGGGGGATGACAGAAAATGCACAGGTAAATAACATGAACGGAAGGTGCAACAAAGGAATTGGACAAGGTGAGGCAAAGCAAGCAACCAACTAAGCCGCTCACTGAGGCGGCCAGCAGAGACCTCCCTAGCGAGCAACTATAGTGATGGAACATGCAGCCCCCAAAGGTGGGAGGAGCCCCCATTTACTTACCTGGGAAAGGTGTTCTGGGCAAAGAAGCCAGCAAGTGAGAGACCCTGGCAGGGGTAGAATCAAGCTCAGCACCTGACAGAAAAGGGGGCAGAGAGGATGCAGGGTAACAGATTAGCATTCTGGGCTACCTTGACAGAATACCCAAGATGGATGTACCGAAACAGAAATTCACTCTGTAACAATTGGAAACCTGAAATTAAAGTTTTAGCTAATTGCTAAAGGTCCTAGGGTGGAAGCCTCTGCCAGTCACCCAGTTTCCTGGGGCTCCGAGTTTGAGAAGCCTCACCCTGATCTCTGCCCCATATTCACACGGCTTTTCCCCCATCCTTCTTCTTCTTCACTCTTCTTATAAGAACATTCCCTATGGATTTAGACCCCACATGGGGATATAGCTCAGCGGCACAAGCGTCTGCCTGGCAAGCACAAGGTCCTGAGTTTGATTCCTGGTACAAAAAAAGAGAAAAGGGTGACTGGATTTAGACCCCACTCGAAGTGATTTCTTCTCTTAATTAGATCTGCAAAGGTCCTTTTTCCAAACAAGGTCACAGCCAAGGGTTCTGAGCGGACATGTGTTTTGGAGGGCCACCATTCAGCTCAAAACAGTTGTCCCCTGGCTCCCCAAAACTCATGCTCTTCCCACAGACAAAGCACGTCCACCATGTCCCAGCAGCCCCCAAGGTCTCAACCCACTGCAGCATCCAGTCTGTGTCCAAAATCTCCCCATTACCACAAAAAGGAAAAGAGGGAAGGTCCCAAATCTCATTGTTTAAATCAGGTATGAGTAAGGTACTGGGTACCATCGATCTTGGGCAAAATTTCTCTCCAGCTATGGACCTGTGTACCTCAAACACAAGTTACCTGCTTCCATAATACAATGACAAGATGGGCAGAGGATAGAAAATTCCATCTAAAGAGGAGAGATTGTAATAAGGAGACACTGGCTCCAAGCAAGTTATACATTTACTATGGCAAATTTCCTTAGATCTCAGGGCCTGAAAACAGGCCTCCGTGGTTTGGGGCTCCATTCTCCAGGCTGGGCCCCGCCCCCTGTGGCTCTGGGTCCCACCCTCTGGACCCCAACCCAATGTAATGAGGCTCTGTGCTCCACTCTCTTTGCTCTTCAAGGTCATGTGGAGAATGGGTTGCACTGATCAAGGATAAAAGAAGGAAGCCACTTGGGATGCTTGCGTAGTGGCTGCGTCTGGGATCATCACGGTAGGAAAAGGGATCGTGGTCAGATCACATTCAGAAACTGGTTAAGGGGCAGAGCCACCTGGATTTGGGGATGGCTTGTAGTTAAGCACAAAAAAAAATGCTGGAAAGGAACCGCATCACCTTTGAGGGTTTGGGACAGAAACTTGAGGAGAGTGGATGCAGTGGAAATGTTTCGAAGTGCATGCTCTGGGAGCATGAAGGGAATTCTCTGTGCCTTTCTGGTTGCTGGAAGTAGAGGAAAGGGATCTCTGCAAGGATGACCACAAGGTCACACCCCAAAGGCCTTTCTCCAGCACTCAGCTCTGCTCTCTCATCCCCACCTTCTTCTCTAACATAAAATCAGAGCACAATTCTCTTAACAGGGTGTCGGGGGTGAAAAGAACAAGAGTTATTCTTGGAGGCCAACCCTTAACCGGCTATACTGACAGCACCTCTGTCCAGTGGTTGCAGCACTCAGAGTCCCTCCGCATATCCGCTTCGGGGAGACACCGTTCTAAGCAGGGCCACCCCAAGTCCTCTGCCAGCCACCTAACAGGCCCAGCCTTAGGTTACATGACTCACCCACTGCCATGTGGCCATCAGCTCTCACTGTCAGTCATTTGCAGTTTGCGGTCTTAGCATCTGCTGACGCTGCTGCTCCGAACTGATTGAAGACAAAAGGAATTGACAGGTGAACCTCCTTGGAAAGACAGATTAACATGAACAGGTACAAAGGGTATGCACAGCACACCTCAAGGAGGCTGGAGGCGGCTTTGTGCTGCCGGCCTTGCACAAGGATTTCAAAACTAGCCGTAAGATGCAGGTACCTATATTTTAATTCTTGTTCTAATTTGTTCTCAAACAGCCTTTATTAAGGCATGTCTGATAATGTGAGTGGTCTTAGGGTCTTCCTTGGGTAGACTTTAATACAATAAACTGAAATAATGCTTACTGCTTCCACGGTGCCCAGCATGGACAATCAGTATCCATCATACACAGATGCCAGGAAGGTCACTTTATCCTTATGTTAAAGATGAGAAAACTGAGGCTCAGAAAGGCTCAGCAACTCACCCTGTTATAACGAGGGAGAGGTTGGGTCTGGGGATTTAAACTTGGGAACTGTCAGCAATGGATAAACTCACCTGGCAAGAATGTGTAACAAGACGTCTCAAGGCTGAGACCTCAGCTGACCCTCTTCACAGGTTAGCTCTGAGAAGGGGAAGAAGATCTAGAAAACAAGACTGAAAGAGAGAATTCATCTCCACAGGGCCACCACACCCCCACTGATGACGGGGCTGGTGCCAACATCCACTCTCACTGTTCTGAATTCATCTGTTTGCTCAATACCTGTTCAAAAGTGAGCAACAGATGGTCACCCCTGGCTACAGGAGGAGGTAGAAGAACACCACCTGTAGAGCATCATCTGGAGTCTGTGTTTATAGTTCCACAGGCATAGATTCACAGATGCAATACGCTGAAAACCACTACCTCTCTACTAAACATGTACAGACACAGTTCCTGACAGCAGGCCCTAAACAATATGGTACAACATCCAGATACATATTGTCTTAGGTATTATAAGTAATCAATGATGATTTAAAGTATACAAGAGGAAAAGTATAGATTATACGAAAATATTCTGACATTTTATGTAAAGAACTTGAGCAACTGTATGTGTTGATATCCTTGGGGGTGGGGGAACAAATTCCCCCACGGTTCCAAGGGATACAATTTTTCTATGACAAGCCCAGCGTAATGTTCATCAAATAAGAATCCATATAGACCCACTCAACAGGTCACAAGAGTCAGTTTGGTCTGCTGGACTACATTGGTCTGATTAATTAAAGTAAATAAAGCAGAAAGCCACTAGGTAATAGCATGATACAAAATAATGAGAAAATCTGGGCCATTATCAAAATATTTGTAATGGAGTGAAGCAGCTAAACAGGCACAGCGATGACACAGACCTCATGAAAACATGGGAAATTCAAAGAATGCATAAAATACAGGAAAAGTTACCAATGACTAACCCAAATTCAACAAGGGTGCCAAGACCACTGAATGGGAAAAAGACCACCTTTTCAACACATTGTGCTAGGCAACTAGGGCATCCACATGGAAGAGAATGAAGTTGGACTTTTATTAACATCGCGTACAAAAGTTAACTTTAAATGGGCCAAAGACAGAAAAATAAGAGTTAAAACCACAAAACTCTTAGAAAGAAACATATGGGAAAAGAAGCTTCATGACACTGGATTTAGCAGTAAGTTCTTCACTGTGACACTGAAGGCATGGACAACAAAAGCAAAAACAGGTAACTTGGATTTCATCAAAATTAAAAGCCTTCGCGCATCACAAAACACTATTAACAAGGCAGGAAGACAATCCATGAAATCGGAGAAAGCAAGTCACTAATCTGAGAAAAGGTTAATATACAAAATTATAAAGAACTAAAACTCAAGAACAACAAACTGATTCAAAAATGGCAAAGGGCTGGATAGACTTTTTTTCCAAAGGAAATACACAAATGCCTAATAAGCACATGAAAAGATTCTCAATAGCACTAAACCTTAGAAAAATACAAATCAGAACCACAGTGAGGTACCACTTCATGCCAATTAGTATGGCTATTACTAGGGAGGAAGGAAGGAAGGAAGGAAGGAAGGAAGGAAGGAAGGAAGGAAGGAAGGAAGGAAGGAGGGGAAGAAGGAAGGGGAAGGAAGGAGGGAGAAAAAAGAGTGTTGGTGAGGATTTAGAGAAACTTGAATTGTGCACTGCTGGTAGAATATAAAATATCAGCTATGGAAAATAGTGCAGCAACTCTTTAAAAAATTAAAAATAGAATTATAATTCGACCCTGCAAAACTGAGCAACACCAAAAGCAGGTATATGGACAGATAGTTTCATGCCCATGTTTACAGCAGCACAATTTACCATACCCCAAAAGATAGAAGCAACCCACATTCCATGATGGATGAATGAACAAAACAATATGGTAGCTATGTACAGTATACTACAAAGCTAACTCTAATACATGCTACGAGGTGGAGGCTCCCAGAAGATACTGAGTGAAATAAACCAATCACAAAATGACAAGCAGTGCATGGGTCCACCCGTATGAGGTGCTTAGAGCAGTCAATTCCATAGAGATACAAAGCAGAATGTAGTCTTCAGCTGCCAAGTGGGGAGGATAGAGGCGAGCTAGAGTTCACTGAGTACACAGTTTCCATTTGGGAAGATGAGAATGCTCCAGAGATATATGGTAGTGGTTGTACAACAGTGTGAATTTACTTAATGACACTGAATGGGTTCATTTATGTTATGTGTATTTTACTGCAATTTTAGACATTAGAGCTTCTAAGTGGAAAAAAGCTGCCTATCTCTCTTTAAAAAGTTCCTAGTGATGGCGGTGGCCAGCTGAGCTGATTTTTCAGGTAACTTTAATCCAGAGACAGAAAAGGATGAAGGAAAGTCCTGTAATCTTTTTAAAAAGAAAGGCAAATCATGTCTTACTTCTTTCCCCTCCTCTGTAAAGCATCACTGGTCTACTCAAAACCTTTCTCTTACCAGCTTTTGCAAGAAGAGGTGAAGCTGAGTGGACAACTCTGGGTAGGGCCCCAAAATTCCATCCCTGCTCCTTTTGCTGGGGGGAAGTCCAACCCAGAGCACAACGCCTGGAGTTTGCCCACTTCCTGCTTATGAGCAACGCACCAGAGCTGCCATGCTGTTTCCAAAGCCAGTTTTATGGAGGGCAGAATCTGGGGTTTTGCAAATAATAAAAGTTTCAGGTGAAACAGATGTTCCAGGTCTTTTATAAAAAATAATAATAATAATAAGAGCAAGGGAAGGGAATAGAGGTCTTAGGGTTAGAAAATAGGAGGGTGAAAATCTCACTGTAGCATTCTTTCTCCATTTCAGTTCAGCAGTGACCTGTTGACTTCAGCTCTCCGCCAATGAAAGGCAGATGTAGTGCGGGGGGGGGGGGGGGGGCTCTGATTCCCTCCTTTGAATGCACGCAATTGCGTGACAGAAGAAACTCACACTTTCTCTGAGCAGAACCTTGACGCCCGGGGCATATTGGTTTCAGGGATGCAGAGAGGATGATTTCAGGGGGTACGGACAGTCTCTTCACTGAGATGAGAAGGTGCTACCAAGCTGGCCCTTATCTCCAGAAGGAAAAAACCTCTGTGCCAGTTTGTGACTGAGATCCCTCTAGCAGGTTTCATGTCTTGTTTAAATTCAATTATCCTTTGAACAGACCAATTGGCCAGTTTCTGTCTCTCAGGGGAGATATATGGCTCCTAGTTTGGGTTTTGCTTGGAAGAAATACATTATTCAATGACTTTTTGGAAAATGTTCCAAATTATGGGGGGTTTTTTTGATGTCCACATAAATTATATGATGCATTGTTTCAGAAAGTTGCCGGGGACAGGAAACAAGATTCTATCCTGTTTGCACTTTTTTGTTTGACTTTATTATCCTGTATCAGTCCTTTAGATCTCCTTGAAAAATCTGTTTTGAAATATATGTTTACATGGGTTCACTCAGCTGGACCTCAGATCAACCATTGATTTGATCAAATCAGTTTTAAAACTTGGCATATTGAGCAATTGGTCTTGTTGGTCTTTTGTTTTACTGCACTGGTTAATTAAATTAATTTAAAATCAACCTTTTTATGTGTCATGGAAGAATATATGATCATCTCTCCTTACGGTCTGACATTTTCTCTTGACCACTACCCTCTTTTGCCTCCATCCAAAGTTTATGCATTTGGGATGAAAAGGAAATAAAGATGAACAAGATGACTAGAAACTTAGGGACTTTAAAAAAAAAAAACACCCTGAACAAAGCAGGCAAAATGAAATTAAAAGCTAACCCGAAAGCAAGCATAATGGTCTATAAAATTTTTACATTTGCTTTTTGCCATGGCTATACTTCCACACGAGTCGAGGAGTCTGGCACTTCTCTGAGAAACAGAAAAGCATTGTGGGAAAATGTTGGGTAGCTGTAGAGTTGCTTTTTGCCTCAGATGAGGTCGTGTTGACTTTGTGCCTTTGTTCTGCCTCACAATAGGTTATGAATACAATTTCATGGTTAGCAATAGCCTTAGACCCTTGGGGAAGCAGGGCATGGGTCTCAGGAGAAAATACTTGCATAAACCAGAAAGGAGGCCAGAGGTTGTCTAAATACGCTTTGAGAAACAATAATTCTGAAATAATCTAAGACCAATTCTGTACTGTAATGAATGTTCAAAGCTGCCCAGATTCAATACAGCAGATGGTATGCAGTTAGGGAACAACATCCCACTTCAAAAGCCAATTAAAACCCTGAGGTGCTGAAGGTTTGGCCTAAAAGGTCTGCTCCCTCCTGGCTAACAGGACCGGAAGCATCCACCCTGCAAGGCCACATCTAAAATTTCCACACTTGCAAAGCAGAGGAAGGAGAGCATGCTTCTAGTGACAGGAGCCAATTAATTACAGGATCTTTTATAAACAGTCAGCTGTGTACCTTGGGCAGTGAACAAATTTGTCATCTCCAGAGGAATTTGATGTTCTAAATAAATAAGTAAGATTAAGATGATAAGCAAACTTCTACCTCCTTCAAATCCCTCCATTCCTGAGGGGGAAAGGCAGACAGGGTGCAAACATGAGGGAGACAGGAGGTGCTCCCTAGGAAATTCAGTGACTCTCTGCAGACCAGCAGGTGAAGAGTGACCAGCAGCCTTGAGGAAGGAAACTAATTTATCTCCTAGAAGCTTCTGGAAGGCAAATGGCTCAGATCACACGAGCATCTTCCTGTGAAGATCGCAAGCCTCCTCTAATCCATTAAGTAGCACAAGGGGCAAGATCTCACCTTTTTCATTTCATTTCATTTCACCTTATCTTGTTTCATTGTACGTGGCAATATCCTCGTCCAGTCCACACAGTACTTTTATGAGGACGTTCAATAAGTTCTTCAGAAAGAGATATTGTAGGTGTGTGTACATCAGAGGTTCTCCCCTGGAGTAAGTCTCCCCTCCAGAGATGGCTAGCAATGCCTGAACACATTTTTTACTGTCATAACTGGTGTGCATGTGGCGTGCTGTTGGCCACTGGAATCTATGGGTAAAGATCAGGGATGCTGCTGAACCTCCTGCAATGCACAGAACAAAGAAATATCTGTACCTAGCATCAATGAGCCAAGGTAAGGGAGCCTTGGTCCACCAGTGGGTCAGACAAGAAACCCTCTGGGTTTGCACCCCAGGCGCTATGGGTATGAACCATATGAAACTGTACAGTTCAGGCAGAATAGCGACTTCGCCGGCTGCACAGATATATACCCATGGAAGTGACCACTGTGCGTCCATGCACCAGATACCTTCACATGGACTCTGTTCCCCTGGCCATCACCCCTGCTGGCCTGACTCAGGTACACCTCTATCCAGCGAACTTTGTACCTCCTAGGCCCAGGTCTCACCCAGGCAGAAGAACTTCTGTTTTTCATCAGTGGACAGGGAGGAACACAAAGCACCCAGGGCTCCCTGGCTTTCTATTGTCTTGCATTCTCCGTCTAGGACTGGTTAATATTCCCGAGGGGGTTGAACTTTTCCCTGAAAATAATGGGAAAAATAAGGGCAATTTACACACAGCATAAATTTTAAACTCCTGGCACTTAAGCACATACGCTGTGCAATAGGACACTGCTTCAAGCTGCTTCCTGCGGCCCTGCTGAGAGGGAGCCTGGGAAGACTTTGAGTATTTGTAACTTCTAGAAAAGTAGACCAAGCAGTTTCCCTCCAAAGTAAAAAAGTAATTGGTTTTCCCTAATACCTATTTTCCATTCATGGTCCCAAATATGCCAGCAGATCTTCATCAGTTAGGAAGCAGCAGTGAAAGATGTTCAGATAACTTCAAATAGCAAAAGGCAGGCTGGGTCCTCCACTCACAACTCCTTCCTTAGAGTAACAACAAAAACCCAGCTGGACCTTCAGCAGAATAAAGCCCCAAGAAAACAAGAGCCCACAGTCTCTGACTTAAAATAGCTTGACAGACATTTTTTTTTTTTTGTTACCTTACTGATATGCATTCAGTAGAAACTGCATTTCACACTACCCAGACTACCACTCTGTGCTCTGCTTTGGAACGGTACTCAATAAATTTCATGAGATGCCCATCACTTTATTATAAAATGGCCTTCATATCAGATGATTTTACCCAACTGTAGGCAAAGCTGAATTCCAAGCACATTTAAGGTAGGCTAAGGGCAGAGGAGCAATGGCTTGGGTGTATGAGATGCATTTTCGATTTACCACAATTTTTCAGGACATCACTTCGTCCTGAGTTGAGGAGGTGCTTCCTCTGTGTGGGGAGCAGATGCCCTTTGAAACCACCAAGTTGCAGACTATTAACTGAGACAGTTTTAGCAGGGAAGAGGGAATACTCGGGGCCTTGAGCTTTAGGAATCACACTGACCATGCTGAGTCTAGGTTGGAAGCTGGTCATTTAAAATTTACTCAATTCCTGTAAAGGATGAAAGAGATGATTGCTCATTCTGCGGATGCTGGCCACACAGGCACCAAGAAGCTTCCCCTGCAGAGTGTTTTTGGACTGAAAGATGACAATGAAATCCATCAGGGTGGCTCAAGCCTGTTATCCTGTTAGCACTTGGGGAAGCTGAGGTAGGAGGATCACAAGTTCAAGCCCAGCCTGGGCAACTTCATGACTTAAGAGATACCCTGTCTCAAAATAAAAAATTAGAAAAAGGATTGGAGATGTAGCTCAGTACAATGGTTTCACTCCTCGGCACCTGGGGAGAAAAGGCATTTCAAAAGACAAATGAGGTTCTTTCGGCCTTCTATGCAACATATCTCACACTTGTGCCAAACTCCCTATTTTTAGAGCACTTCGTTACACACCCTGTGCCTTACAGAACTCCCAGTGCTCTAAGACTGTGAGCCTCTGCAGGCTGTGTCTTTGTTTTGCATACATATGAGACCAGCAGCCTTGGGTATCACCCTTGGCTGAAGAGGACTTGGTAAGAAAAGCCAGTCAAACATGCTGCTGTTCCAAGTTAAACTACAGCACAGCAGGGAAGGGCCGCTATGGAGGTTTCCACCCCAGCTGCAGGGGACGTCAGTGATGGCCAGAGCAGGAGTCCCCTCTGGTCATATTGTCCCAAGAGCTGCTTTGCTGTTACCAAAGGATCTCCTGCCTTCTTCTGGCTCACTGTCCCTACCACATGCTGGGAAGTCACGCTGTAAAGTTCTATTCCTTTGTCTACTTGACTGTTCATACCTGGCCAGAAATTTCCATATTGGCTCATATTCTGGCTTCCCACACCTCTGAGAGAAGATGGCTCCAAGGCAGCTGGACAAACCAGAGTGGGCAGGACACTCCTGGAGCAAAGGTGGAACCTTCGGAGCTCTGGCCTGCGGGTTCCTCCAAGAGAGGAATTGAGTTTGGTTCACTTTGGTCTGAAGGAGACACATTATTTCATTACACGACAAAGTGAAAATCCTCTCCCATAACCATTTGCTCCTTAATCTGTTTGTCTAATCATCATGGACCTGCTCGGTTCTAAGCATCGCACGTACATGGCGTCACCAAGTCTCCAAATGACCCGACAGGATCAAGATTGCAGGGTCACTGGCAACACAGACACTGCCTATGGCGTGATAAAAAGGGCACATCAGTTCTCCATCTTCTTCCTCTAAACACGTAAGCCCAGCTGAATGCAGGAAAGCATCAGACAAATCCAAATACAGCTTTATACCCATCAAACTCTCAGGGTATCCAGATAAAGGAAGGTCTGAGAAATTGTCACAGAGCAGAGAAGCCTTAGGAGGTCTGACATCTAGATGTAATAGGTGTCCCGCATATGAACCCTGACCAGAAAAGGCACATGAGGTGAAAACGTGAAATCCGTACAAGCTGGGGTTTTAGTTAGCAGGAATGAACCAGTGTTACCAGGGTTTTAGTTACCAGGAATGCACAGATGCATCAGAGGTAAAAGATGTTAGCAACACAGGTGACTGGGGGACAGATTTAGAGGAACTTATTGTACTATCTTTGCAATTGTTCTACAAAGCTAAAATGATTTAAAAATTTAAAAATTAAGTAAAAACCATTTGCTAAATAATATCAACCTAAGGTAGGTACTACTTTTGCCCTCATGGATGGGAGAGGAAACTGTCCAAAGGAATTTGCATCACCGTCTCCTAACCTGATTATCATTCTAGCAATTTCTCTGACCCTGATCTGAGGCTCCTGTTTACCCCAGAGCTCTTGAGAATTAGATCATGAAAGAAGATCTCGAAGAGATAATTTCTCTGCTCGGAAGCATGAGTGGCCCAAATCGCTCTGAGGGAGAGAGAGAAGATGAGCCTGCAGGGTCTGGATGCTGAAAGTCTCATGCTGTCATTGAATCATTTGCGCACTCCCAGGGAAAAACGTCTGGAAATTGATTTAGCAGGATGTTCAGTTACCTCCTCAGAACCCCTGTAAGTCTTGGATGGCTGAGTGGTTTGAAAAATGGTTCCAATTCAGCGGGGCCTGGGTGGCAGGAAATCGTCTGGAGTAACCTCTAACACTATAAAGACACCAACTTTCTGCTCTTCTAAAAAGTCAAAGGCCCACAGCTGCTTCCAATCAGGGGAGCAAACTTTCCATCCAGACCGCCGCATTCTCACACATTCCCCTCGCTGGCTCTTCAAAGCACTGCTCCGTCACCCAGTACAAGGAAAAACACACACACACTTTCAAGATCTCAAACTGATCTCGCTCTCTCCTCCCTCCTCCCCTCACTAATGCTGCCATGTCTCTGAATCCTAAGGTGCCTCAAACTTTACCCATAAGGATTTCCCAAAAGGTCTTGCTCTTGCATCGCCCCCTGGATTGCCGCCACCCCCAGCAGCATCCCGTTTTGTACACGTAAGTGGCAGATGACAATGGAGCCTGTTGGCTGTACCTGCTAAGCACCCTTTCTCCTTCCTTGTATAGTAGCTTGGTCTACACTCCCCACCCATGGGCTGCCTTGAGTCTCCAAGGTTCTGATAGAGCCATCTCCCCTGTAGTCCTGACTTGATCTCAATTCCAGTGAATGATGGACTCAGAATGGGAGTATGAGTCAAGCAATTTCACCTTGGATCTGTCACTAATGGAAGAGGGTCCTGAATGCTTCGCTACTGAACGATAAGTGCCTTATGATGTGTCCCAGATGGTGTATATGGCTTCAGATCATACCCACTGTGTGGGCTTAACAATGTGCTGCCTCTTCCACTCTCAGAGCGGGCCTGTGTTGACCAATCACATGACCATACGACTGAAGGAAGTCCCCTTCAGCATCGTTAATTCTACAAAACCAGACATACTGTGAATACTGCTGCACCCTTTTCTTTTAGGGCTTGGTCACCCTTCCCCACCTCACCAATTGCCTCCCTCTTTTTAAGGCTACAGAACATCCCATTGGATGAAAGTGCTGTCATTTATTTAACACTGACCTCTGGAGGAACATGCAGGTTGTTCCCACTCCATCACTGTTACAAATGATGCTGTCTTCTCATAAAAACACCTCAGTGTGCTTGTTTCTGTATGACAATGTGGACAGGAAATGCACATGATACCTGAGACAGGCAGATGTGCAATAAGCTCACCCACCATGGATAGGACTCGATGACCCCCATGGCACTCCTCCTGTGAGTGGTCACTGCCTGGTGGGAGCTGGTAGCTCCCCTGTTAAGTCAGAGCACAGGACTCACGCTTAGTGACACCTTCGGGGTATTGGGCTGCAGCCTGGGCAATGCTTCTGAGTACCCGGTGCTTCATGTGTATTTAACTCTGCAAAGCAGGAGCAGATACTATCTTCATGTTACAGGTGAGAAAACTAAAGGTGGGGGAAGATGAGTAATTTGCCCAAATCGTGCAACTGATAGAAAGAAAAATATGGATTTGGCTTAGTCCTGCCTAAATCCTGCGCCTGCATGAGTGCAGTCCAACCCTGAATGCCACCAGTTCTGTGCCTAGAGACAGGTACCTCGTCACAATCCACTCCACCCCAAGGTGCCTTGTGAATGTCATTTCCACAGTAACTGATTAGAACTCAGAAGAATTTGTGTGGGGTTGGATGGAAAGGTCTCCTCATCTGGTCTGAATTATTATGAAACGAGGGTACTGTTGATATTTTTCATGCTGTACTAGGAAGACAGTGCTTATTTTCCTTTATTCATTTATTTTCTTTTTCTATCAACTTCAGCTACTAAATCCTCTTCAGTATAACCTCCCTGATCTTCCTAAAATTGCACAGGATGAGGAGGATTTGCTGTTTCCTAAACAAGTCCGCTCTGTAGGGATGGGTCAGACGGCTTCACAGACAGAGGAGGCTTCCAAGGTCTTTGCCATTTGGTTCGTTTTGTACATGACGTTTGGCTCAGCGTGGAAAACATATTTCTGTGACACCCCCCATCCACACACCTCCATGAGCTCTTTCATAAACTGGGCAAAATCTGAAGCCACTAACACCAGTTGTGTCTTCCTGTGCTGTGGCTCCCATGTCCTCAGCCTTGACACTAGCACATAGTGGGAGCAACAAAAGACCGCAGTCCAGCTTGGCTTCACCATCCTTCCCCTCCTGTTGCCATCCCGTAGCTCTCTCTTAAGACTTCTCTTACCATACCTGGGCTGCTAAGTGGCAGCGAAGAGCTGCCTTCACAGGGATGGCTGACCACTACATCTGACATTTGATTTGTGGCCCATAAAGGTATCACTGACAAATTTCTGCTTTCAACACTCTGCCCTTGGCAGTCACCAGCATCATTGTGAAGCATGTCTACGGGGCGGTGGGAGAGTTTTGTGAGTCAAATTACAGGTGCAAAGAAGGGCTCTGCACCCGGAGAGTATGACCACACCACCTAATCACTTCTCAGTCTACGAGGCACCACAGACTGAACAGAAGCAGCTAGGACAGGATACATCCAACAGGGGTTCTGTGGTCTCCTTTCCACGTGCAAAGCTGACCTCCTCCTGAGGCATTAGCAGCAGATTTCATGCACAAACACACTGGAGACGTTTGCCGTGCTACACCTGGAGGTCAGGGCCACCTGAGATGTGGACAATCGTGACGAGATGGAACCACACCAGAAAGTGAGTCAGAATAGTTAAGATAAACACCTGACAACACCATGGACCTTAGTGATGGATGACTTCGTGGAAGAAATTAAGGAAGCAGGCAAGATATAGAGCAAGGTAGTTTATATAAATTAAAAATACGTGCAAAAAATGAATCTAGGTAGCTGGTTACTTCCAGGTGGGGGTAGTAGTGACTGAGAGGGGAGGGGAGAGATTTCTGGGTTCTGGAAGGCTTAACCCCACCAGAGGCTATGAATACACACACAAGAGATCTATCAAGAGTTATATGGAAGGTTTGAATATATATGTTGAGGCATACAAAGCAATGATTTAAAAAAAGTGACCAAAGGAATTATTTGTATGATGGGAACCCTAGCAAATAGCTCCATCCAATTAGGTACAAAATGAATAGTTCTCCAAAAAGACTGGGACTGGATCACTCCCTAAAATTGGGCCTGGGCCTCTGGATGCCCCAAGGCCAGCTCTGAAAGACTTTGGGGATGCAATTTTTAAAATGCTAAATATCAATGACTTCCCCTACCCCTGGGTGCTTCTGATGGAGTCTGGAGTTTATCCATGATTGGAGGGCATCCAGGTAAGGAAGTAAAATCCTGGTGCTTTCTTGCTGGTTCCACCCTGGGAAAACTCTACTCCACAGAGCTATCACAGTTATCACAGTTAAATCTGTGGAGTACATGACAGGGCCTTGTAAACTGCGAAGCATTATGCAGGCAGAAGTAAGAGACTGTCATCATCCTGGTGTAGGAAGGTCCGTTGTATTGATGACTTTTTATAGGACAAAGATCTATGCTTTTTCTGTGATGAATTAATAATTCACTTATACTAATAAAATAAAGACGCCTAGTTGCTAGTGTCTCAAAAATTTTAATTTCTTCCCATGAATTCTAATGTGATTTCCCCCAACTCCTCCTAATTTTCTTTTTAGCTGGCAAATAGGGAAAGGTAACTTGCAAAGTCTGTAGAGTGCTTTGAGACAAAAAGAGTAAATGACCCATGGATGAGAGGGGGTGGGGAAGGGGAAGGGGGAGGCAGGAAGGAATGGAGGGAGGGTGGAGGGAAGGAAGGAAGGAAGGAAGGAAGGAAGGAAGGAAGGAAGGAAGGAAGGAAGGGGGAGAGAGAGGGAGGAAGGATGGATGGATGGAAGGGAGAGAATAACAATTTTGTTTTTACTTGGCCTCAGTGTACCCCTAGGAAGAAGTCATTTGAGTCAACTACCGGCTCTCTTTTGACCACATCAACAGAGACAGTGAGACCCACACCACAGTGATGTCTCTACGTGCACCCTTCAAGGTACCTGCTTTCTTTTTTCTCCACGGTGTTCAGGTGAGTTGGCCTCACCACAAAGGTAAACCGAGGCAGAGAGTGACCCTGATGGTTGGGAATTTCTAGCGCTTCCCAGGTGATCAGATGGGCTCACTCTTCCTCTGTGAGTGATTTAGCTCCTGGAAATGCTTTCAGATGAGGATTGATTAAAGAAATATTTGAAATCTTATGAATTGTTTTCCAAAGCTTGGATCTCAGGGATAAAGGGCAACCCTGTGTCTTCCGTGGAAGTAGAGAGGCAACTGGAGAGCGGGCTGGAAGATTCTTCGCAGCAGAAGGATGCGGGTGCTTCCCGATGAACAGAGCTGGGGGAGGGGCACAGGCCCTGGGGCAGACAGATGGATTTCTGTGCCAGCTGGGCCACGCTTCAGTTCATTGCCTCAGGCAAGTTCCTAAACTTCTCCACGCCTTGCTTTCATCGGCTGTAGAATAGCAGTGAAAGTCCTCGTTACCCCAGAGGATAGTAATACTTTAACACTGGTTCTCCGGGAGGTGTCATCCCCCAACCCTTCCAGGAAGTTTAACGCTCCATTTCCACAGCAATGCTAAGATGTGCATGACCTTTTATAGCAACACTTCTGAGGAGCACATGGTAGAGTTTTCCAGAGACAGCATGGGATATGATATTGCAACAGGCACTAAAAGAAATGTGCTAAAGTTTTAAAAAATGTTTTCTATGTAAAAACATGTAATAGGCTTATTACTGTTATTTCAAAATGAATTAACAAAGAAGTTTAAATGGTTTTCATCTTAATTTATAATACAACAAAAACAAATGGCTATTTTATAGTAGAGACTTTGTAACAAAAGCTCCTCCGAGCTCTCCATTATTTTAAGAATGCCAAGAGCCGAAACTGCTGACTTAGTTGTCATAAAACCCTCCAGAGCACCCTAAATTCTGGTTGTTGGTATTTCAATGAGTGCAATAAACCTGGGAGGGGTTCATATTGTCCCCATTTTACAGAAGTGGAAACTGAGGCACAGAGCAGATTCAAAGCCAGTTTCAGAGTAGAGCTAGACTCAAGCCCAGTTGTGCTGGGCTGACAGCCCATGTGCTTCCCCAGATGTTGAATTTATTCTCAATGAATCTTTTGTGTTGCCCAGTGGCTAGTTGGCTAGGAGTCTGCAGGTATTAGGTAAAGACTCACAAAAGGGTTGTGAAATGAATCAGTGAATAAATGAGGGTTTCAGCATATGCACTATAATCCCACAGACTATGGCTGTGTTTCCCACAAGACAGGCCGTATGCCGGGCTGCAACACATTTCCAGAGGCAAGGGGTTCACCAATATTGACCACTGAGGCTCTGAGGTCATAGGTTAAACTCACAGGAGCTACTCAAGGTACAACTAAGCAAGCCCAGGTGATATTCTTGTGTGGTTTGGTTTTGTTTTGGGTGGGAGGGGGAAACTCTTTTCCCTGAAAGCAAATCTGTCTTATTAAAGGAAACCATCCTTGGTTCTTCAAATCAACTTCCTCCTAAAGATCTTGCCTTCTATTTGAGCACCAGGGGAAAACTCTGGAAGGTTAATATAGAAGGATCCTGCCATGCAAGCTGCTAACGAATTCATATTAATTAGGAAAAGCCTTCCTAGGCTACCCCTAATCTTATCTTGACATTTAGAGAACTCCTGAAATATCATTGGAAGCCAGACACAATCTACCTTTTGTTCTTCTGACTTTCAGCATAGAAAATGGCTGAATGCAACTAGGGTACTGTGCATTCAAGGTAGACCTGAAACCCATTCAGAGGCCATGGCTGCGGCAAAGGCTTTGCAGGAAGGAAACAGCACGTGCTCCCACTGAGCACTGACGTACTGGGGCCATGATGGAGCGGGGCTCGCCACCCGCTGTGGCGCGCACCCCGTGTTCTCTAATTGCATCTTCCAGAGGGAGGTGGCTGTGCTCACGTGACACACACAGGGCTACCACCGCCGTCTGCATGCTTTCTCCTCCTGGGGCACAGGTAGTCATTTGAAATTCATATGTATGTAATTGAAAGCTACGTTTCCTCTTGCCATGCATGAAATCGCCAAGCAGTGTCCACAGTGGTGATTAATAATATAGCTTCTTCCACCACCACCACCCCCCCCCCGGCTCCTAGGTTTTGGGTAGAAGTCAATTAAATTTCCACCTTTAAGTTCCCTGCTGCTCCAAAGCATATTGTTTTATTCAGTCTGTCAGTAATTTCCAGCAATCTGATTATAAAATCAGAACACAATCTGTATCCCCCACCCGGCTTCATGCTCCTGTAGGCTCTTTCTCTTCCAGATGAAATAGTGATGAAATCCGCACAATGAGGTTCTGATCCTTCGCTGTGCCTCACACATCCCCACATGTGTGGGCCTCTCCTGGCAGAGGATAGTTTCTTCTCCAGCTCTGTTAATGGATTGTGGCAGACGTGTCCCACGGGAAGGGACTACAGATTTACTTTCTTTGCCACTTGTGAAAATTGAGTTGTCACAGCATGAGAGTCGCTGATATTTATGATCCCTCCTGCTGGGAAGCATTTAGCTTTGGGTCAGCTGTACGGGCAGGTACCAGGATGTTGGGACCACAACCTATCTTTGTTACCCATGGGCTTCCTGCTGCCTCGAAGCCACTGGTGGTTAAAGATGTTAAATGTTCTTGGTTTGCAGCAGTTCCCTTAATTAAAGACCAATATGCATCCTCCTTCCCTGGCTCTGTCCCTGAAGTGTTATCTCTGACACTTGGAAGACAGCGCATTTTGAAGTGAATTCTCCCACATGCTCTTGGCAGATGTGGACCATTTTTATAAGTATCAAATAAAAGGCAACTCATAGACAGTGACCCATGAATTGGTTTTTTATAATTGGATGATCTCTATGGGGGAGAGCTCAGATACTAATTGAAAAGGTTAAGCTTTTCAAACTTTAAATCTATGTTAAATAAGGACTGAAAGCATACATAGAGGAAGCAGCTCCAGCAGGTGAGGAGCTAAGTGAATCCTACCCAAGCAAGACCGCAGATCCAGACAACCTGTCCTTCCCCAGGCCCCCGACAGGCATCTTCCCAACATCCCTCTCCCCCACCAGTCCTTGTAAGAAGGGAAAACAAGTAGCCTAGGTGGGGATATAGAGACTCCAAATATGATCCTACACTTCTGGAATTTTCTCATATCCCAGTTCATTTAAATTCTGTTCCTAAATTCAGAAGAGAAGCCTTTTACTCTATGAGTAACAGACATTTGGAAACTTCTGGCTGTTACAGTGATGTTACAGTTTTGCCCTTCATCTATCCATCTAGATGAAGGCAAAATTTACCAGACAATTCAAGCCATCTTCTCCTTTGTTAGAGGGTTTATAGACCACAGCTCTCCAATCAGGTAGTTGACTGACCCTTTCAGAGTTTCATTTTGTAGTCTAGATTATCCCATTTAGACGGGCTATTGTGAAAATGACAATGGGTGGTGTAAATGTAACACCAAGATAAATGTCTGGATGGCATTTTGTGTCACTCTGAACAGTGGGCCCTTGAGACACACTGAATGAAATTATTTTGACCTCAGTTACCTACCATTTTTAGGAACAATGCAAATCTTCCAGGCAGGAGTGTGCCCTTAAATTTTAAGCCACTCCTTGGGAGTGTATCTCAGGGGTGGACTATGTGCCTGACATGTGTAAGACTCTGGTTTCAATCCCCAGCAACACAAGTAACAATGCTAATAAAGTTTAAGCCACTTTCTAGCTTCCCAGTCCCTGAAGAACTTCATTCTTGGCTCTTGAAATATGACATAGATTTCTTGGTCATAGTGCATTTTTTTATTTTAAAGAGGAAAAAAATAAAAATAACAGTAAAACAGTTTCAAAACAGGCTAGTTGGAGAGTAACAATAAATAATACATTGCATCTTCTTATCTCCACAGTAGTTGCTCAGAGTACAAGATATAGGCATGAAATATCATCCAAACGATATTAGCTTAAACCTTTCTTTTCCATGAACTAAGAGAAGCTAGCGGTATCACTATTTAACTATCTTGTGTATATATATATTTCCTTTTCCCTTCCTTCCCTTCCCCCTCCCCTTTTTCTTTCACTTTTATATCCATACTTTCCATTTTAAAGAGAATTTTAAAAACAACAGAAGGCTGGGGATACAGCTCAGTGGCATAAGCACCTGTCTGGCAAGTGCAAGGTCCTGAGTTCGATTCCCAGTACCAAAAAAAGAAAAAAGAAAAAACAACGGAGACAAAAACAAAACAACAAAGAAACAATACAAGTGATACATGGTTTCAAAACAAAATGATAGGAATTGGAACTTCTCTGGCTGCGGGCGGGGCGAACAGACCCTCAGCCCTGCGCACCCTGTGGCAAGAGAGCCAGTGTTCCGGAAGCGGCTGAACTCCTGGGCTCAAGTCTGTGCTCACCCACACCACCACGGTTCCCAGCTGAAACGCACGGAGAGAGCCAGGTATTTCCCAGCTACTCCCTGAGGGCAGAGCGCATGCATCAGGACCCCGCCGCCATTACAGACGGAGTCCTGGCCTCCCTGCTCCTGCGGCAGAGAGGCGGTTTTCACTCAGAAGCCCCAGGGTCTTCTCTGGCTGTGGGCGGGGTGAACGGACTCTCAACCCTGCACGCCCTGCGCCAAGTGAGCGAGTGCTCCAAAAGGCACTGACCCATGGTGCAAGTCTGAGCTTTGCCTTTGCCCAGACACCCTAGCCAGTTGAAGGCTGGGAAAGTCTGTGACTGATACCCATCTGGGCTGCATCTGGTTCCTGTATGTATCCTGATCTGACTGGAGGCATAAATTCAGGTGGTTCACAAACTGTAGATCCTGCAGTTTGTGTCTGAATTATACCTGTACCCTAAATTACCTGGGGACATAGGTCCACGGACTGGGATTGCCACACCAGTGCAACCCGAGTCAGCTTGTGCACGTGCCCTGAACTGCAAGGGGACACTGGATCAGACGGTCGCCATCAAATGACACAAGTGCCCGTGTCTGAGAACGGGGATAACTAGATATAAATCAAAAACTGCCGGAAAACCCGAGACTAAGTAGCGCTACTTAGAGGTCACCCAGGGGCAAACCTGAACAACAGGCAAAGTGGGGTCACTAGTAGTTTTGGCTGAGCAGCTACTAAAGAGGGAAGCTAAGCTTTCTGCGTCCGGTAGCAAGCATGCCAAAACAAAAGAATAAAATACAATCCCAGAACTCTACCCCAATCAGAACAAGTCCAGGAGACATCGACATAGGAGAACTTGGTAAACACATGCCTGAAATAG
>NW_004955445.1:274744-308529 GCF_000276665.1 Chinchilla lanigera
TTTATATTTAAATGGTCACAACTAGAGACCATACTTATAAGTGAAATAAATCAAACATACATGTGCAAGCACCACATTGTTTCACTAGCGTAAACCTTGAAAGAGTTAATTTAAACTCGGAGGTATGATAGACACTGTGAAATGATAGGAAACTGCTGAAGAGTAAAGGGCAATTGAGATGTGGGAAAAGAGAAGGGAAAGAAGGAGAAATTTTGTATGTATGTATATACATGACAGTTATCATGGTTGTTCTTCTGTCTTCTATTTCTATGCTGAAAGAAACTGTCAGTGAGTCTTTGGTGGACCAGTATTGCACGTCTATATCTGTTTTCATGAGAAGCCACTTTGAAGATATCAATATGTAATACAACAAGCATTGTTAATACCCTACCACTTTGTTTGTAACTCTGCATTGTCTGTACTGTGCTTGTGATGTTGTAAAATGTTGTATGTCTGTTAATGTTTCCCTCCTTTTATCTTTAAAATAAAAAAAATTTAAAAATGATAGGAATTAACAGTTTCTTCCCAATTCACAATATCCATTGTACATTTTGGATTTTATGTACTTGTTCAGCTTCTCACACTAGTGAGACAATATAATGTTTACACATGCGGGTCTGATTTATTTCACTTATGAGTATGGTCTCAAGTTGCATCCATCTACCTGTAAGTCTCAGGTTTATCCTTCTTTATGGCTTTGTATTACTCCATTATATTAAAAAAACAACTTGCATCTTTTTTATCTATTCCTTGGTCAGTGGGCATCTGGGTTGTTTCCAAGACTTATCTATTACAAATTGTGCTGCTATAAACATGGGTGCACATATATTGCTGTGGTATGATGTTTTTAACTCTTTTGGGAGGATACCCAGAAGAAGAATAGCTGGGTTGGATGGGACCTCTAATCCTAGTTTTGTAAGGAATCCTCACACTGATTCCCACAGTGGTTGCACCAGTCTACACTCCCACCAACAGTGGAGAAGGGTTCCTTTTTCCCCCACAGCCCAGCCAGCATTTATTAAGGGTAGATTTCTTGATGGTAGCCATTCTTTCTGGAGTGAGATGGAATCTCAGTATTGTTTTAATTTGCATCTCTCAAATGACCAATGATGCTAAGTGTTTTTTCCTGTATTTATTTGTCATTTATATTTCTAATCTGAAAAGTGTGTATTTCAGATGACCATTCTGAAGTCTAAAACCAGTCCCATGTCTATCACCATGCACTAAGCTAATGTCAAAATGGATCAAAGATCTAAATATTAAAACAGAAACACTAAATTTACTGGAAGAGAAACGAAGCAGAAATTTTGAAGACATAGATATAGGCAGAGACTTCATGAACAAAACCCAGACTACATGGGAAATGCTACAAAGAATCAACAATTGGGATCTCACCTTATTAAAAAGCTTTTGCACAACAAAAGAAATCACCAAAAATGAAAAGATGACCCATGGAGTGAAGCAAAATTACAGCCAGTTGTCCCTCAGACAAAGGGCTTATATCTAGAACATATAAAGAATTGAAAAAAATCAAGCCCCCCCCAAAATTGGTCATTGTGTTTAGGATAAAAGTATCCTTCTTCATCTGCCCACAAAGTCCTCCAGATCTGATCTTCACCCCTGCAGACCACCTCCTGCTTTTCCACCTGTGCTCTCTGGGGCCTGCAGCACTGGCCTTTCAGTTCCTCCTCCTTGACAACTGCAGCTCTTCTGCTGGAGTTCATTCTTCAGAGCTCAGTTGGAAAGTCCCCCCAACTCTCTGGGCTCCCCAACTCTGTCTTCTCACCCGGTATGGTCTCTTTCTAGAATGTATGGAGTTGTAAATAAATGTCCTGTTATACACTGTTTAATGGCACCTTCCTTAGCAGGCCATGCCAGGCAGATGGCAGATAACAAATTGTTGGATGCCTGGAAGGATGAAGGAAGGAAAGAAGGGAAGAAGAAGGGGAAGAAGGGATGGAGGGAGGGAAGGAGAGCCCTAAGAGGAACCTCACTGTGGCCATGGCCACTGTGATAAGTCACCCAGGTGCCCCTTAGTGACAGACTGCAGCCCAACTGCTGTCAGAAGATAGCTTTCTCTTTGGCCTCTTCAGGGAACACTTCCACTGCAGAGAGCTGCATCTCCCAAGGACACAGCCCTTCTCAGGGAGCCCCAGCTGGCCATGTCCAGTGACCGATGGATGCAGGGTCTCAAGTTCTGGCCTAGCCAATTTTACAGAGCCAGTCTAGCTCTGAAACATCCTATGGTTTAGTCAAGGCTGTTGCTGGGGACATAGGTCGGCAGCACAAGCACCTGCCTGGCAAGCGCAAGGTCCTAAGTTTGATTCCCAGTACAAAGAAAAAGAAGGCTGTTGTTGGAGCAGCATCCTCCTCTGCTTGTCCTGCCTCACCTAGGCATGGATAGCTGTGGTTCCCAAGCATACCTCGGGCACCTCCACTTCAGTTCCCTTCCCAGGAAACTCACCCAGAAACACTCAAAACCCTAGGAATCCATGGCTCTTTCCTTACAAACAGATGCTCCCAAGGTCAAGCATAAACCAGTCCCTAAAATTCAAGTTCCTAGCTGGAAAAACACCAAATGATATTTCCAGCACCCTAAGTTGAGCCATAACCATTTTATCCAGAAGAAATGGCCCTTTTGGGGCCACTAGTGGAATCAGTAATGAGGCATCTAGAAGTTTCTTTCACATGATTGAAGGTAATTTTAAGAGAAGAACAAGTTACAAAAAGTGTAGCCTGGTACCTGGCAACATGCTAAACCTCCAATAAACGTTTGCTGAAATAATGAGGCTTCTTTTTTTCTTGTTCTCTGTTTCTCCCCTAAGAACTAAAAATCTGAAAGAGATAATAAGATGAACACATTCAGTCCCATGAAGTTATTTTCTCCAAATCACTTGTTTTTAGCATAAAAGGGATAACTGCTTGTGATGTATTTTTCCATTATTTTCTTTGTGCAGGAGGTTTTTAAATTAATTTATTCTCTTCCTACATCAGGTTGTCTTATAATTGAAGATGTGAAGTGTCTATCTTCCAAAGGCTTTTTGGTGATGTCTTTTTTGCTGTTAACATCTTTGTCTATGTTTGTGATCCCTGCCAGATTGCCTGCAGAGCAGCAACTCAAGTGCATAAATTATGAGGCCACGTAGGAACTGTGCACATCTATTTGAGTCCAAATGTCTTAGGAGAGACATTTTATTTTGCAAAACAAACACAATCCAACCTTGATTAACTGGAACATTTCAAGGGTGGAGCGTTCTAGATAATTTGATTTTCCAGGTAATTTCTACTTAACCAAAAATCCATCGATATTTGCAAATCCTGATGTAGAACATCTTCACAAAATGTGCTGCCCTTCTAACCATGCCTAGCAAGGATCACGGGACATAATGGAAAATTTTAGAGGCTGGTTATGGTCATGTCATGGCAGAAACACTGGACTTCGGGATGATTCCTGGTGTAGGCTCCAGCTTTGTCTCTTACTCAAGTGAGGACAAAACTCACTCCCTAAAAGGAGGAAGGTATAAACCAAGGACCTGGGTCATCCCCACCAACCCAGGTTGCTCTCTAGTGCTCAGTATCAATGTGCTTTCTTTTCCATTTGACTGCAGAAGTTTGTAAAGTGTTGGGGTTGCGTTTGCCCTCATAGTGAAAACCTTGCTTTGAATCTGTAACTGTTTTCTGTATACCTACTCAACGGCCAAGGACACCCAATGGTGATACGGGAACAAGGAGAACACGGGCTCTCTTCCTCCTGATTCTTCCTCCTCAAAGTGGAATGGAGAGTAGCACTGGGAGAGTACGAGATGCTGTTAATTGAACCATCACCAAAAGATGTCCTGCTGTGTGCAGGCTTCCACACACATCCTCATTCAAATGTCAAAGCTCCATGGGGGTGTGGTGGAGAAAATGCAGGGCTGGACAAGGAGCCTGGATTCTGGTCCTGCCCTGGAAAATCTTTCTGCCCATCCCAATCTCAGTGGCAGTGTGAGGGCTGAGCCATTCCTGGGTCTTCAGTAGGCTGTAGCCTTGGTCTCTTTAGCTGAGTGCTTCTCAGGCTCAGCACTCTCAGCCCTATGGACCTGGGACTTCGTTGTTATGGTACTGTCCTTGCTGTCCATTGCAGGAGGCTGAGCAGCATCCCTGGAAATAGTGGAGGTCACTGTGATGAGTCACCCAGGTGCCCCTTAGTGACAGACTACAGCCCAGCTGCGGGGAGCACTGTCAGAAGACAACCTTCTCTTTGGTCTCTTCTTGGATCACTTCCACTGCAAAGAGCCTCTACTTGCATATGAAACCGGAGCTGGGTGGCTGGGGATTTAGCTCAGCAGTACAGCGCTTGCCCAGCAAACATGAGGTCATGAGTTCGATTCCCAGTACCAGGAAAAAAAAAAAAAAAAAAAAAAACATGAAACCAAAGCTGTCTCCAGATAAAGCCCAATATCCTCTGAGGAGAAAAATTGTCCCCTCTTGATAACAATAACTGTAAAGAATAATTTCTTGGCCTTCTCTAAGAAAAAAGAATCTGAAAAGAGCACACATTTCCATCAAATATTTGTTGTTTCTCTCAAGGGAGTTAGATCTAACACAGTGCCCAAATAGCTTTCCTTGCGACAGGGGATTCAAGAGACATTCATGCCTAAGTGCTAGCGTAGCTGAAATTAAACATGCAAGCAGAGATACTCCCAAGGTACTGTGCCCAGGTGGAAGAAATGCTCACTGACATTAATTGCAGCTCCCCAAAGGGTAAGAAAACTAGACTCATAAGATTGGTGAGACACTGTCTTACAACTTTCTCCACTTCGTGTGAGAATTGAGGGTGTTAGCATGAAGCAGGAGAGGATGATTTGTCCTTTACTGAGGAAAGTAAGAAGAATGTTGACTTCCACTAAATGTTTCAAATTAGAGTAAAGATACGCTTTCTAATACCCCTTTACTCTTTTTTTTTCCTTTGGGAAAAATAAAACAAAATTTCTTAATCAAATAATAAGAGGATAACAATAGTTCTTGCACTGTGCATCGTTATCTTCAAAGTAGTTACTCAGTATGAGGCATTAAAACAAAGAGATTCTCACAAAAAAGAAACAGATAATAGCACAAATCTGCCTTTCTGTATAAAGCAGTAGTATAAATGAAGCCAATTAGCATATATATTGAAATATTTTTGAAACAATGGAATCTATAGTTTGGGGAAGTGTTTGAACTCCGTATTTCCTACCTCTCTCACTCTCCTCTTTTGTTCTCTGTTTGTACCCTCTTCCATGCTGGTGTCCCCATGCCTGCTACAGATTTAGGTATCTTATGCACAGTGGTTGAAAGAACAATAGGATGGAATAAGCAATGGGAAACTGTAGCTAATTCTGAAATTGTTAAATGGGTGACAGCGCAAGAGGCCCTTGTACATCTGTAAGAATGAGATGGATCTTCAGGGAGCAAGGGACTGGGTTGTAGTATCTACCTTAGAACCTTTCTTTCATCCTTCGGACTCCTAGTAAACCACTTCCATTTTCTTACTTAGCCCCACGCACTGCTCTGGTGGCCAAGAACACCAAGAAGAGACCACGATGAAGTCCCTTTTGGGTCGAATACAGATCTGCCTCACTTCCTAGCTCATCAGCCCCAGTACACCCAGTTCTTTATTTTAACATGAGGAGAACTTTTTAAGTAGGTCTTCAGTGCAACCTGTGTTGAGGGGTGGTGTTTAAAGGGGTTTGTAGAGCAGATTATGTTTAATTAGAGCACTAGCATTTGCAGTTTACGTATCATACAGACAATACAAGCTAGATATCTGGCCTTTCATTTATGATGGAACCAACAGAATTCAGTTCTGCTGAGTTACTGCCCACTGCATGCAACATATGCATGGAAAGGAATGGGCCTCTCTGGCCTGTGTGTTGCACATGAAGAAAGCACCCATCCACTCACACACTGACATACAAAGAATTCACCTGTCTTTGGGTTGAAATAACCATGATCTAACTGCAGGCTTCTCAGGGATGGAGAGCATTGAATTTGCCTCTAACAGAAATGGAGAGAAAATGAAAACATGTCTGTCACAGCTGGAGAAAAGGCCCCAGATGCCACTGAGCAAGTCTTTTCTGCATGCACAACCCAAAGATCAGCAAGCTATCGCCCTTCAGGGGGGCTCAAAAGTTGCTCTCTGTGGTTGTCGGTACAGCTGAATCCATTGGCTTTGCATTTAAAAGTATGGAAGCAGATCTTCCTGCAGAATTGATAGCAGCTCCTGTCTGTGCAAATCCCTAACTCTACTACCTTTGGGCATCCCTTGGCATTCACCAACCAAGCAGCCAAAAAACACCAAAACATAAACACATTTTTTTGTTTTGTTTTGTTTTTCTCCAGTACCGGGAACCGAACTCACGACCTTGCGCTTGCCAGGCAAGCGCTTTGCCGCTGAGCTAAATCCCCAGCCCTAAACACATATTTATGCAAAAGAGTATCGTATGATCATTGCAGCCAGGCATGGTGGTACACACTTGTGATCCCAGCACTCAGGATGCTGAGCCAGGAGGATCATCATGAGTTTGAGGCCAGCCTGAACTACAAAGTGAGACCCTTTTTGGAAAAACCAAAGAAGGTATCATATTCATTTGAGACTAAGTGATGTGATAATCCTTTGATTTGAAGCATTATTTATTCATTTGTAAATTTTGATTAAAAGAAACTTATCTGTATACCTATACTTCTACTTGTGGTCACCAATTGTCTTGGAGAAAAAAATGGGAACAGAACTGAATTTAAAAGGAACTAGAATAAGTAGGGACCCTAACAACACATGTATGTTTTAGATTAGCTCACTGTTTCCCAGCTGTGGTGCTGGTACCACTGAGGGTATATACATTTAAGAGGTGCGTAGATGAACAAATTTCAACAGTTTTAGATTAGAAAATATACATAGGTAGCAAATTAAACTTGATATTTCATGGATATTATTGCTTTAGCAGTAATCTGTTCTTCAATTTGGAAACTATTTGTATAAAATTATTGTGTAAATCTTATATTCATATGTAACATGTAAATCTTATATCCATATGTAACATGTACTGTATTGCCTTGAAAATAAGATCTAACTGGAAAAGAAACCCTAGCATGATTTTTTTCAGGATGCTTATAATATAAAACCTACCCCCAAAATAAGCCCTGGTTAACATCATCAGCCAGACAGATGCATTTAGTACATCCAATGCAACACACAAGGGATGTATTAAATTATAAGGTAGTAATATTAATATGTAATTAAACATAAATTATTAATATAGAATTACAATATAATTGCAATAGCACATAATTACTATATAATTAAATATAAATAAATTGTTGGCATTCTATTTAAATTATAATGTAAATTATAATTAAATATCTGTAAATACTGAAGCAGGCATCACTGGAAGGGAGATAAACGTCAACATAAACAGATAAACTGGAGATTTATTGCCTAACGACCAACTGGAGCAGATGCAATGCACAAATGACACGCACACATGATAACAAATGGCTGTGGTTGTGCCCCATACGAATCTTCATCACTCAATACATTGTGTGTTGTAACGGACGTACTTAGTGCACTCATGTGAAATAAAGAAACATCTTCTGAACCTTGGAGCCCGCGATTATTCCCGACTTTCGGGTGGGCTGTCGTTCTTAACTGTCATCATTTTTGTGGCCACTCCTGTCCCATACGTTTTTCAATTAACACTCAATTGGATGGAAACTTCACGAAGCCCAGCCTGAAAGAAGTCTTGCATCAGGTGAAGAATTCATGTGGTCAAATTACTGACAGCTGTGTTGCAGGTTACAAGCAGGTAACTTGGATAAGAAGTGTTCATCTAAGTTCTCTGTTGCTACACATGAAAGATTGGAGCCAGTGGTTCTATGGGAAATGGAGTCACAAGACATTCAGGCCAGAATTTGGGGGTTGGAGCATTAGGATGGTGTTACAGAAGATGACATGACTGTATTGAATAAATATAGATCTTTGTGCATGAATATAGATTGTCGTACATAAAAAAAAATAAGAATCCCCTGAAAATAAGCCCTATTATATCTTTTGGAGCAAAAATTAACATAAAACCTTGTCTTATTTTGGGGGAAATATGATATGCATGGTAAAAATCAGTAAGATGGGTGTTTTTTTTAATCCATTCCTCTGCTGATGGACATTTGGGTTGTTTCCAAGACTTAGTTATGACATATGGCTCTGCTATAAACATGGGTGCACGTATATTGCTGCAGTATGATGTTTTCAGTTTCTCTGGAAAAATACCCAGAAGGGATATTTAATGTGGGTTAAGTGGGACTTCTAATCCCAGTTTTGTGAGGAACCTCCAAACTGATTTCTACAGTGGTTTCACCAGTCCACACTCTCACTAGCAGTGGAGAAGGGTTCCATTTTCCCACAGTCCCTCCAGCATTTGTTATTGGTTGTTTTCTTGATGATAGCCATTCTTTCTGCGGTGAGATGGAATCTCAGTGTTGTTTTAATACAATGGAGTATTACTCAGCTATAAAAAAGATAAGCTCCAGGTTTTTATAGGTAAATGGATGCAGTTAAAGACCATACTCAAGTGAAATAAATCAGACCCGCATGTGTAAACATTGTATTGTCTCCCTAGTGTAAGAACCTAAAAGAGTGAATAAAACCCAAAAGGTACAGTAGATATTGTGAAAGTGAAAGAAATTGCTCAAAGGGAAGGAACAACTGGGATGAGGGGAGAAGAAAAGAAAGAAAGGAAGGGAAAAATATATATGTATATAAGAGGATAGCTGGGATAATTGTACTGCTGATATCTATTGGTTTACTGAAAGAAACAGTTAATACATAAATTTTTTTCTTGACCAGTTTTACATGCTTATCTCTGGTAATCTGAACAACTAATTTGAAGGCAACAATATGCAATATAACAACCACTGTTGAATTTCTACCATCTTATTTAGTGAAGCTCCCTATCATTTCTAATGTTTTTATTACTTTATATTTATCTAATTGTTTGATCAATCTTGCATTCCTACAGCTGGTAATCTGAGCAACTTCATTGAAGATATCAATATGTAATATAACAACCATCGTTAATTCCTATCATCTTGTTTTGCAATCCTGTACCACTTTTATTGTTTTTGTGATGTTTGTTTTTTGTCTTTGTTGTTATCATTTTGTTATTTTTTTCTCTTGAAAATAAAAATAACAGTAAGATGTTCCTCCAATGGCTGATGTTTAGAAATATAGATTAAAGTATTACTATTAGAGTTTGATGAGTTAGGAACAAAGCAATTACAAGCTGCCAATTAATATATCTGTTCCTTTCAAGTTTTATTCCAACTTTTTCTTCCAGTGCATTGTGCCCCCCATTGACTTCAAGTGTCTTCAAGAGGTGGAGATACGCAGAAGAATAATACTGTGTTGGGTTGTCAAATAAGTCTACTTGTTCTTGCAAAGATTACATGAGTTATCTTCATAAGGAGGTACAATTTTGATGCAAGGATATTTTCTCTGTTGATGAATAATATTAAATACCCAAGAAACATCAACTCCAAGGGGGAAAGTTTTGGATTATTGCACTGTGGATAGTGCCCTCATGTGGCTTCACAGTTCAGCTACATTTTAAGAATTATAAACACATTTCCATGTTACGAATTACAAAATATGGCAGATAATGACAAACGAAGTATACGAGAAAAAGAAACAGCTCAAGAAAATATGATAATTCCCTATGTCCTAATCCTTTTGTTGAGCAGAATGGGATACCAATATGGCAGACAGGTTGTCTGATCAACTAGTAGGGAATAATCAGATGTCAAAATTATACACGATATTCTTTGTTCAGTTAAAATGTTAATAAGTCACAAAAGGCATTTTTATTTTAAGTTTTATTTTTATCAAAACAAAGTAGTTTAACCACATAAAGAAATAAACTTCAACACACAACCAACAAGCCAATTGCTTCCCCTGATTATGAACAAGCAGTTGTAAGTCGTGACAGTTGACTGCATCTGTGAAATAGTAAGTCACCCTCAAGAACTCCAAGAGATAGCAGCTGACGATTTTTCCTGTCTCCATTTCTCCCAGTGGTGAAGTAATGTGTTCATATGTTCTTATACTTCTTCAGATCAAACTATGCATATTCCCACATAAGTACAAAGCATGGATGAAAAGAATCACACAAGGTAGAAATCTAGCACACCAGATTTTCTATATCCCAACACCAACGTTTAATGAGTTCTGAAAGGTAAGGACAAGAAATCATGCTTAAAGATGGAGACATGTAGTGTTTCAAAAGCCAAAGTGTCTCTCTCACATGAACTATGGAAATAACAACTGGAGTGAAGAAAAACACCCAAGCCCTGCTCGCTGTGTTGGTAGAAATACGATCACCCATAGGGCCAGGGAGGCCGTTTTCTCTTCCCCATATTAAATTATGTCTGGGGAGTTGAGCAGCAGCACATTCCCATAATGATGACAGTTTCCATAACTATAAAAATCTGCTGCACCAGGCAAATTTTGTGTAAAATGCAAATCTCTATGCTGGGGAAAAAATGAATAATGTGATCGTTCTAAGTAATGAATGTAAATGCAAAGAAATACTGTTTGGCACGAGGTTGCAAATAATTTATCTTTCATGCCGAAGACTGTGGTCACAATGCATTTTGCAAGCCTACTCTTCCAATCTCAGCTCTGGAAGGGAGGTTTCAGCGAGACAGTCTAGCTTGCTCTAGGTTACTCACCAAGCTACTGGCCATGTTTCCATTTGAGCTCAGAAACGCCCGACCCCATCCTGTGGATGACTTGGCGAGTGAGTCACAGTTTCTCCCGGTTGCTATATGAACCAAGAGAATATTAGCTTTATCTAGAATTCAAAAGGTCATATCTAATAGGAAGGATGAGCGGCCCTTCATCATGCTTTAAAGCAAGGTGGACCAAAACCACATGATTTTAAGGGTCAGTTAATAGTTTATGTTCCTAAGGGAGGAGCTGACACTGCTCTCCTCCACATATCTTAAAAAGTGAGACGAAGCCAGTCATAGGTACAATTAAAGGGATGAACCTGTGCCTTGAGAGTATGCCAAGGAATCCAAAGTGTCCTTCACTCAGTCTATGTCCGCATTCTTAGAGCTATGCTCCACGGAGGAAGCTGAGGCACCGGTTAGTAAAGTCCCTTAGCTGAAAACACAAGAAAATGAACAGCGGGGGCGGAAAGAGGAAACCTTTAGTCTTTCAACTCCGGCTTGCCTTGTTCTAAAATAAAATTTCCTTTCCCTTAATCATCATGCAGTATGCACTTGTAGCAGGTAAAATTGCAGTAATTATCAATTGATAACACTGAAATTTTATTTTCCGTAACTCAAATTGGGTTATGGGTTGCTGGTGTTACCCTTCAAATGCATTCCTATAATTGCATTTCACTTTAAGAAAACCCATAGGAAAATCAGGTTGATAAAAATCAGAGATTGTTGCTTTATGAAAGAATTCTTTATTTTTAAAAAAAAATCTTAGCCGGGAGCACACTTCTGTTATCCCAGCTACCAAGGGGACCAAGGCTGGAGGACTGTGAATTCAAGCCCAGCCTTGGACAACTTAGCAAGACCCTGTTAAAAAAAAAAAAAAAAAAAAAAACCCACAGCAAATAAACAAATAAAAATTTTAGTTTAGAATACCTTCTATAGCCAGCACACCTACGATCAATTATTTTTCTAAAAAAGATCCATTGAAATACAGCTTTTCACAAATCCATGTTGTTATAAAGTAAGGAACACTTAGGAACATTATCACACAGTAGCTAAATGATTAGGCGCAGCAAAACAACAAACTGCCTGCCTTTGTAAGTGACCTGGGTTGTTAAGGATATGCAAATCAGCATTCTGCCATGTTGGTTCAGGATTAGGCTGTGGCAGCCAGCCATGCTGGCTCACAGGAGGATAGAGTTTCCATGGCTATCCTGTGGTCAGAGTTATTTAGCGCTGTGCCTGACTGATTTGGGTTCAGTGATCCAGCTGACAAGTCAGGAAAGAAAGATCTGGAAGGTAGTTTCCTTCTGCCCCTGATCAACGCCTCCCAAGAAAAAAGTAGCCAATTCAACTCATACATCTGTTTTCTTCTACTCACAGATTAGTGTTCTGGTTTTGCTTCTTACATTCTGAACTATGAGCCAACATTTCTAAGCTGTGTGATGGCACCCTAAATTCTGGGACTCTGAAGAAAAATTAAATGGAGTTTCCCTAAGCTCATATTCTGTATAGTAGTATTCGCTGAAGATTTCTGTGTTTCAGTTCCTCACAATCCGCACCCAAATTTCTCCCAAGCAGTAGCCCTGGGGCAATGGTTTTCCTTGGGGGACATCTCCAAGCCAGGGAGCCTAGATGTTTCAATGCAGGGCACCTTCTCCATCATTAGCTCTCACCAGGATCAGAACCTGGTGAGACTTTCATTCAGCTCATCATGTTCAACTCTTTCTGATTTAAGGAAACTAGGGTGCAGGGACCATCTTCCCTATGATTTCACCACTAAAGAGACAGCCAGGACTTCATCTATCTCCCTCTAGGTCTCAGGCTGCTTTCCTATGCTGGCATAGGTCATTCAAAGGGTAAAGAACCACCACGTTGCTTGTGTTTGGTTTTAAAAGGATACTAAGTTTGTGTCTAATGTCCTTTTACCTTCCTTTTTATGTTGTTATTAGTTGGGCTTATCCTCATTAGGATATGTATGAGTACATATGAAATGACCACAGACCTATGCTAAGTAACCAGGGGAAGCTGATGTTGCATTGAAATTTTCTACAAATAACACCGAAATTGGAAAATGCACATGAAGATATTGAAATTGGACCATACTTAGTCACAGGCAAGGGCTAATTGAAGTATTCAGGTGTGTGAGATGTTTTGATTGCTCCCTTGCCTTTGAAGTACAAGAAGTAGTATGAACATCATTACATCAAAGTTAAGCAGAAAGAGCTTGGCTATAAATTTCAAACTGTACAAAATCATACCAAAAGCAAGTATAAAATTTTATTGAAATGTACCATTGTAAACCTCTTTAAGTTTTTCCTTTCCCATTTAAGGAGAGGGAAAGGAAGGCAGGATATTTGAGGCTCAGCCTAGTGGGCTAGCTGACGTCGATCTGCCATTTTCCTCAGCACAGGGGTGCACTGGCTTGGAATTCTGGGGAATTTTATCTGCACTGTTCCGATTTGCACGATACAGAGGCTGATTTAATTTGACAGCAAAGTAACACCAAGCCCCCAAAATAAAATTACTGAGATGTAAAACAGCGTCAAAACTCCAATTAGTTTTGTATCTTTGAAGCTTCTGGAGGAAGTCTAAAAGGCTCCCGTCACGAGGAGCAGGCATCATTTCAAGCTGCACAGATTACTAAAATGTAACCCTCTAATTGAAATTGCTCAGAGCACAATATGACAAAAAGAATCAGAGGAAAATAAGTGAATTTTTCCCCCTCAAAAAATGACTCATTACAGAGAGACTGTTCTATTGACTTTTAACACAGCGTTCTTTTGCGAGAACTAAAAAAATCAACGGTCTCAAGGGTCTCACAGAAAAAGCACCAGGTACAAGAGCAGTACGTGCTTGTGTTATTTGACCACACACGAGCATTGACCATTTGTGCAACACTAAAAAAATCAACATTTCACCAGATCATAGGCATTTTGAGATGTATTTACAACTTCCACTCAGGAGGGAATTACTCGGACCAAACCAATTTTGGAAAGACTCTGAATTTTGTCTCCAGAATGAACAGAAATATCTTGATGCTCCATTCACACCCCAGCTTTCTTTAAAGCTATCCCAGTCATCCCAAGCATGCTTCCCATCTGGAAGCAAACCCTCAGCTTACTAATGGAGAAGTCAGGAACGCTGGCTCGGTGGAGTCCCCTTATCAGTACATGCGTCGCTGTGGTTGTCACAGCTAGTGCCACTCTACCAGCGTGGAGCGAGGTAGAATGACCTATGTCCACCTTTGTCCTACCTGCACCAGGTAGGACACCGTCCTACACCGTCTTTCTCCGGAAGTGTCATATTTCTATGACCAACCGGTCTTCATCATCACTGCTGGTGTCACTCAGCTCCACTCGTGTCTGCTTTCTCATTCCTTCCAAACTCCTTTTCCTGATGGACTTAGAAGGAACTTCAGGGACTTCTGAAGGCTGCCCAGGTTTGAGCAGAGAGGGCTGTGAGACAAGGCCTGGTCACTGTGAACAGTGAGCCTTCTTTGAATGCGCTTCATGGGCCACCTTTGTCCTACCTGCACCAGGTGAAGGTGATCAGGCCCAGAGCAGCTGAGAAAGGGTGTGGCCAATCAGAGGTTTGGAGTTGGTTGGAGTTGGCTTCAAAGGAACACAGAATGGCTTTCCTGGTCTATAGGTGTTTGATAAATAGAGTTCAGGGAGTCTACCAGCTTGATGACACTTGCTTGTGACGTATTGACAGTCCTTGATCTTGGACACCGTCTTTCTCCGGAAGTGTCATATTTCTATGACCAACCGGTCTTCATCATCACTGCTGGTGTCACTCAGCTCCACTCGTGTCTGCTTTCTCATTCCTTCCAAACTCCTTTTCCTGATGGACTTAGAAGGAACTTCAGGGACTTCTGAAGGCTGCCCAGGTTTAGAAGGGACCACACAAGCCTGCAGAGTGATTAACCCACATACTTGGCTTTCCCCACTGTGGCTTCCTACAGCAGGGGACGGGGTGGCCACGTCCCCACACCCATAGTGGCCCCTGGAAGGAAAAGCAATCAGCTGCTTCCCTTCTACTTGGTGTGAACTCACTGAACTTGGTCCTGAACTTGGTATCTCAAGATGAGTTTTTCCAGTAGAGTCCAATGGAGCTGAACCTGAAACAGTTTGTCCGGATGAAGGTTTCCCTGGCGAGAGTGTCTGTGACATGCCCTCTGCTATGGCTCCTCTATTTAGGGGGCTTTGTGCTAGAGTTGCCCCTGTGACCTGATTGTGGTGATGTGGCTCTGAACTGTGAATTCCCAGCCTTGTGGGACCTGATCTCACCCCTAGAGAAATACAAATGGCAGCTGTCGAGGTAGCCACGGCATGGCAGGGAGAAGTTTCTTTGGGTTCAGAAGAAGAAGGCTCTCGAGCATCTGAGAAAATGCGCGATTTGGAATCTGTGGAGACTTGATCCTGGGGCGGCAGCTGCCGAGTCTCCTGCAATCCAACATCAAGACCTTTGCCAGGGGGCAAAGAGTCATCCTCAGGCATTGCCATACAGGTGTGAGACTGCAAAAACGATCCAGGCAGTGCAGCAGTGTCCTCCTGAGCCGAACAGTCACCAGGCTCACCAGCAGATGGAGAAATATCCTGCAGTAAAGTACAAAGGAAAAGAAACCATGGGGAAAAGGTTAATTGCTACAAAGGAAAATGTGGTCAGAAATGTGGTCCTCAGTGAAAACAAGGTCTTGAGGGCTTCATGATTCTTTACTGAGCATGAACTTCAATGTGATAACCTCAATAAGTTTCCATTAATAACTAATCGGGGCATTCGCTTGAGAAAAGTTTGTTATTCATACAAAATAGGTTGCGGAGATGGTATGTGTTTTGATCTGGCTTTATTAAAAAATAAAGCCACTCAATTATCCAAACAGCCCTAAGCTTCCTCCTTGCAGTCACTACCCCTTGTAAAGTTGATGTACAATTTATTGCACCATATATTAAAGTGTTTTCCAGATTAGCATCAGAGTGTGGTCTGGATCAGCTTTCTACATGCAGCTCCATGATAGGCCTGGGGGTGATGTCACGCTGCAGTAATATCTGAAGAATGATAGCATCTCACTTCAGGTATGAATTAATAATGTACTTAGGGTTTTCTAGAAATCAACCCAACCGTTTCTCAATGAAAGTTGCCCAATTTTTCAGTGTAGAAGTCTTGGACATATTTTTTTTTTTTTTTTTTTTGTATAGTGGATTTTTTGTTCCAGGAATTTGGAATAGGTGATCCTTGCAAATTCTGCCACATTGGACAGTGACAACACAAAAGGAGAACCAAAAATCTAGAAAGGGGATCAATAGCAAGAGCTCACCATCATAATTCCCACCTTGGGGCTGGGGATTTAGCTCAGCGGCAAAGCGCCTGCCTGGCAATTGCAAGGTCATGAGTTCAGTTCCTGGTACCGGAGAAAAACCAAAAAAAAATAATAATAATTCCCACCTTTCTGGTTAATTGATCTGTTTCTCTGGTGGCCCTTGAGCTTGTCACAAGAGAGACCGTTTCTGAGGTTTGTCTACAATCATCTTCTTTCTCCTCTTTGTCCCCGCAACCAGGAGACAACTGTGAGACAACACCAGAAGGTGCTCCTTGCAGATTTAGACCTGAAGGAGAGGAGACATGCTCACGTACATCTGGAATTCTCAAATGAGCAAAGGATAATCTCCTGAGGTCATCCACGCATTCACGGTTACCCTCAAGCTCATTCCCCTGCCTCCCACACAGTGTGTATAAGCACTCAACTCACCTCTAAGCAATTTACATGTGGTCTGATGGTCCCCATTTCTGCTGAGAAGCAAGAAAGCAAATCCCAAGGGAGAAAAATCCCCCAAATTACGTATACTGTAAGTGATATTTCATGCATCTCGTTTTCATCACAGTCATCTTCCTGTCATGTTTGTGTAGGTTGGTTTTAGATCACCTTGAATACTCTCGGTCTATAACCAGGTGGCTGAAGTGGAAGCTTCACTCTAGAGCATGTGTCCTGGCCTCCACTGAAGCCGCAGGCGGCAGAGAGTGAGGCTGGTATTTGTGATACTGATGTTTTGCAGTGGTGATTATTATGGTTGTTGGAGAAGGGGGCTTGACAATATGAACAAAACAGCCTTCCTCACAACTGCTGTCTCTCCATTGCTTACCCTTTCCTCTATTTTCTCCTAGATATGCAGGATACTGGTCAAAAGGACACGGAATTTCAGAGAGGGTAGATTACTTCATGAGATAAGCTGAGAAAAACATTCTAGAACACCTTTATTGTTACCCACTTTTAAGTTATGTACTTAGAGTTTAAAGTCAGACTTTTCTACTTATTCAGAAACCCCTGCCCACCTCATCCCACTTTGCACTCTTTTGAAATTTGTCTCCTTCACTTCTAATACTGTGCTTATAGCAGTGATGGGGAGCCTTTTAGCGCTTTCAATGATAAGAAACAGCCCATACATGTGCCATGGATTCACCACCACTGGCTTATGATATTGCTTCTCAATTTGCTTGTGCAGTCTATGAACTCTGTCACCCCTTTGTCCTCTTAACAGTGCCTGGCACCTAGTGGTTCTGTTTGATCTGAATCACATTCTTTTTTTTTTTTTTTTTAGAAAACTATGCTTGTTAAAGACCATGCACAATGTGTTGTTTTTAAATATCTACACACTGTGGAAAGATTAGCAAAGTCCATTAACATATGCATGATTTCACAAAATTATTTTTTAGGTGGGGAGAGGAGTACAAACACATAAAATCTACCCTCAGTGATCTTAAAAAATACAATTTAACACATGCCTTTGGCAGGCAGACTGACCAGAATCACAAGACCCAGTACAGCTGGCTGGGTACACAGGAGCACACACCTTTGGTGGGCAGAGTCTTGCGGAGCAAGACCAGCAACATGGAATGTCTAAAGCAGCATGGAGGACCCGGCAGTTGGGCTCTGGAGAACTCCACCAATAGAAGGCCTGGCCCAGCTCTCACATCCAGAGGCCAAAACCAGCTCCATACCCAGCATAATTCCCATGGCAAACTTGGCTGGAGAACACAGCACATTTCTGTGATCTGAAATGAACACTATCACAGAACTGTAAACACCAGATGTATTTTACTACTTTTATTCTCCTTTGTTGGATTGGCTATCCCTTTCTTGTCTGGTTAGATGTAGTCTTATTTTGTTTTGTATTTTGTGGTTATTTTTGTTTGGGGGTTTTTCTTCTTTATTTCTCTCCTCTCTTCCTCTGGTCATCTTATCTTTCTTTCTTTTCTTCTTTTCTTTTTTGTTTTCTTTTTTCCTTCTGTTTTTCATTATTTAGGTTACTTACCTTTCCTTTTCATTTTCTTCCATTGATCCTCTTTCTCTCCTCAACTACTTCTTGAATTTAAACTTTGAAGATAGTAAACATTGTTTCTTCCCTTTCTGATTACTTCTTTTCATTCTATTTCAATCTTTCCCTCCTGTACCTCTAGTTTCCCAAAACTCGAGTGATCATCCTTAGACCTCCAGCCTGGGTTCTACTATATTTGACCTTATTCATCACTTTATCCTGTCCCTTATTCATCTTAACTCTCCCTGCAGCCCACAGAAGGGTAAAATCAATCCAATAAGGGGAAAATCACTGCATACAAGTACATGGTATATGTTTGATTTTGTTATATAACTTTAGAGCTTGCTCCTGTAGTTGGAGGTAGTGGGTAAATGATTACCATAGTTTGTCAATAGTTAAACTGTACTTGAAACTATTAGCCAGGATGTCTGTCACACATGTTATAATCAGTTTTTATTCCCTGATACCACTGTGATTGTATGGAGTTAGAATCATCACCACAGCCCAGTACCAAAGAATAGAGTGCTGAGCTACATAGTAACTTTGCATCATTTACAGATTGGGAAGGTAGGCTCTTGGGATAAACATAAAGAACCACCTATATCTACAGGACACCCATGAAAAACAGACATCTAGGGAAACCTCAACACTAGTGATTAAAACTATCTATCATAAGAAATTGGCCAGCATCAACATAGAAAACAAAATAAAATAAAAAAGAGAAAATAAAAAATGGTAAGATGCAGAAGCAAAATGCAACCTCAGACACCCATCCCACCAAGGACAAGCCTGGAACACAATGAGATAGATGAAATTGGAAGTCAAATACTGGAACTTTCTGAAATGATAGCAATAGAAGTGCAAAAAAACAATTGGAAAAAGACTAGAGAAAAAATAATCTCTCAGGTACAAAAAGAAATGATGCTTAAAATCAAAGATAATAGAGAAGACACAGATAAAAGCATAGACGAGTTTAGAAAAATGATGGAAACAAAAAATGCCCAACATAGGAAATAAATGGAATCCATGAAACAGATCCAAATATAAATCCAAAATATTAAAAACTCCATTGAAAGTATATGCAACAGATTGAACAAAGGAGAGGATAGAATATCAAACCTTGAAGACAGAATTACAGGTAGTGACCATGAAAAGAAAAACATCTTTAAAATAGCAAGAGACCATGAAAAATCAATCTAACAGCTATAAGATGAAGCAAAGATGAATAACACAAGATTGATTGGGGTCAATAAGAAAGCTGTAGACAGTGCAAATGTCATAGAAAAACCATAGAAGTAATGGCAGAAAACTTTCCAAGTGTGCATAAAGAATTTGACATACAAATAAATGAAGCATATAGAACTCGAAACAAAGACAAACTACTCCAAGCAAAACTACACCAACACATATAAAATCAACATTCCAGAAATTCAGCACAACAAAATATTAAAAGCTATTAGAAAAAAGAAACAGATCACCTATAAAAGAAAGCCCATCAGAATCATGGCAGCCCATCAGAACATGAACCCTTAAGTCAAGAAGAACTTGGAGTGAAGTATTTCAAGTCCTGAAAGAAAACAACTTCCAAACAAGATTGGTGTACCCTGCAAAACTATCTTTCAAAATTAATGGAGAAATAAGATACTTCCATGACAAAGAACAACTGAAGAAATTCATGACCACCAAACCAACCCTACCAAAAGTACTCAAAGATATTCTAAAGGGAGATAAAAATGACCACAATTCCAAGAACAGCAACAGAAAGAAATCACCAGGCAGGGCAAGAAGTTAAACAGAGGGGAAAAGCAGGGAACCAACAGCAGGAACATATCATGACAAAGACAAGCCAACACATATCAGTTATAGCAATTAATGTAAGTGGCTTCAATTTATCAGTCAAAAGAAACAGATTGGTAGAATGGATCAAGAAGCAAGATCCAACAATATGCTGTATACAAGAAACACATTTAACTCAAAAAGAAATTCATGAACTGAAAGCCAAAGGATGGAAAATAATCTTCCATGCAGCAAGAACCTAGAGAAAAGAAGCGTAGCTGTTCTGTTTGCAGACAATGTGAATTTCAAACCTAGAATGATCAAAAGAGATAAAGAAGGTCACTACATAGCTGTTAGGGGGAAAGTTCAAGAAGAAGAGATAACAATCATAAATATGTATGCACCAAATACAGGAGTATCCAATTATATAAGACAATTATTAATAGATGTGAAAAATCAAATAAACACTAACCCAGTTGTAATGGGAGACCTCAATACCCCATTGTCACAAAAAGACAGATCAACTAGACAAAAAATCAACAAAGAAATATCAGAACTGAACCAAATCTTTGAGCAAATGGACTTAGTAGGTGTTTTCAGAGTGTTCTACCCCACATCATCAGAATACACATTCTTCTCAGCTGCACATGGGGTGTTTCCTAAAATAGACCATACTAGCCCACAGAACATGCTTAAGTAAATGCAAAGGAATTGAAATTATACCGTGCATATTACCTGACGATAGTGCAATGAAACTGGAAACTAATGACAAAAGAAACCACAAAAGCTCCATAAACATAGAAATTAAATAACACCTTCTAAACAACCAAGGGGTTACAGATGAAATTAAAGGATAAATTAAACAATGTTACAGCTAAATGAGAATGCAGATACAACATATGGGAACTTATGGTGAAATCAGTCCTAACAGGGAAATTTATAGCAGTAAATTCTCACATCAGGAAAACAGAATGAGCACAAATAAATAACCTAATATTACACTTCAAGCTTCTAGAAATAATACACTATAACAACCTAATAATACACTTCAAGCTTCTAGAAAAAGAAGAGCAAGAAAAGCCCACACAAGGGAGGAAATTATAAAGATCAGAATAGAAATTAACACATTAGAGACTAAGAAAACAATACAAAGAATTAAGGAATCAGAGTTGGTTCTTTAAAATAATAAATAAAATTGATAAACCCCTAGCCAACCTTAACAAAAAAGAAAGAAAGACTCAAATTTATGCATTGAGGAATGAAAAGGGTGAAATTACTACAGATCCTGTGGAAATTCAGAAGATCAATACCTATTTCAAAAACCTTTACTCTCATAGGATGGAAACAGAACAAATGGACAGATTCCTAGGTACATATGAATTACTCAAGCTGAATCAAGAAGATATAAAAATTCTGAATAATCCAGTATCAGTTAATGACATTGAAAATGTAATTGAAAACTTACCAACAAAGAAAAGCCCAGGTCCTGATGGGTTCACTGCTCAATTCTACAAAAAATTTAGAGAAGATTTAATGCCAATATTCCTCAAACTCTTTAATGAAATTGAAAGGGAAGCAATCCACTCTGACTCATTCCTGGAGGCAAGTATTACCCTGATACCAAAAGCAGAGATAGACCTAACCAAAAAGGAGAACCACAGGCCAATCTCCCTACTGCACATAGATGCAAAAATCCTCAGTAAGATACTAGAAAAGAGAATGCAGCAAGAAATCAAGATTATACATGATGACCAAGTGGGATTCATCCCAGGAATGCAAGGATGGTTTAACATATGCAAATCAATAAATGTAATACAGCATATCAACAGAACCAAAGACAAAATCACATTATCATCTCAATAGATGCAGAAAAACCTCTGGACAAAGTCGTTCACTCATTCATGATAAAAAAGAAAATCCTACAGAAAATCAGAGTAGATAATAAAAGCCATCTATGACAAACCAACAACCAACATCATAATAAATAGACAAAACCTGAAAGCTTTCACTCTGAAATCAGGAATAAGACAAGGATGTCCACTATCACCACTCTTATCCAATATAATTGTAGAAACATTATTCAGAGCAATTATACAACACAGAGAAAAGGAATAAGGATAGAAAAGAACAAAGTTAACATCATTATTCATGGATGACATGATATTCTACGTAGCAGACACCAAAAGATTTCTAGATTTAATAACCAGACTCAATAGCATAGCTTCATACAAAGTCAACACAAACATTAATAACATTCCTATACACAAACAACAAACTCACTGATAGAGAACTTAGGGAAACCACACCCTTCACAATAGCATATTAAAAAATGGAATACTTAGGAATCAATCTAACAAAGGAAGTAAAAGAGCTATACATTGAAAATTACAGTACTCTGAAAAAGGAGATTGAAGAGGATATCAGAAAATGGAAAGATATCCCTTGCTCATGGATAGGAAGAACCAACATAGTGAAAATGGCCATACTCCCAAAATTGTTATACAGATTTAATGCAACATGATCAAACTACCATTAGCATACCTCACAGAAGTAGAGAAAACATTCCTCAAATTCATTTGGAACCAAAAGAGACCTAGAATGGCAAAAGCAATTCTGGGCAACAAAGGCAAGGCAGGAGGCATCACGATCCCTGACTTGAAATTATACTACAAAGCTACTGTGATAAACTCAGCATGGTGCTGGCAAAAAAAAAAAAAAAAAAAAAAAAAAAAAAAAAAAAAAAAAACAGCCCTGAGGATCAGTAGAACAGATTAGAAGATGCAGAAACAACTCCAAACACACTTAGCCACCTTACTTTTGATAAAGGAGCTAAACATGTTCACTGGAAGAAAGATAACCTCTTTAACAAATGATGCTGGAAAAACTGGCTTTCTACACGCATAAGACTAAAACTAGACCTGTGTCTATCACCATGCACTAAACTAAAGTCAAAATGGATCAAAAATCTAAATATTAAAATAGAAACACTAAATCTACTGGAAGAAAAAGTACGTAGAAATCATGAAGACCTAGATTTAGTCAGAGACTTCATGAACAAAACTAAAACTGCGTGGGAAATACTTCAAAGAATCAACAACTGGATCTTACCATATTAAAAAGTCTTTACACAACAAAAGAAATTAGCAACAGGGTGAAAAGACAACCCATAGAGTGGAAAAAATTTTAGCCAAAAGGACTTCTATCTAGAACATATAAAGAATTGAAAAAAATCAGGGCCCCCAAATTCAAAAACCCAATCCAAAAATGGTCATCTGAGATGAATACACGCTTCTCAGACGAAGAAACACAAATAGCAAATAATTATATGAAACAATGTTCAACATCATTGGTCATTCAAGGGATGCAAATTAAAACAACACTGAGATTTCATCTCATCCCAGAGAGAATGGCAATCATCAAGAAATCAACCAACAACAAATGCTGGAAGGGTTGTGGGGAAAAAGGAACCCTTCTCCACTGTTGGTGGGAGTATAGACTCGTGCAACCACTGTGGAAATCAGTATGATTCCTCAAAAAACTAGGATTAGAGGTCCCATTCAACCCAGCTATTCCTTTTCTGGGGATTTTCCCAGGAGAATTAAAACACCACAGTGACATATGTGCACCCATGTTCATAGCAGCACAATTTGTCATAGCTAAATCCTGGAAACAACCCAAATTCCCATCAACAGAGGAATGGATAAAAAAGATATGGTATTTTTATGCAATGGGGTACTACTCATCCATAAAGAAGATAAACTTCAGACTTTTATATGTAAATGGATGCAACTTGAGAACATACTTATAAGTACAATAAATCAGACTTGCATGTGTAAACATCATATTGTCTCCCTAGTGTGAGAAGCTGAAAGAGTAAATAAGTAAAATGTACAATAGATGTTGGGAAATGGGAAGAAAATGTTCAAAAGGAAAGAAAAACTGGGATAGAGGAAAGGAGAAAAAGGAAGAGAAGAGGAATATATATATATATATATATATATATATATATATATGATTGTTAAGATAGTTATACTACTAATTTCTATTAGTTCATTAAAAAGAAAGGTTTGTGCTTATACTGTCTGATCAATTTTTCATGCCTATATTTTGTAATCTGAGCAACTACTTTGAAGACAGCAATGTGCAATGTATTAACCATTTACTATCTTGTTTTGAAATTTTGTGTCATTATTTTTACTGTTTTTTCTCTTTAAAATAAAAATACAACTAATTATTTTTAACTAAATGCACCATGAAGTACAATGGATTTCTTGATCTTATGCATCATCGCTTTGATACTTCTGTTTTGTTTTTTATTTCTTTATATAACTGCATTTACTAGGTTATTTTACCTCCTAATATAATCTTTCTCTTTTCTTTCCTATTTTCTACTTCTTTGTCTTCTTGTTTTACTTGTGGGAGGATTCCTACATCTTTCAGTTCTAATTCATGAGTTTCTATTTCTGCTGTCTTGTTTTTAATTTCTCATAAGTTTTCTAAGAATCCTTTCCTTCTTTTTATTCTTTTCTGTATCCTCTTTCTTTCTGGTAATTCAGATAATGGTTAGCTGCTACTGAAATTTGCTTCTCCCTACACGGTCTCTCTCCCAAGTTATTGTGTTTCAATTTGTTTGGTTTTGTCTCTCTCTTCCTGTGGAAAGCTTTCCTGAGAGGTGGGGCCATCACAAACATCTAGCCGTGTCTGAAAAATGGGCATAAGAAGACAATCTGAAGCAGCTTCTCAACCACGGGCCTCACTGCAGGGTCATCTTGTTGCCCTGTCAAGGTGGGAAACCCTACAGGAATCATCTTTGTGTCTTCCATGTGTCTTGGTCCGCTTCTACAAGGAAGGGCCTCAGATCTGCTGCTTAGAAAATGTCAGGCTAGTTGCCAGCATTCTGGGGTCAAAATTGGAGAAGAGGGTTGGGTGATCCATGTCTAATGTTAAACAATTAATTACCCCCACCCAGTTTTCAGTGTAGTCCCCTCATCACCTGCTAGACTGATTGTGCCCTGCGTCCCCTGGCATTTTGTGTGCTCCCTTCTACTAAAGTGCTAGTCTTCTAAAGTAGGGAAGGAGAGAGAAATAACAAAGGTCTGCAAAGTAGGGTTGTGTGGGGTTCAGGGTCTGCTTATTTCTTAGTCTTTCAGACAGTTCTTTTATTTGCAGCCCTACCTTGTCCCATGAATTTCTGAGTTTAGGGAGGGACTTCCCACTGCTAAGTCAGGGTTAAATTCTTGTGGTCAGCTAAGTCAGTTACCACTCAGCCTCTGCATTCCAGCATCCAGAAGGATGGCATCGTTCCTCCTTCCTGCCATTTTCCCCTGTGTGTGTGTGCACAGCAGATCCACTCATTTTCCAACCTCTCCCAGGTCTGTAAAAGCGGAGATATGTGAATGTGTTCCATCTTTTATCTTGAACCAAAAATGAAAAACAACACAAAACACAGATCCATTCCTTCTCTTTCTCTCTTTTTTTCTTGTGATACTGGGGTCTGAACCCAGGACCTCATACTTACCCTTGGAATCTACATCCCTAGCCCTTTTAAGTTTTGAGGGCAGGTTCTAAGTTGCCCAGACTGGCCTTGAACTTGAGATCTCCCTCTGTCCCCAACCCCCTCTACCAAGTAGCTGGGATTACAAGTACATGCCACTGCATCTGACTTGCTTCTCTGTCACTATCAGTAGGTGACTAGGTTACCAAGTACCCTAATCCTGAAAAAAATCAACTTTTAAAATCTACAGAGAAGTGCAATGGCTTGGGAAAGAGAGCAAACTTTTCTTCCTCAATATAATCTCAAGTGAGCCACCTGTGTACTGAGGCCATCTAATGCAACAGAACCAGGGTTTTGGTATTCCACTCATCCATTCAACAAATATGACCTTGGCCTCTTCAGTGACCTAGGCACCATTCTCAGTCCTGAGGAATTGGAGAAGGACAAATCCAATGTGGCCCTGGCCCTCAAGGGCTTCTGCTGTAATGGGAGAAGAGAAAGACAAGGAAGCAGATGCAAGAGTGTTTTAGATAGATGTGCTGGGGTCATGGAAGAATAAGCAGAGGGAAGGATATTATAGAGAATAAAAATCAGGGCAGTGCTACAGAAGAATAAGGTACAGGAGGTGACAAAAGAACCTAGCAAGACATGGGGGGAAATATTACAGCATAACAGTAAATAAGAGGCACCCTGCATGGAAGACTAGAGGGTGATTGTGTTGTGTGGTCATGGGAGCTTTCTAGGGGAGGAAGACAACAGAAATGAGATCTCCAGGGTGAACATCAGTTCACCAAGGATGCTCTGGATGGAGGAGGAACATAGTGGGGGGCCTGAGGCAGGAGGGAATCTGGGAGCCCTGGGGCTGCAGCTAAGGTGGTGAGGAGGGAAGGTCCCAAGCGGAGGAGCAAGTGCAGGATGAAGGTGGGGAGCTGGGAAGGCACTCAGTCCTCATGGGGTCCAAGTAACTACGGTCGAGAGCTCAAATTCTGCCCCACACTCAGAAAGGAGCCACTATTGTCCACAGTGCAGGGGGCATCTCTGTTGTTAAAGCTGCTACCTCCTGGAGACCGACTTGGAGGAAGAAGGGCAGGGGGGTGGGCGAGCCACTCACCAGGTTAGCGAGTGCTGTGGGGGCCAGATGGGATGACTCACCAGGGAAGAGGAAGTAAAAATGGAGAAAGTGGAGCGATTCTAAATATATTTTCATTTTTGCCCATGAAAAGCCACCACATGGTAATCATGATGATAAACATTTCTTCAGTCCTATAGTTCACCAAGCCTAAGCTCTTACTCTAAGTAGATTACGCACTTTCCCCACAGTGACAAAACAACCAGGCAATTCATTCAATTCAATGAGGAAGGAAAACCAATTAGTATAGAAAAAATAATCAGATTGGCCAAATATCTTCCCAACAGGTTGCTTAGGTTTTTAAGCTTAAGCAGAAAGGTCATGTGCACATTTGACCAATAACTTCTGGCTCATCTGAGAGAGCAAAGGGAGAAAATCCATTGATTTAATTTGCTTTGGACCCTACAGTCTACAGAGAAAAGTGAGTTATCTCTAGCAATTGTGAAAAATGCCAAAATAATGTCACTGAAGTCTGTTAAACTAATTTGGGTTATTGAAGCAGGACACTAACTTGTTTTTAAGTGAATGTCCTTTTTCAAAAAGTAAGCCATGCTCTGGTCAAATTTTAAAGCACACAGTGTGGTCCTGTTTTGGGGCTTTGGCATCAGACCATATGAATCACTTCCTTCGTCGTCGGAAATTGCCTGATCCCACCATCTTTGTCTTCATGCAATCTTCGGAAATTCAGCCGCTCTGACACAATTATATGAATCTTATTAGAGAAGCCATTTCTCATCACAGCTCTCTGCTCTCCTGTTCTTTCCCTGATTAAAGGCCGCATTTTTAATAATTTCTCTCAGAAATAATTGCCCTACCACGTTGGGAGGAAGAGACTGCTTAAACTATTACAGCAATTGTAAATTTAGATCTCTTGAAAAGGCTACAGGAAACTGTGAAATAATTAAAAAGAAAATGAAGTGAAGATACAATATGATGAGACTCACGATGTAACTATAGGCATCTTTAATGCCAAACTTGCTTCCGGCTGTCTCATTTCTAGGCTTTATTAAAATGCTAATAAATGTATTACTCAAATATCATTATCTGAAAATACCAGTAATTTGAAACATTTCTTTTGGTTTGTCCTCGCATACCAAAATCTCCATTAATGTCAAGTCCACAGACTGAATTACAGGGGCTAAAAGTAACACTTACAACATCAGCCTTCTAAGCAAGCTGCTAGTATAAACAGGAAGGCTGGACTAATTACCTACTCTTAATTGATTTGAGATTAAGTTGTTCAGAAGTATCCCTGCCATTAAAGAATGCACAATGTGCTGGCAATTAAAATTTGCAATTACTTAAAGAAAGCTGGGCAGATCTTTAAAGGTAATCATTTTGTTGTGGACAGTGATCTGCTCATTTATTCTAATATTTATTGAGCACACGCTTTTTGAAGCCCATATTCTTGGAGCCCGTATCTGAGACCATAGTCTCAGTATTGAGCCCAAAAATTGATTGAACCCTGAGCACAGCCAACATTGTACCAGGACTTGAGCAGAATGCAGGAGCTTGTTTAGCACTAAATGAGGCATAGAACACCCTCACAGAAATTGCCATCTAATAGGGGAGAAGTTCAGTAAGCAAATAATTACGCACAAAAAAAATCACCAAGCAAATGTCATAAACACTCAGAAAGAAATAACAAAAAGATGTTCAGATACAGAAAGACAGGGTCCTGACCCAAACTGTATCTATGGAAAAAGAGTAAAACCACGCAGACAGGAAAATTGTCTGACACTGCTCCTTTGCTGATGGTTTTATCACTAATTAGTTTGAATCATTCAATCATGTAATTATTCAACCAATTTTCTTTAAGTCCCTATTGCATGTCTGGTGTTGTCATATGGTTGTTTGACAGTAAATTCATTTGTCTCTGCAATGCTATTACAATTTTTGTTTATGGAGCCTCTTTAGGGAAAATACAGCTGAAAGTGAGGCAGAGAGGGTCTATTCCTTCCAGGCAAGGGGCGTCAGAGACATCGGATGTTGGTGCCAATCAGATGATAATCAGAAGCCAGCAGATGGTGAGTGGGCAGAAGCAGCCTCAGACTTCAGCTTCCCAGGCAGGGAGGGACCCGAGAGGGCCAGAAATATATGTTTCTCAGGGGCAGCCACAGGTCCTTCTGTGTTGCCCTAATGCAGACTTTCAAAGTCTGCCTCTAAGTGATCATAAATGAATCTTTCATTCCAGCAGCCATTTCCAGTGATTTTCATCTCTTTCCTATTTCTCTGATGAAAGGCAATCAGGATGAATGTGCTCCCCTCACAGATACCCCTTACCTAAACCATGTTTAGGGCAAAATGGTGTTTAAACTCTAGCTGTACATTAAAAATGTTATCATGTCCAGACAACAAGACTGTGACCTTACAACGCAGAGTCAAAATAGGATTCTGAAATTGCAGAAGGAAAAAACAAGATGACAAAGGAGATGCTGTTGGAAACATTACATGTCAAGACTGAACCCAGACAATCTACTTCATGTAGCATTGTTTTAAAAGTTTCTTGTTGCTAAATGAAAATTGTCTATGTGGGTCTCTTCCCTGGGATGTAATTGATATACCTGAAACAGTTTCTTATTTTTCCTCAAGATTTATGCCCAGGAATGAAGGAGAAATTATTCTGTTTCAGCAATTTTAGAGCACTGTGATTTAACTAATAGCTTTGGGGGAGGAATTAATACTTCTCTATTAATCCTAATGAAAAAAGAAGTGGGGTCATTAGAAGAGGTGTAGTAAATCCTTTCAGACAGGGGGAGGCTTTGGGGGACCTTCCATAGTCTCCAGTATGCTGCACGCCTCAGACATCCCTGCTGAGGAGAATTCTGGGGTGCAAGGTGCAGAGACAGCAGGTCCCTGGAAGGCAGGGGAGCTTGCCCAGGCCCTACCACCAACAAACAAAAGAAACCACCAAAGAAATGCACAGCGAACAAAGGCGACATCTACCTTTGTGCCTGGGACTTATTCAGCTCTTTTCATACAGTGTTTAGAAAATGGCCTCTTTTATGTGTGTGTAATCAGGTAACGCTTTTACTTCAGAAATCACCTGTAATCGCAGTTGTCCCTGCCTCTGCTCCCAAGATGAAAAGAGCATGTTTTGGTCGCTTTATCCTCCCCGATATTTTCAACTCAGTGAATGGGGCTGGTTTAAAACCTTTCAGCACCTTAAAGCTTGCTCGTGTACAGAATTCATCTGGGTGGTTTTTTTTCACCAACAGTTTCATAAAAACTGCCCAGGAACCATCTTTGGGAAATTTATCTCAAGAGTTACTGAGGAAAATGTTTGGTATGTTTCTTTAAACTAGTGGTGCTCAAGCAGAAGTGATGTCTAAGGACATTTTTGGTTGTCCCAGCTGGGAGTGTGTATGTGTGTATGAGTGTGTGTGGTGGGTGGCGGGTCGTAGAGACCCAAGATGCTTCTAAACATTTTACATTGGAACAAAGAATTAGCTGGTACAAAATGTCATCAGTGCCAAGTTTGAGAAACCTTGGTTTAAACCAAGGATCATTATCCCAGAGCCAGAAAAATCACACACAGGAGAAAGTAAGACCTGCAGTGAGCCGACACTGGCCCATGCACAACTGAGAGGCACCTGACCCTCAGCTCCAGGAGAGCAACATGGAAGGACCTAGGCTCCTGCCCAGAAGATCTGTCCATTTTCAAGGGATCTAAGAAAGAACTTTGCATTTTGTTTTAAATACTGATAACTCATTTTCAGAACAACACCAACAAATTCTGAATTTGAATTTGACCGATGGCCAGTGTGGCAGCCCTTGTTATTCAGGAAACCCAAGGGTGCTGATGACTACAACGGCCAAACTTTACGCTGGCTCTGCTCTTCTGCCAAAGCGAAGTTTGCTCTCAAAAATACCATTGAAACATATTTATGGAAGAGTGAACTTGCTTTTGAAAAGTGATTTGTTAGTATCTTAGAAGATGAAATAAGTAATTATAAAACAATTGATCCAACAATCACTCTTTGGGAAGCTGAACAAGCATTTGACTGCAGCAATAGGCAGAGAAACAACAGAAATCAATGTGAATATCCATCAACAGAGGAAAAGCTGAACGAACAAATGATGTTGCATCCACACTGTTAGATTTTATGTCACATTAAAATGATCTATTTGCTATATATACTAGCACAGAGTCTTGTACAAGATATATTAAGAAAAAATGGTTGCTGATAACTATCTATAGTATGATCCTTTTGTTTAAAGCAAACAAACTTAAAAGTGTCTGTCTCTATGGTACACATATGGAGAAAGATGTAGAAGGATGTGCACCAACCTAACTCTGGTTGCCTTAGGGAGAACCAAGGCTGGGAATTTTCAGGCTTTCCTTGACATGTTGATTTTGCTGTGTTTGTTGCAACAAACACAATACATCTTCATTTAATTGCAAAGGAAAATAAAAGATACATTATGGTATTGGCTCTAAAATTTGGATTAAAAATAAGGAGGAAAACCTCTAGACTGTGCCCAGGCAAAACTAAAAGTTAAGTCAGTCCCCTTACCAGAAAGCAGAACAAACTACTGATAGGAAATAAATTCTTATACAGTAGTAACTAAAGTTTAGTTCCTCTGGCAGAGAGAAGCTGAGAGACTCGTTCAAAGAGGAGAAAAATATGTTTTTTTCCATTTCTAACCAAATCCAGGATATTTCTATACTACCATTTTTTGGAATTTTGCCTCTTCTAAGTAATCATTTCAATCTCTTTTCTCAGAAACCACTTTTCTTTATGGTTCTCATTTTTTTGTTCTCTTTCTTTGATGAAAGGCAATCAGTTCTGAGAATACTTCACTTACCATTTTCTCAAAAAAAAAAAAAAACATTTTTAGTGCAAAAGTATACTTAAAATCTTTTGGTAAGTCAAAACTTTAATCATGCCCAGACAATAAGAGAATAAAGTAAAGAGAGGACAAATTGTGGAGAAGAGAAACTAAATGAAAGGAAAATGCTAATATTATTTTAATTCTTTAGTGCCAAAATTAAATCAAGAGAATCTACTTTATGGATCATTAATTTCAAACTTTCTTAACTCTAAATGAAAATTGTATAGAAAAAGTTCAGGCTTTGAATATAATGGATGTGTTTAAGCAATTACTTCATCATTTCTAAAGATTTACACCCTGGAGAAGGAGGTGCTATCCTGTTTCAGCAATTCTGTAAGCAATATTACTTAACTAATGGTTTTAGGAAAAAGAGTATCTCCCTATTAATTCTGACAGGAAAAATAATGGTAGAGAGCCATTAGCTCTAGTCAGAGAAATGGGGAAGGAGTTGGTGGGTGAGGGAGCCCTAGAGTATAGGCTGCCATTTTGTTTCTTCTTGGGAAAACATTCTGAGGTGATTTATGACAGAAAGCAGGGCAGGTGAACTAATACATGTACCCCTTCAGCCCACATCCCTCATCTCCTCATGGTATACTAACATAAGTTAAAAGGGTAAAGGCAGAAATAATTCTTCTCTAATTGATTTCAGAGAATGACATCATCACCACCCCATAATACTTAGCACCTTTGCATCTTCCACACAATGAGGTAAACCTTTAACTTCCAAAAGTACCTGGCAGAATTTTTTTAAAAATAAGAGCTGGCTACTTTGATAACTTTAGTCTCAGAAGGATTTTCCCTAACCTATCATGGTAGGAGAAAAAAAATCCAGTTAAAATATTTTAGTCACTTAAAAGCTTAGTACCAAATGCAAAAGAAGAGATTCCACTGAGAACAAAGGTAAATGGAACAAGGAAAAAGAACAGAATCCACCCCTGCTCCAGCCCTCGCCCTACCTTTCCTTGAAATTAAAATAGGTTTATCACTAATAATTTGAGGAGCTCACTTCTAGATAGTTGTTGTAGTGTACACTTAGCTAAAGAGAAGAAAATTAGGACCATAATTATACAGTGATTGGTTTTATGGTAAGTGCCACAAAGAGACATGCTATGAATCATAGTACAAGAGCACCTAACCTGGTTCAAGCATCAGAAGTGGACAGCCTGAGTAGTCACTAAAAAATGCCTCAGAAAGCCATCCAGCGAGATCACCATGGTTATGAAGTCTCAGCTCCAGCTCCTCAGAGACATGTGGTTGAAGGAACAGAAAAATGTATTTCTCAAAATCTAGCTATGTACAAGGCTATTTCTTGTTTCTCATATGATTTTCTGAAATTTTGTCTCTTGAAAGTAATCAAACATTTTATTTCAGACACTACATTTTTTTAGTGGTACTCAGTTCTTTTCCATTTCTTTGATGAAAGTAATCAATTTAAGATTTTCTTTTAAAAGTTTTGTTGTTGGGCCAGGGATATAGCTCAGCAGCACAGAGCCTTGCTCGGCAACCTCAAGGTCCTGAGTTCGATTCCTGGTACCAAAATTTTAAAAAAAATTTTTTTTAATAAAATGAATGTTTTGTTGTTGTTGTTGTTGTTGTTGTTTTCCTGAGAGATGTGTAGCGGAAAATCATGTTCAAAAATCAATCCTAAAAATCTGTGTCCAAACCATAGCCTGTACCTAAACTATAAAGGGCAAATGAAGAGAGATGAAGAAAAGTATAGTTATTGAAAGTACCATTTGAAATCTACAATGCAAAATTGAAATCAAGGCTATCTATTCTTTTGAATTATCATTTCTAATGTTTCTCATGACTAAATGAGTCCATAAACGACAGTCTATTTCTCAAAACATAATTGAGGTACTTGGGAGAGCTCATTTTTTCTCATGATTTGCATCCTTTAAAAGGAGAAATTAATCCATTTCCATGATATTAGCTGGGGAGAAATATTCCCTTTGCTTTCTACTTAATGTTGAGAAAGGAGAAGGTAGGCTCATGTTAAACTATAAAACAGTACAAGTAGGGGGCTGGGGATTTAGCTCAGCAGCACAGCGCCTGCCTGGCAAGCGCGAGGTCATGAGTTTGATTCCCGGTACCAGAAAAAAAAAACAAAACAGTACAAGTAGGAAAACATGGGAGTGGGCCGGGTGAATTTGGTTTTACAATCACGTTGGTGGCAGGGAGAAAAACAGAAATTCTAAGTCTAATCTCTGGGAAAAATGAAGGTTGAAGGAGAACTTAGATCTTTGTTCCAACAAAATTTCAGGCTATAAGCTTTAATTTGGTGAGAAAACAAGCAAAACATGTACAGAATACTGTCATGTTTTCCTAACAAGATTAGATATTTTATTTAATTCAGTGAATTTTTCCCACCTCGCAGCTCCTTCCATCCCAATTCTCTTTACTTTTTGTGTAAAAAATACTTTTGTGTAAAAAATTCAGTGACTTTTTCCCACCTCAGAGCTCCTTCCATCCCAATTCTCTTTACTTTTTGTGTAAAAAA
>NW_004955445.1:309379-317860 GCF_000276665.1 Chinchilla lanigera
GAAGAAGAAGAAGAAGAAGAAGAAGAAGAAGAAGAAGAAGAAGAAGAAGAAGAAGAAGAAGAAGAAGAAGAAGAAGAAGAAGAAGAAGAAGAAGAGAACCTTTTTGGTAACTTTTAAACTCACCAAATGAATCAGGAACTTTGATTCCAAAAGTATTTTTTTAGTTGACAAATGAGAACCACCTAGAAGTTTCCCCTGGAGGTACAGGAAACATCCTCACAATTTCCTTGAAGATTTCTGCTCCACTACGCAGCAAAGGAGACCGTTTTCCAGCTCTAAAGCAATGTAGGAAAGGAAACCCATGGTCCAACAGAAAAAAGGAGGTAGCCTTTCATGTTGATCTGCAGAAGAATGTAAAGTGGTCATGCACTCAGAAAAGTCTATCTGAAGAAGGGCTGGTAGGTGGGGAGCAAGACGGATGTCACAGTCCTGCAGAAACGACATTAGCAGTTTGTGGGTTGTGGAAAGAACACAATAACAAGTATGCAAACCTTCCTAGAGGAGACAGAAGATAATCTTCAGAAACTTTCCTGTCTGTAGGCAACTCCTTGACTCCTTTTCCAGATAGTCTTGGGCAGGAGTAGGTGACAGGGGTGAGGGTCCCCTTAACCCATAGCTCGCTACTTCAGTATTTTCTTGAACAAGAGGCAACTGGGTAAATACAGCTACCTTCCAACGATCAGCTCTCAGTAGAAGCCACAAGGTCTGCTCAAAAAGCTTAACAGGAAGAAGGGAGAACTAAACTGAGGACCTAAGGCCCAAGAAAAAGAGCAACAAAAGGGAAGGTCTGACCCTGAGCTGTTGTCATTGAATACGTAGTCAAGAAATCCTCGGGGCTGGGGATTTAGCTCAGCAGCAAAGCGCCTGCCCGGCAGGTGCAAAGTTGTGAGTTCGATTCCTGATACCGGAAGAAAAACAAAAAACAAAACAAAATGAACAAACAAAAAAGAAATCCTCCTGACTTGTCTTTGAAAATATGCTATTGCTAAATCTGACTCAGAAAAAGCATACCCAGCTTAAGTGATTGTAAACACGCACAATGGTTTTGAAATAAAGTAGTTTATACTGTTTGCATGAATGCTGACAGAAAAATAATGAGAAAATTGCATCAGAGAATGGGCCCTGGAAGCATCCAGAATGGGTTGTGTTTGGTTTCCTCACTCTGGCCCCCATGAAAATTGCCAAAACACAATAAGGAGAAAAGGGAAGATGGGGACCTGGGAAGGGGCTCACGTCCCAACCACCTGCGGAGTTGGGTGGTAATAATTATAATCCCACATGTTGTCTATCACCTCTAGGAGATTTAACCCTTCTATGCAAAAGCAACCTTCAAAACTTCGACTTCGAGGAATTACTAGTCTATTTTACCTCAAATAGGTCTCTCCTGCCGAGGAAAAGAAGGCTATCCATTTTTTTAGCACAGAGCTCTCAGATCCTGCATTTACTCTGGACAACTGTCAAGTATAATTCATTAATATGAAAGTTGTCTCCGAGAAACAAATCCATACCCAGCCTCTAATAATAATTGCAAGGGAGGAGGATGAGTGAAGATGAAATAGCATAAGGTAGATAATAAAATTTAAAATAGGTTTTCATGTACATAAGATCACACTAATTGCGGCTCCAGAGTGTATTTTCGAAGCCAGGAGGATGCAGCTTTGATGCTCTCTCCCTCTGGAATTTCAAAGAGAAAAAAAGTTAACCCTTTTTCTCCCATGTGCCTGGTGGGTGGGAACCAGCCTTAGCAACAAGGAAAAGCGAATGTGGCCTTTTGCTATTAACAAAGTAGAGTGAAGATCAGTGTGGACATGTTGGATGCTGTGGCCTGTGAAGCAAAGTCAGGCGGCCCGGCAGCCCAGGTAGAGAGAAACCAAAAGGGAAATCAGAATGCATGCTTGAGGAGGACACTCAGGGACGGGGAGGGGGCCTAGTGGGTTGGAGCCAGCTTCCCCTTCTTTCCAGGTACTCAGCTAAGTGTTGGGAAAACAGGCAGCCCAGAAGTCAACCCACCCAGAAGAAGGGGCCCATCTAGACTGCAATGAGCAATCATTCCAGGGCAATTCCAGGGAAGAAGGGGCAATCTAGACTGGAATGAGCAGGAACCCCCCAAAATAAAATCAGATTTGAAATTTGCAAGTGTATGGAGCCCCTCAGGGAGGACTGTGCCAGAAAGGATGGTGGTCTGCGGCTTCCACTGCCCTGCCCTAAGGGCAGGTTGCCATACAAAATGTAGAAGCCTTGCGCATTTGAATTTCAGGCAAACAGATCATTTGTAGCATAAATATGTTTCATGCAATATTTAGGGCATATTTATGCTTAGATATAGGTGTCCATTGTTTAGGTCGAATTTGGATTTAATTGGGTATCCTGCAAAAAAATGGAATCAAAACCTGGCTAGCTCACTGCAGGGTGGAGCGCAGGGCAACTGGGCAGGCCTGACCACCAAGACAGTCCGTGAAGAGGCTGGGCAGGACAGCCCCTGCCCCCCACCCAGCTCCAGACCCTGGTTCACTGGGGATGTGAGCCCAGAGCTGGCTGTGGGGGGCTGCATTGGCTTGGGAAGAATAATTATTAACAAAGACATCTTCCTCGGGGGCAGGGGCACTCACAAATATACTGAGCATGAAGAGCGCTCTGACAGCCCTAAAAGGACACTAATTTACGGGACCCAGAAACTCAGGGGACAAAGCTCACAGGAAAAAGACAAGGTGGGAAGGAGCAAAGACAGACCAGCATCCTGCAGCTCTTCTAACCTTTCTAAAAGTTTTTTAAGATCACCATGACAAACAACCTTCAAAAAGTCTATTTTGAAACATTATTAGCCCATCTGATCTCAAAAATGCCTCTCACATTTGATCCATTATCGAGGACCCACGGCTATCCATTTTCTTCCCCAAATGGTCCCTAACCACTAGGAAAGACTATTAAGTATAGTTCATTATTTTTGAAGGTTCTTTCGGGGTGAGAAGCCTGAGCGAGCCTCTAATAAGCGCGAAAGGGACAGGATGAGAGCGGGGAGGCAGCAGGATGCAGATAATAACCTTTAAAAGTGGCATTATGTAGAAATGCTCCCTGCCTTCTGAGCAGCCGCCACACTCCAGGAAGTACAGGTTCGGGGACATTTTCTAGATGAGTTTTGCTGTGCTCCTAACTTCTCCCTCAAGATCTTTAAAGTGGAGAGAGAGAGAGAGAGAGAGAGAAATAAAGACAGAAAAAAAAGAAAAAAAGAAAGCCTTCTTTTCTTGAGTCAGAAAGGGAACAAAAAACCACGAATTTTGGCTTTTATTGTTCAACTCATCAATAGCACGTACTTCAGAAAAGGACAAGAGGAGAGTTCTTCCCACCAAAAACATCTCTGTCGATCACTCGAGGGCAAAGCGCCCCCCACACAGGGAGGAGTGGGCCCTGGCGGAGGAAGCGCCTGGAAGGGTCAGAGCCACGCGTGGGGAAGAGATTCTGTGTTCGTCTCTCCTTCTGCCCCCTGCAAATTCAAGAAATGAAACACAGAAAGAGAAAATGGACCATGCAGCCCCACCGCCAAGTTGGTTAGATTGGCGGCTGATAGACACTAGATTTCATTTCTTCCTGTGGCATCACATAGGCAGAAAAAGGTATTGCCAGAGCCTCTCTGGAAGGACCCCGGACAGGAAGAGAGGAACTGAGGATGTCACAGGGACTCAGGAAGCCACACTAGGCAGAGGGAAAGGCAAGGGCTGACAGATGGCCAAGGTGAAAAATCAGTATCTTACATCCTTCCTGTCTGCTGCTGACATTTTTAGCCTCCCTATGCAAAAACAACCTTCAACGATTCTATTTTTAAAAATTATTAGTCTATTTACCTCCAAAATCTTTCTCCCCTAGATATGAGGACCCAAGGCTACCCATCTTTCTATACCAAGCATCTGCTGGCCTCGCACTGGCTAGAAGAAAAGTTGATGCATCCCCCCACTATGAAAATGGTTCTCTGAGGGGGAGCATGCTATGCCCACCTGCTAATAAATGCCAACAGAGGAGATGGGAGTTGATGAAATAGTACGGGATAAATAACAAAATGTAAAATAGGTTTCTGTGCAGACATGTGCTTCTTTTCTAGGTAACATCTCTCCTCTAAGCATAGGTGTAGGGCATATTTCCTCAGCGAGGATTGTAGTGCAGTTCCTACCAAATATTTTCAAGGAAAATACAAGTGACTTACTTTTTCCAGTAATGGTTTGATTTGGGTAGAGATTATAGTGGGCTTTCTCACATTTCACCAGCAAAAAGGCCTGCGCTGACTTCACTCCAGAAATACTAATGAGACCGCGCACCCCAGGACATTGAACGGGTCAGTGACACCCTCAGGAGCAGACAGCAGAGAAGCAATGTAGACATAGACGTAGGATGTTTCTGGGGAAAGAAGGTCCAATGGAGAAGAGAACTGAAAAATGTAACCGTGGCCAGGTGACCCAAGTCAGTCCCAACTCTGCTCAGTCATGTCAGCGCTTGGACCCTAGATTCAGCACAGGGAGAACAGCGTTTCATCCCAGAGTTTCCCTCCTCCACGAACACAAGTTCTGGGTGACAACAAGGAAAACATCAGGAAAGCCTCAGGACAGACACAGCCTGCAAGACACCCGAACAGAGTCCCTCCAGATTGTCCTCCGAGAGAACGATGGCCCCGAAGTCCAGGAGACAGTCAGAAGGACCACAAGTGCGAGCCTAGCCCGGACAACCTGGAGATTTGGTAAGACTATGTCTCAAAATAAAAAATTATTTTTAATAAATAATGAAAGGGCTGGGGGTGCAGCTCCATGTGAAGGCCCTGGGTTTAGTCCCTAGTACTGCAAAAAGTAAAAAAATAAAACAAATTGAAAAGGACAGCAGGAGGAAGAGTTAAAGCCAAGAGGAGCTAGGGAAACCTGACAGCTGAATGTAATGTGGGATTTTGGATGGGATCCTAGAACAAGAAAAGGCTGTTAGGAGAAAACCAGGAAAATCTGAATAAACTGTGAAGTTTCTTTAATAATTAACCAAGATGCATGGTGTACACATACCAACTCCACACCAAGAATGTGAATACTACGTACCGCAAATATGCACAAAATAAATAAATAATAATAATAATAATTAACATATCAGTAATTAATATGTCTTTAGCTGTACCCAAACTGCCATACTAAAACAAGGTGCTAATCATAGGAGGAACTGGGTACAGAGTTTTGGGGAACTTTGTATCATCTTTACAACTTGACTATAAGTCTAAAATTTACAAAATTTAAAAGTTTATTTTAAAATAACTATCAACCCCAGGTCCTAGCTGGCGTTGAAAGGATTTTACAAACTCCTTTCTCTGGAGGGAGAGACTTTTGGGGGAGGGCGGGAACAGGGGTGCTTTTCGTTTCTGCTGCTTTAGGTGTCTCAAAACCTAGACTGACTCTAAGAAGCTTGTGGAACCTTCTGGAACTTAGAAGAACCCAGTCTTGTAAGATGAGGTGTCATTCCTTCCCCTCCTTGATCGTTGTGATATAAACCCACATTTGTTTTCAGTTCTCTCATTTCCAAATAAATTCTTTAACAAGAATTGGGATCCTCTACCCTCAGGATAAACTAGCTGGCAAGGCCTTGATCAAACTATTTGTTTTTGGTTTTTTTTTTTTTTTGGTTTTTCTCCGGTACCAGGAACTGAACTCACGACCTTGCGCTTGCCAGGCAGGCACTTTGCCGCTGAGCTAAATCCCCAGCCCCCTTGATCAAACTAAGAGGTGAGGCTTTAACCAAATTTGTAAGAATCCTAACAGCAACAGCACAACATCAGATCAAGCTGGGGCCTTGGGCTTCCATCCATGAGGGTGTCCCTGAGGACTCTTCGGGATGTCAAATATAAGATGTTTATCGAGTTTCATGAAACAGATTTGAATGCCAAAGATGACAACCAACAGAACAACTGCAGGAGGACCAAAGAGCAACAGAAGGGGACAGCACAGCCCATATCCAGGGCAGAGTACCTCTGCACCCTGGGCTCCCCAAGACCTCCCAGAAAGAAGCTGGGCTGCCTTCTCTTCTCTGAAGGGAAGCTGAAAGCCCGCAGGAGAGAAAGTTGCTCACGGCTGGCGGTGGAGGACTCGGGTGGAATGGGGTAGGGGTATGTTCTTGTCCATTCTCTTAGCAGGTGGGGTGAGAGAGTTCAGGACACACGTGCCCTTAGATTAGCTGGTGGTGACAGCTCCACCATGAGCACAGTTGTTAGTTCTGACCCTTGGGATCATCAGGAAAATCTAGAGAGAATGCTTTAGAGTCCCCCCCCCCCCACGCCTTCCTGTCATGTGTTGGGATAAAGCAAAGAGTGACTTGGGTCTGATAAATAAACTTTGCTTTAACTGCAACCCCCTAAGAGGGACCAGGCACCTTGGTCAATTGAATCAAGGCTGTCGGAGGGGAGGAGGAGTGCACGGCCCAGCTCTGCTCTCCTCCCACATTGGCCAGTTGGGGAAGCTTTGGCTTTGATGGGATGGAACTTCCCAGCTATCTCTAGATTACAGGGGCCGCTCCGAGCGTGTTTGTAGTTTGTTTTGCTTTATCCGCCCCTCTTCTCCACTGGGGAAATAGAACCACTGAGTTCCCAGTAACTCTGATCAGGTCACCTGTGTACCTGTGACCTTAACCAGGAGAGAATCGGGGCAGAGATTAGGAGGGCAACGCCAGCCGAAGTAGCAGCCTTGTGAGATGTAAAGCCCAACATCTGGGTGAGCCAGGCTTCATCCGTCCCCAGCTTGGAAGGGGAAGCAAAGCCGGCGAATCCTAAACCTCAGGGACGTCAGGATGAGGGTGAATCCTGCCTCCATGCGGAGCCAGACTATCAGGGCAGCCAAGAACTTAGACTTCTGAGTCAGGCTGCAGGGTTTACACCCTGCCTCTGTCATCTGCCAGCGGTATAACGGGAGCAGGTCCGCCTGTTGCTCTCTCCGTGTGTGTGTGTGTGTGTGTGTGTGTGTGTGTGTGTGTGCGCGCGCGCGTCAGGGGTTGAATATAAAACAGGGTAAATCCTAGTCTTTCTGCAAGAGAAATTAAAAGAATTAAGTGAGTTGATACCACAGCACCAAACTCAGGATCTGAAACATAATGCTCCAAAATGTGGGTGCCACCTTCCTGATCCCCACTCTCTGCTGTGACCTAGCACTCACTAGTGACAGGAGGGCCATCACCCTTCAGCCGGGTCATTGGCTCCATGAGTAGTCCGATCTGCATTGCCATAGTCTTCCCAACACCTAAAACACTGTGTGGCGCATAATAGATGCTCATTAAAAATCCATTAAATGAACTTAATGAGTAAAAATTAGTCTGACTCCAAAACAGGCTGTTTTTCTGCTCCTTCCTGCAAAATCTTAAATACAGTTCCTGCACATTGATGTCCACGCCCACCCCCTCCACCTCCCTCCCCCGTTAGCCTGACTGCAGATTCCAGGGGAGGCTCATCAAAGGGTTAACTAAGGGGCAGTATCTCAGGGGTTCCAGAGCTGAGGTGCACTCAGGGAGAATTCACAGTTGGGCAAGCTTTACAGAAAATCTGCTTTTCTGATTAATTCACAGCAGTTCTTTCCTTCCACCCCCATGAGTGAGATCAATAATGACAGGACTCTGCTCCACTATTCTCACTGATTATAATCATATTTAAAAACCCTGATCTTCTTTTTTCAAACTCCATTTAATGTCAATTTGCATTCATCAAGGGTTTTTTTCCTCTCTCTCTCTCTCTCTCTCTCTCTCTCTCTCTCTCTCTCTTCCTTCTTTAAAGGGGTAGCTTTCTTTAAAAGCAAAATCGGAAACTTCAAGGTAACAGGCGCTACGTCTGAAGGTATTTTGAGAAAGAGAAAGATTAGACGTATCCCTAATTTCCAGCCTTATTTCTGCAGAAGCTTCTCCATCAATGGGAAGCGAGATCCCGCCCAGGTCTGTGTGTTCCCCGGGCGGGAGTCTGTCTGCGCTCACAAAGTCATTTTCCTTAGGGCGTGTAGGTACAACCATGATCTCTCCCCAAGTGATCAGCGGGTGTGCTGGGAAGGAACAGTAAAGTATGTATGAAAATGGGACACTTTCCTGCAGTTTTGACGGCGCCTCACGCCTTGTTCTGTGTAAATAATAGCAAGGTGTTTTTACTACTGTTATTACCGCGGCTCACCATATAATTTGAGAGTTCTTCAGTGGGAGACAGTAGCAAAGCAGCAGTGACGGAACGGAAACGACAAGGAGGAAAACCAGCTACTTAGGGGCAGCCTAGAAATTTGGGGGACAAAGAGGAGCCCTCTTTCCTTGTTTCCAGTGGAGGTGGGGGACGGGGAGGGTCAAGTGCAGAGAAGGGAAAACGGCATTTGGACCCGAAAGGCATAGGGAGATCGATGCGCGTCTCCACGCTTGTACACATGGACATAAGCGTTTGGCAATAAAATTCTCAGAGGGTTATCAGTTGCTTTCTTTAACTTCTTTTTTTTTTTTTTTTTTTTTTTT
>NW_004955445.1:317960-319016 GCF_000276665.1 Chinchilla lanigera
TTGTGTAAAAAATACTTTTGTGTAAAAAATTCAGTGACTTTTTCCCACCTCAGAGCTCCTTCCATCCCAATTCTCTTTACTTTTTGTGTAAAAAAAAGTAGGGAAAAGACAAGTGTTCAAAAAGTTAAAAACTTTTGTGCTTTCAGATATTTCTCCTAAACAATGTTAGTGGAAGAGCCAATCTTAAATACTTCAGTAGTGTAGAGTCCTATACAAGGATGGACTTCAACAGAATTGCTTAAACACTTCTAAAAAGTGATGGGGCCACGATCAAAAGAAAATAATAAGTTGCTCAAAATACTCTTTACAAAGTCCTATACAAAAATTTACTCCTGGTGCTTTTTGACTTGTGTGTTTTTCTTAGTAATGGAAGAAATTCAACCACATAGACTATGGGACAATTGAAATACTTCCAATTTGGCTTCAACTTTTCTCAAGATCCCTATCTCAAAAGAAAATGCCTGCAATGTTACAGCAGAGGTAACTTGAGTGTTGTTTTCTCAGAAAAAGCCTTTGCATGGTTTCTTTGGATTTTGATTTAAAAAAATAAAGGGGACGATCATAAATGCTTTCAGACAAAAGCAGAGAATAAAATAGCAAGAGTGAGCTCAGCCCTGCTATGAAGAGTGGAGGGACTTGAACTTCAAGGTTTCCAGGAACTTGGAAGCTGAGTAATAAAGGGGCAGAGAGTGATAATCAGAGAAGATGGACCAAATTATTGTAGAATTCTATGAAGTCGCTCTTTTGTTCCCACCCCAGCTTTAGAAATTCTCTTTTGTAACACAAAGCTGGAACTAGAGGATGTTCTTACTTCAGAAACTCTGCCAGACTCAAGGTAGCACTGCACATCTTCCCTAAATGTAACCAGTTCAGTTAAGACACACTGGAAATTTCAAAGCTCAGTTGTTCATGGGCCCCAAAGCCCACCTGAAAAGTACAATATGAGGAAAGAGAGGAGGAGGAAGAAGAAGAAGAAGAAGAAGAAGAAGAAGAAGAAGAAGAAGAAGAAGAAGAAGAAGAAGAAGAAGAAGAAGAAGAAGAAGAAGAAGAAGAAGA
>NW_004955445.1:327096-335325 GCF_000276665.1 Chinchilla lanigera
TTTTGGTTTTTCTCTGGTACCGGGAACCGAACTCACGACCTTGCACTTGCCAGGCAGGCGCTTTGCCGCTGAGCTAAATCCCCAGCCCCCCCTTGCTTTCTTTAAATAAACAAGAAAGACATGTTTTTCTCTAACTAGAATTTAAAGTTCTGTCTCTTTTTTAGAAAAAAATATGACACTTTATAGTGTCGGAAGTATAATAATGAGTAAGATTTTGTTACTGTTGGAGAGACTCGCACCCAAGGCATAACCAGAAACTGGCGGGTGTAAGTAGTTCTTACAAAACAACATCGCTGGCCCGAACACTAACTGAAACTGCTCTAAGGAAAAAATACCGGAGCTTTTACAAATCCCACTTATGTCTTACCTCAAGTGGGAGAGCGCATGAGTTACCAATTTCTGATCCTGTCTTACAGTAAAAAGAAGCCATCTTCTGCCTAGGGTGCTTGCTGCTGTGCTAAAATCTACATCTCTCCATCTTCCTTGCAGTCACGCCTGACCAGTAACTCAGCACTGGTCTGAGAAGTGAGAGAAACTAATAAATGTGATTTCCAAGGCATGGCCTTCATGGAAAGGTGGATACCTTCTCTTTCCTCTTTTCTCTTTTCTGTTGGCTGGAATTCATTTCTAATGGCAGGAGCTGGAGCAGCCATTCTAGACCACAAAGAAGGAAATGAGAAAGAGAACCGAGTATTAAGGTAGAAAGAACCCAGGTGCCTAGCACATATGAGATCTAGACTACTTACGCCCAATGGTTATTTGTAGAAGAAACTTTATGTACATTTTTAAACCTCTGGTTATCTTCAGGAGAGAAACCCTGTCTTTATCATACTTAATACAAGGTGATATGAAATATTAATGTGCACATCTACACCTTAGAACTTAGTAGATTTGTTATGTCTGCTCATCACTAAGCATTAAGCCTCCACCCTCTTGTCATATCCAAATACTATCTGGATCAAAAATCAGCCTGTGGGCCAAATTTCGCCTACCAGCTGTTTTTGTAAGCGCAAGTCTATTGGCATGGAGCCGCACCCACTCATTTTCATATCGGATGCTTTCCCTCTACAGCGATGGAGTGGAATATTTGCCATAGCAGTTGCACGCTTAGCAAAGTCAAAACCTGCTACTACCTGGTCTTCTACAGAAAAAAGTTACCAATCCCTGGTCTAGACTATTTATTACACAAAAATATTCAGTTGTTCCCTTTTTCACTTGAATGAGATTCTTTTTTGATACGGGAAATCGAACTCAGGACCTCATGCTTGCCAGGCAGGTGCTGCACCACTGAGCTATATCCTTGGCCCTGAGATTACCTTTTAAAATAAACTTTACATCATTTCCCAGAGTGGAAAACTATACTTGCTGAGGCAGACACTGATATCTACCTGTCCACCTTCATCTCCCCCTCTTCCTTAACACTCCAACATAGTTCTGTTTACAGCCCCCTCAACTGCTTTTCCTCAGACACCCTACTGTGGGGCTGACCTTACTGAAGAAGGAAATTAGGGCCTTGATGTTCCCAAACCCAGCAAACACTGTGACCCGGGCAAGCCAGGAGATGTAACGAGGAATTGCTGAAAGCCCTCCAGGGAGCTGGGGTAAAGGCAAACCCCAAGGGCCATGAACTCTCCCCCTCTTCCTGGCCTCACACAGAAGCAAGGTGTCTGGCAACTGGTACAGCAGGGACCATGCTACCCACAGAATACAATCTGCAGGGACAGAAAAACAGAAAGATCCTGGTCCCCAGTGAGAACCTTGATTGGCTGAAGCAGCTCAAACTACCTATCCCCTGTCCAGCCAGCAAAATTTTAGAAAATTTAACAAGTTGGTATGCTCCAGCTGGAACACACTGATAGATACTATCAGTTGCTTCTTGTTAGGGTTGGGTTCTACATTTGTGAACTTGCCAACTCACTACGACTTCTTTGTAACCCCAAATCAATGCACGTAGCTTGTAATGATTAATGTCATCTCAACTTGACTGGGCCATGGAGTATCTAGTTATTTGCTTCACTGATATTTGGGGTTAAGCTGACATTTTTGTTATATTAAAAAGTGAGCCACTTGTTTCTGAGAAGCTCCTGGTGAATGTTTTCTAAATTGCTACATATATCCCAAGTAGAAGATACAGTGGATGTGTTGGGGAAAAGGCCCTAATTCTATTTCCTTTATCCATACCCTTTGGGAAGTGATTTTCAGGCTCTTCCATCAGAGGCAGAGTCAGTTTTCCCACACCTCAAGTCTGCACTGGTGCTATGATCCTCCTTGCTCAGTAGAACACAAGAGATGTTATGCCCATTCCAAGCCTCAGTCTCCAGAAGCCTGCCTATTCCTTCTCCACTCCCCCTCTCCGCTCTGTGCTCTCCCCTCTCCCTTTCCCTCCATTTCTCTCCATGTCCACCTTTCATGGGAGATTAAGAGACATCTGCTTCATCCATCCCTCAGGCCCCTGCTGACACCCATCCAACACCATGCTTGAGAGTCCACCCTGCACTACCTAGTCCCCCACCAATCCTGCAGGCGACACCACAGGTACATGAGCAAGCCCAGTAAGCTCAGCCAAGCCTGGCTCAAACCCAGCAAAACAACTAGCTGATTCAAAACTCTATGAGCAATAATAATAATACTTCTTGTGATGAGCCACTGAGTTTTGGGATGTTTTGTTACACAGCAGCAGCTGCTGCCCATCACAGGTGAGCACTGCTGACTAACACTATATATATAGTTACTTTTGATATGATATATGTACACATATATTTATGATGATTAAGATATATTTCTAGTTATAATCCTTCTAGAATATTTATTTATACATCACAGTGGTAAGCATGCTATACTTTGGAGCTTTCAACTATACCAGCGTGCTTTGAGTTGGGAAACACAGCATTAATGAAGCAGCATCTGAAGTCAGACTGCCTGCATTATAGCTTTTGCTTGTCGTGGAACCTCTCTGGTAAGTCACGTAACTCCAATGCCTATTTACTCATCTTTTTGAAATATATGAGTACAGCACTTATATTTCTGTCAAAAAGCTTAAAAGAGATGACAAAAGGACTCACTATTGTGACCAATATATAGTAAACACCCCATTCTGTTAGCTGTGATTATTCCTATTAACATTCTTATTAGATAAACATAAGACAATAGAAACCCAATTATAACAGAGCGGAGCAATTAGCATAACTGAAATTTCAGAGTAAAGATGTTCATAATAAACTACAATAAAATGAATATTTAAAACACATGGGAAAATATAGATATTTGCTCCCAAATATCCCTGTAGGATTGGGTTATCATTCAAATATTTGGTCTTTTTCTATCACTGTTTGTACTAAAACTTAAAACATGCTCCCCCTCCATGTACAGCCAAAGTTCACTCTGCTTCCACAACACGGCGCCTTAGTCTAGCAAGAGCCAGGGGCCCCACCTTGTCTCTCCCCTGATCACTCAGGGCACATCTTATACTGAGGAGCCTCAGTGAAGAGAAGTTCTTTTCCCCAAAAGTTATCTCTCAGAAAAGAGAACTACCTTTTAGTCCAATCAGTACGAAGTTTCTCTCTCAATTATAAGATGGTTCTCAACTTGTAATGTTTTGACTTAACGATGTTCTGAGTTTCCCATGGTGACAAGGGTGTATGCAGTCAGCAGAGACCCCTTTCCATTTTGAAGTGGGTTTTTGTCTATGTGGCACCATACTCTTGCCATAAAGGAAGTTCCCAGTCAGCCCCCTGCCCACCCTGTCCCAAGGGACACAACTGATCCTCCACTGTATGCCACATGGACGAGATAGAATGCTCTTGGGTTGGGAGCATTAAATGCATTCTGGACCTTAGACAGCTTCAACTTAGTGATGGGTTTATCAGAATACAACCCCAATGCAAGTTGAACAGCATCTGCACTTCATTTCGGTACCATTTAGAAAGGCGCATTAGACTGAAATGACGCCAATCAGTGTTGGTTTGACTCACTCATAAACATCATCTGGCAAAATTGGTTTTGAAAAAGGTGATGGGAGGAGGGACCTTTCACACAAATTTAGTCATTATCCCCGGGCATTTGGGATACAATTATAAGCACTGGATGTTGTAAACAAATCCCTTAAAGACTGCTTTAAAAAGCAAAATAGAACATGTTTATTTGGTGGCAATTGTGAATAGGTACCTGTTGGAGAAATGAAAGCCACTGTCCTAATGTCATATGAATGGGCACTTATGGCTGTAGATGGATTTCTATGATGCCATTGTACTCAGAGTCTAAAAGTACTAAATCTCAAAGCGCTGGGATGAAAGTGAAATGCTGTGCTCTGAAAGCCCTATTAGATGACTCAAACCAGTGGCTCTGCTGATGACAAAGACATTATCAAAGATGCATGCTACAAGTTCAGCTAGAACAGCTTCGTGAAATGTGAGCAGAACACATCGTGTCCCTGAACAAAAATTTTATGTAACTGGTGATTTAAAGGGCCACAGACAGCTAGATTAGTGAGTTCAATATTGTAAACAGGAACTTGCTTCTTTCAACTACATCTTTACACATTATATTTCAGGGTGGCCTGCAACTTCTTTTAATGTTCATGTTGAAAAACATTAATGTGGGGCACTTAATACATGATAATAAATAGCTGCATTTCAGGATTTACAGGTAACCTGTGGCATGGGCTCTTAAGGAAGTGATTACTGAAGGTGTGCTCCTGGGATCAGAGAAGAGTAGTCAGTCAAGGATGTGGTTTCCGGGGAAGTAGTCTCAGCTAAGTCACATGGGAGCACTGGAGTGGGAACTGTACCCCAAAATTTCTTCCCATCCCGTAGCAAAATGTTCGATGGCTCTATCACCCCAGAAACCACTCAAAGGCTTCAGTCTGTGCATATATATAGGGGTACAATGTGTTCCCTTCAGCCAAGGGCAACCCTTTGGAGAAAGACACAGGTGCAAACTGCAAGCAGCCAACACATAGGATAGAAATAGGCTGGTGTCTGGTCCAGAAGAAGATCTGGGGGGCCACCATCAGCATCCGTTAGGACTCAGAGACACTCTCCACTGACTTCGCACTGTCACTTACTGGCTGGAGCTCTGTCAGGAGGCAAGAGCAGGTGGAGATAAACGTCTGCTGCTCTGTGTTCGGCAGCCATGTTGCCTCCCATCCCTCAGAGTGGGCACATTCTACCCACCTGGCCAAGAGGTGGCTCCAAAGCTGTGGTTGTAGTGTTGATGCTGGGGCAGTCATTAGCAGTTGCTCTACTGCAATCACTGAGGGGATTGAATATACCTGGGGCCTGCCTTACATTTAAGGATGGAACATTCTAGAAGACGATCACCTGAGACTGAGCAGGACACAGAGCCTTAGTGACAGTGCATAAGTCCCTGGACCCTGCCAGAGCTACCCTGGGCTTCTTCATGAACAAATTCCATCTTGGGCTTAAACCTTTTTGAGCTGGCCTTTACCCGCTTGCTACCAAGAATTACGGCCAATACCAAAACTTTTTTCCTAACTCTTACAACACTGAGATTTTATGCCCCGGAGAACAAGCCAAGTAGACACCCTAGGTGGCTCCCGGTCCCCCGCACCCTCCTGACCATGTGAGAGGTAGGATTAAAGATCTACCTAATGTTACCTAACAACAGACTTAAAATTCAAGGCCTTATCAGCTCCTGTCCCCTGGACAGCCACCTAATGCGTCTGCATCTGAGAAGCAAATCATGACTTTGATGGAAGAAGCCAGTCTGTCCTATAAAGAGGCATTTCCAGCTGACATTGATTAATCTAGTTGCCCATTCTTCTCGGCAAACTAATAGAGAAATCATCCTTTCCTTCCTTATCTAACTACGCAGATGACTGCGTGGTGACTCCTCAAATTTATTGAGTGGCGAAATGGGATGCAAAGAAGAAATATGCCCTGTGTCCTCAGACCCATTGAGAGACTAGAGCTGTCAGGACCAAAGCAAGCTTTGCTAAACTGGCTGTGGAAAATCAGGAGAGACAGGCAGCAAGTAAACACATAACCAGACAGAATGCAAGGCCACTGCCGGCTCTTCAAGGGGACTTTCAGAGCAAGCCAGGTCAAGGCTGTTCCCTGAGTTTCACTGCAGAGTTACTTAAAATCAACTAAAAATATTTCCCATTTTTTAATTTAAAAAGAATTTATGCATTAAGTCTATAATGAAATGTTACTTAAATGATTCAAATTAATTAAAATTAAACACAAAAGAACACAACAGACAGAAATTAACAAGTGAAAACGAAGTGCTTTTCCGTTACCACTGAGCAGCATGCAATGTTCTGCCCTACAGAGCGAAAGAGAGAAAAAGAACCCACAGAAGTTAAAAACCCTACAGACCCAGGAAGCAATTTTAAAAGGAAAATAATTACCTTTGTATTAAAACATACAAACCGATTTCTTTTGAACCATTAATGTGTGGATTTTTTAAAAAAATCAATAACATATTTAATCCATTTGAACAAAGATAAATGGGGATATATGTGTCTAGCTCCCAGTGGTCCTCAACTGTAATACTTTTCGGAATCACTGTAGCTAGTGATGTCTGTTGTTTTCTCTGTAAACTTGGAGGAGCTTTAAAGTCTCAACAGGACACAAAGGGAACTGGGAGAGATGGGCTGCTTTGGCTTTCAAGAGACAATGTCCCTCCAACAGTGGACACCCAGTAATTGGCCTTGGAGCAAAGGGACGCCGGTCTGGGCGGATGAAGCCAACCTACCCAGGGCCAGGCCATGGGAAAAGCAGTCAGCTACCACCAGGAGAGGGCATGAGAAGAGGTGGGAACCACACCAGGACATGCCACCTGGGCATCGGGATATGCATGCCATCAGCGAGGACCAAGAGAGATGGAGTAGGCCTGGGGATCAGAGTTTCCCCAACGCTCTCCTCCTCCGGGGGGCAGTAGCCCCAAGGCCTTGGGACACAGAAGCCACCTGTCACTTGAGGGGTCAAGGTTGCCAAGTACCTGAGTGGATGAGACGTTGGGGGGCAGAACACACACCTGTAGGAGAGGCGTGGTCTCCGGGCCCAGGAGAGGGAACACGCCCACCCACCCCACCCAGCCAGCCCCCTCCTTGCCGAGGGACTTCTGAAGGTACCCCGGTGTGCGCAGGGAAAGTGGCTGTCCCTCGTGTTCTTCCAGGGGGAGAGCAAAAAGAACATGTTTGCTAAAACTCAGGCACCCCAAGAGAGCCGCGGCCACAGTGTTCTCAGCACGCGCTTCGCTCACGCGGCCGGAAGTGGGGGTGTTGGTGACAGGCGAAGTGGCCAAGGTCCCCACTCCCTCCCCCGCCTTCCGTGGCTCCTGCGAGCCTGGGGAGTAAAGACCTCAGACCGGCTTGCTGCGGTGGGCGCGAGTTAACGTGTGCGCGCGTGTGTGCGCGCGTGTGCGCGTGTGTGCGCGCGTGTGTGCGCGTGTGAATCACCATCAGGTAGACACAGGAGGTTTTACGTAACGCGGCGGCCTCGGTTTCTGGTTTCTCTGCAGAGATAAACAAGTAGCGAGCTTTTTTCTTACTGCGTCACCGCTGAAACACAAGGCTAAACACGGTTTCAAATGACACGCGGGCGGGGCCGGTTACTCTGGCCTCCTTTGCACAGACAGGGAAACTGAGGCACGGCGCGGCGGCCCGAGAGCCCGGGCCCGCAAGGACGCCCCCTCCGCCGGCCGCCGCGCCTCCAGCTCGCTCGAGAGCTCGAGAACATTCGCTTCCGAGCGCTGCCCGCGGGCTTTGCAAAAAACGGGGCGCGTTCCAAAAAGACACGGGGGCTTCCCCGGGATAGGTCGGGACCGCGCCCCCATCCCGGCAGGGAGCAGGGCGGCCAGGCGGGGGTCCCGGCGCGAGGTCCCGCCGAGTCCAAACAGCACCGGCGTCCGAACCGGCTGCCCGGGCCGCGAGCCCGCACTAAGCCGAGCCTGCCGGCAGGGCCAGGGGCCCAAACCGGGGGCCCAAACCCAGGCCCCGAGCGAGGGGACCAAACCTAGGGGACCGAACCAGGGGACAGGCAGGACCGGGGAATCGAACCAGGGGACCGGACAGGACCGGGGAATCGAACCAGAGGACCGGGCAGGACCGGGAAACCGAGCCAGGGGACCGGACAGGACCGGGAAACCGAGCCAGGGGACAGGCAGGACCGGAGAATCGAACCAGGGGACCGGGCAGGACCGGGAAACCGAGCCAAGGGACCGGGCAGGACCGGGAAACAGAGCCAGGGGACCGGGCAGGACCGG
>NW_004955445.1:335615-402901 GCF_000276665.1 Chinchilla lanigera
GGAAACAGAGCCAGGGGACCGGGCAGGACCGGAGACTCGAACCAGGGTACCGGGCAGGACCGGGAAACCGAGCCAGGGTACCGGGCAGGACCGGGGAATCGAGCCAGGGGACCGGACAAGACCGGAGAATCGAACCAAGGGACCGGGCAGAACTGGGGAATCGAACCAGGGGACGGGACAGGACTGAGGAATCGAACCAGGGGACCGGGCAGGACCGGGAAACCGAACCAGGGGACCGGGCAGGACTGAAGAATAGAACCAGGGGACCGGGCAGGACCGGAGGGCCGAACCAGAGGAGCGAGCAGCACAGGGGAATAGAACCAGGGAGCGGGCAGGACTGGGAAACCGAACCAGGGGACCGGACAAGACCGGGGGACAGAACTAGGTGACCAGGCAGAACCAGGAGACAGAACTGGGGGACCGGGCAGAACCGGGAGACCGGGCCAGCACGGCTCGGCGGCGGCGCTGCCCGAGGTCTCTCGTTGCGCGCAGGCGGCACTAGGGGGCGCCCTTGAAGCTTGGAAGACGATTTTCCAGCAAATACACAGTCATCCTTCGCTTTTTTCCGGGTAATAAATTCAAAGAACTTGTTTTTTAACCCCCACCAGAGGTTAAAATAGTTTCATAAAAAGTTTTGGTAAATTCATGGGTAACTTTTTTGAGGTTATGTGAGGTTGTTGTCAAAAAAATAGAAAGAAAGGAAAAGAGAAAAACAGCCTTTTTTTTTTTTTCTCTCTCCGCTCCTGTAAGACCCGGAGTCACGAAGCGGTGAGGGCGGAGAGGAGAGGAGGGGGGCTTCGGGCTCGGTGTTTTTCCAGAACAGCTCGCCTCGAGCCTGAGCCCCCGCCCGGGCCCCCGGATGAGTCAGCCGGGCCGGGCAGGTCGCGGACGGTTGCCCGGCGCGCCAACTGCGCCACGGGCTCGGCGAGGCTGCGGCCCCGCGCCTTCTCGACTGTTCCACGCTCGGGGAGGGGGCGAGGGCCGGCCGCGGCTGCGGGGCTCGCTCTCCCCCGCAGGCAGGCGGAAGTAACGCCGAAGTTACAGTCCCCCGGGAGGGGGGAAAAAGAATAAAGAACTTTCTCGGGTTGAAAAGAGAGGAAGCGGGAGGGAGCGAAACAAAACAGCGCAGTTGAGGGAGGGGGCGTCGCGCATTAACTATGATTCAGAAACTCAAACGCACCGACTTCGTTTTTCAATCCGCTTTGAGCTAGGGGAGAAAAATAAGAAAATTATGGAAAATTGAGAAACAAACATCTCGGAGAGTGCTTTGCACCCGGGGGTGCTTAATGAACACTTAATAATTTCAAACGCTCGTGTTCGTCCATTCCCCGCACGCCAGGTGCCTCGCAGCAAAAACAGAGAGTTGAATATGACTGAAAATGATCGTTAATGTCTATGCGGAGGGGGGTACACAAACCCCCTTTTCCGTGCCTCTGGAAGTTAAAGAGAGAAGCAAACCCCCAAAAAACATTTTTTTAAAGAGTTCCAGCAGAGAAAATATCTTGGAACCGAACTCGCGTATCTTTTTCCAAGGTCCGAGCGCGGGCAGGACCCCTAATTAGGTGGGGACTGGGCACGCAGCCCCCCGCGGACCCCCGCCGGGCCACACTGAAAAACAGGAGGAAAAACATCGGGAGGAAACGCAGCCTGCAGGAAGCGTGCTAGCTGGAGCACATTCTCCGTGCTCCTTGCCAGCATCCCGGGCTGGGGTGAAGGCCTGGGGGAGCACCTGTGGGGGGGGGTACCCCGTTACTAGGGATCGAGATGAGGTGAAACAGGTGGGGTCCTCGGGTTCCACAGTCTTCCCAACGCCTAGGGCCAGTCCCGCCCCAGCGGGGGCAGCACCGGGGGCGTCCGGACCGCAGGGACCCAAGGGTTCTGAAAATTGTCCCAAATACCAACACACACACACACACACACACACACACACACACACACACACTGCCGAGTGCAACTCTACTGCTCACTAACTCACTCCCTTGGTCTCAGGACGTATTGTCCAGACCCCAGGTGAGAGCTCAGAACCTCGCCCAGCTGTGAACCCCGAGGACCCCCAACACCCCAGCTCTTTTATAATTCTCAAGCTCGTCAACATTCCTGTCTCCCTCAGCAGGCGGTACAGCAAGTGAGGCAGGGAGTCCTAGATAGGCTGGGGGTGGGGTGGGGGGCGTCGGGGGTCCGATGAAAGGGATCATGCGCTCAGAAGCTGCCCCATTTTCCAGACCAAAAGCTGAGGCAAAGAGAACAGGTCTCCCTGGCCCAAGAACTATGGAAAGTCAGGACTCAGTCGAATTGTTTAAATGCCCAAGCAGAATTTTGTAGCTCCATAGCCCTCAAAGGAGAGAGAAAGAAAGGGCATGGTTTTTGGCTCTCCAAGGTCAACTGGGCACAGGGGTTGAGAAGACTTTGGGGCATCTGACATCAGAAGGAGCAGTTTTTCCTCCAAAAACTGCACAGCAAAACCAGAAGCACGTCCTCAAATTCTAGCTAGACTTGGAGACCTAACCTCTCTGATTAAAATGGGGATTAGGAAAAGGTTAGGCACCTGCCAAAGACCTGTTAACATCAAAATGAGACTTTCTCCATGAAGTCATGAAGAGGCTTACAGGGACTGAGGTGCGAATTACCTTCTCGTTATGCTCCTGTCACTTAAAGTTGGAGGTGATAACCTGAAATTAGTTCTCCTCTAGGCTCACTATTGGTGATGCCGTCCTGCCCCAGGCTGCCATTAGCATCTTCGTTAGAACTATTTGGAAAGCCCCAGCTGCCTTCAAAACCCACCGCAGCGGGCAGGTGCAGGTGAGGAAAGGCCCGACAGGTGAGCCCCACCTTCTGAGCTCCGAGCCTAGGACTGTGCTTCTCTTCCTGCCCCTCTTCTAGTTTCATATGCCCACTGGCCACAGGACTTCACAGAGAGAGTTCTAGAACAAAACGCGGATTTAATTGCTAGCACCCTGCTGGCACCCCAGAAGGGAGCTGCTTTCAGAAAGTTTTTCAAAAGCAAACTTTACGCAGGTTCCAGAGAAGATTTAGGGGGTCTCTCTCTCTCTCTCCCTCTCTCTCCCTCTCTCTCCGTCCCTCTCTCTCCCTGTCCGTCTGTCTCTCTCTCCCTCCCCTCTCTCTCCCCCCTTTTAATATCAGCACACAATTATCTTTCAAATAACCACATCTCAGCTGACCTCTAAACGCCCCTCGCCCGGGATGCCACCCCCCGCCCAGCTGACCCTGGAGTTAGTGCACGGCGCAGAAAGCCGAATTCTGAATGGGTTGCTCCGTTTCTACAGGAATCTATGAGTGATCGCCAAGGGGAGCACTTAGCATTTTAGATAAATAAGTAAATAGTAGTTAAGTGCTGTGCGCCTCCATTTCTAGCCGTTTAGTGTGTATGGCAAAAATTCTTTATGCTCCAAGGAGGGAAACGGGGGGAGGGGGGCGCCTCACTTCGCCCCCAGCCCCGGCGCCCGCTCCGCGGCCGGATGGAGGGGCCTTGGGGACCGCGCGCGTCGGAAGCGCAGCGCCCGCCCTGTTTTGTTCCTGTTTATGCTCGCCCGCGCTCCTGTCCCCGCTCCTCCAGGCGGCTTGTCAGGATCTCTCATTTGGAAGCTTAATCATATCAGCGAGCTTCCCGCATTGCATTTGTAATGACTTGTTTACCAGTCTGTGCCAGCTCCCCTCGCCGGCCGGGCTGTCCCAGAGGACAAGGCCATGTCGCGTTCTCCTGTGCCCTCTGCTGCCCCCACACACCGCCTGGCACACGGCGGGCCCCGGGAGGGCCTGTGCACCTCGAACTCAGAGACCCCCACCGACTTCACAAAGGTGCTCCGAGTCCCCCGCGGCCCCTGAGCTCCCGGAAGAGGGCCCATCCTCTCCTCTGCTTACCCCTCTCTGGGGCTGAGGGGGCTCCAGGGCTCAGAGCACACAGTGCCCAGTGCATAAGCCCATAGAGACGCAGGGGGCAGTGACCTGTGTTTATCTCACTGACCCCTCTCCTTTTGGGGACCATCTCTCCCTTATAATGGCTCTAACAGGGGGCCGCAGCCCCTCCCTCAGCACAAAGATGACCAGGGCCTGGCCACTCAGCAGTGGCTGGGTCAAGGACAGCCAGAGGACCCAAACCAGACCAGAGAGACTCGGCTGGGAACCTGGGTTATGAAAATGATCAAGCTTATGTAAGCCCTAGAAGGCTGGACAGGTTCAGAGTTGTCAGCTGAGAGACAGAGGGAAATTGAGGCCTGCTGGCCTCCATGAGAACTCTGGGTCCAGCCAAACCTGAAGCGCTCTCTCTCTCTGTCTTTGCCTCTCTCTCTCTCTCTCTCTCTCTCTCGCTTTCTGTCTCTATCTCTCTGTCTCTCCATCTCTTTCTTTTTCTGTCTCTTTTTCTGTCACTCTCCATCTCTCTTCTTTCTCTCCATCTCTCTCCTTTTGTCTGTCTCTCTCTCCTTTTGTCTGTCTCTCTCCATCTCTTTCTCTCTGTCTCTTTCTCTCTGTTGCATGATGGTCTTTCTTTCTTTCCTTCTTTCCTTCCTTCCTTGCTTCCTCACTTTCTCTTTCCTGTCTGAGCAAATTTCCATTACGTCTCTTTCCCTCACAGCCCAGGGGGTCCTTCCTAACCCAGGTATACAGACTTTAAATTTCTGCCTCCGGTAGGAACATTTCAAAATAAAAGAACCAGGGTATCTGTTTGGGAATAATAAAAGCTTTTAAAAAGCAACATGCAATGATATTGGCAGTCACAGCTCTGTGAGCTTTCTCATTTCATCCCAGGAGTCTAGACTGTGGCCCCAAATCCCACCCTGCACCACAAGGGGCCGAGAAATTCATCTCTCCAGCTTCTGTTTCTAATGAGGAATGAAGATGCTGCTCAGCCTTTGACGAAAGCTTGCATATTACTGTTTGCTTTCTCAGGTTCCCAGGAGGCCTGAGCTTCTCCAAGCTTGCTGGAAGATAGCTGAGTAACACTCAGGGCTCAGCAGCCTGCAAATCAATTAATCTCTTTTGCAAACTGTTCACCGGGTCTAATGAATTGGCGAGGCACAGAGGAAGTCCTGCGTGGCTCCGTGTCCTTTGCAGTGACAAGACTCTCCCAGAGCAGGCTGAGACATCGTGCCTCCGCTGAGGAACAAATCTATTAATATTTGGAAAGAACATCAAATTGTGCCCAGTAGATTTAAAGTTTGGTCAAGAGAAACTCACTTTTCTGTATCTAAAAAGAAAATAGTCTCATCAACTCTCTATGTTCTTTTTCTCCTAGGTAATGTCCATGACACCCATTGCAGGATGGGGAGCAGGGTTGGCAAGAAGCAAGGGGGTTGGGGTCCCTCTTTTGGGGTACCAAAGCACACCCTCCACCCATCTGCAGGGTCCAGAGACAAGGTCTGATGTTACTGGTGAAGGAGAGACACACTAATGTGCTACTGCTGGGAGATCCAGTTAGGACCCAATTTGGAAGTTTCTATGAAAAACATGCAATGTAGAACCCAGAGACCCCAACAGTTCCTCTTCTGGGTCTTCTGAGAAACTCTTGCTTGGGTGAAGGGGATATGGGACATGTGTTGAGAAGCAACAGGAAAGAGCAACACACTGAAAGTGATCGAAATCCCCATTCATAGAAGAAGGGCTGTTCCTACACAGAGAGCTCCATCCCTTTTCACAAGTCTGAGACAGATCTACAGGGATTAACGGTTGGAACAACACGTTCCCAGGCAAGAAGAGCCTGTTGCACAGCACAACGTACAGGGTGAAAGCACTGGTGTCACACGTCTACGTGCATCCACACAAAGATAGAACTGTCCAGTTCCATACCCCAAAAGACGGTCTGCCTGGGGAGGGTGTTGGGGGAGTGGCCGTCAAACTGGGTACATTGCTGTTGTATTGTAATACCTAGAGAGAAGCACTAGCTGAGATTATGGATGTGATGAAGATAAATAATGAGCCTTTTGGAGGTTAGTTCTCTAGGAGGAGCTTCCTTCATTTCTCCAAGTTCTTTCTCTCTGCCTCCCCATACTGGATGCACCCTCCCTAGCCCTTGCCAAGCTCCTGCCTGCAGTGATCTTTGCAAAATCTGAATGGGATGATTTTCCTCCTGCTCTAACTCCTACAATGGCTCCCTGTTGTTCTCAGGGGACAGTTTGGCTCTCACTGAGGGCAGCAAAGCCCTGAGGGTGTTCTGCCCCCTCCCAGGCACCCTGGTGAGACGGGTGGCCCCTGACCCTAAGGTACAGGCTGCCTCTCCTACAAGGACATCATGCCTGCAGCTAGCTCCCAGTTAAGTCCCCCAACTTTTAGAAATGCACTCTTTGAAGCTGCTTGGAAAACCCCACCCCAATAATCCATGGAAGGCCAAGCTCTTCCAGGAGGGTCTTGGCAAAATGTATCACTCTTCCAGTTGGCTCTGTTGAATATAGCTCACAACTATACAAGTCAACACCTTACAAAAGTTGGGGAATCACTACAGTAGACAACACAAGTCAACGAGAGTCCTATGGACAGAGAAAAGGCAGAAGAAGAGTGCCAGGAAGATCTCCCACCGTGGGAGAAGAAGGGAGGCGTGGTTGTAGGTGATTCACAGCACCGAGTTAAATGAAACTAAATTATACGTTGGGAATGTTATTCTCTTTCCTACATTCTCTTAAACTTTTGACTTTAGAAAGAGGAAAGTCTCAGTTAGGTTCACTCATGTGTGTACTGCTTCTCCAATGCTTCTACATCTCTTTAACAGGCGAAATATACCTAGAACTCATGGATTTAAATTCACAACAGATTCTGGCTACAATGCATTTATCAAAATATATTGTTTACAGAGCTTTTATCTTTTTAATAATTCCTTAATAGTATGTGATATGGGCTTTCCATTTTTTTATAATGGTAAACAGTTTCTCATCAAAATAAATGTATTTTAAGGGTTTTTTTGTAAGTGATCCTGAAGGAAAGATTAGGTAAATAATCACATAGGTGACACGGAGATGCAAAGAATTTCTGAAGAGGATATGTGATGATTTCACTTGAGGAAACTGCTGACCACCAGATTTGTCATCTGGGTAGCACCAGGCAAGCACTGGCCAACACTCTGAGACTCAGTTTCTCCATCTGTGAGATGAGAGTTTGCTGAGAGGGTCACCTGTGGGTGAGCACCCTAAACTGGAGGTGCTTCCTGAGCTTCTGAGTTTTTGAGAGCATTTTCTAAAATCTCCCTTGGAAATATGGTTCTGAACCTCACCATGTTTACCATTACAAGCCATGCCAGCTGCAGGAAATTACAAAACCATAAACTCAGTGTAGTTCTTATCATTCAATAAAACATCTCCCTCAATCAATATGACTTCAGATGTGTCATCCGGGCACAGGGCCACACTCAGCTCCTCTTCAATGTTCCAATTTTAGTCTGTGTACCGGGAGAAACAGCACGACTTCCCATGTGCCCAGCAAAAGCCCAAATAATTAACCTCAACCACATCAATGTTCTCTGTTCAGTTCCACAAAATGCGTTTCTAAGGAAATACGTAAGAGCACTCTTTATACCACAGAATGTTTTAATGTACCCCAGCCTCGGAGCAAATGGAACAGGTCTCAGTTAATGGAACAAGCCCTTTTAGTACAAGGGATTTCAATAATAATAATAATAAAGAGCTTATATATCATCAGCCAGAAAGACATGGGCATATAAACACAAAAACAGGACCAACCTAATTATGAGATTCTTTTAGCAGCCCATGGTCAATAACTGTGATACTTGGTGTCTGATAATAAGGCTACTTGCAGAGTGTTTTGAAGCTCATAGAGAATAGAACGTCCCACTCAAGGTACAAATTTCACTGATGCTCATCCCCATGGCTCCCCACATCCTGAAAAGAAAAGTATTCATCTCAGAGCCATGACCTCATCAGAAAAAAACACATCAGGAATTGTGTAACTAACCACAACAAAAGAAAATCATTAGCAGCTTTCTCTCAGGTGGTGTCAGGCCATTGTGTGGAGGCAGGAGGTTTTTGATTGCTTTTTCTAATGGAAAAATAACACAAGAGCTTGTGTGTGCGCCCGTGTACCTGAGTGTCCGTGTGCCTGCTCACAAACGCACCTGCAAAGCTCCTCATCCTAACTGAAGCCCCAACATGAGGAGTGGAGCATTTTCAACGCAAGATTTGCCAGAAGAAATTCTCCTTGAGCTTGGAAGGATGGCCCTTGGTGCACTGGTACCAGCTGACTAACAGTGACCAAAAATAATTGCCCAGTGGAAAGTGGGCCCCTCCCAGTTCCCAGGTGGTCAGAGAAGGCTTAGGTGTTCCAGGTGAGATGAGAAACCCCGCTGGGCCCCATCACACATGCATTTAATCAACCTTCTGACTGTTGAGGCTCACCCTCCCCTGACCCAGCAAGACCCAACTGCATTATCTTGCCTAATCCTCTTCATGACAAACCAATCCATTAAGATGTCATAGCTGTCTTAGAGGCTTAATGCTAAAACCAAATGGCGCAAGCCACACAGCCAAAGAGGGACATTTCTCACTCCCCACTTCTGTGAGAGGATTTGCTGTTTCTCTTCAAAGCAGCCTGGGTGGATGGATGGGTGGATGGATGGGTGGATGGGTGGATGGATGGATGAATGGATAGGTGGATGGATTGATGGATGGTTGGATGGTTGGATGGATGGATGGCCTTTTCACTGCACTTCTTTTATCTCAGCAGTCCTCATATTGTGTGTAAATATCTCTGCTCAGAGTTGTATGCACGAATCATACTCTTAGGATGGATTTGTAGGATTTCCAAAGATAATTTTCACTATTCGTGATTTTCACCTCAGGAGCTGACTTTGGAAGTGAACCCCCCTTCCTTTAAAACATGGTCCCACTGCAGAGTAAAGGAGGATTTCAGACTAAAAAATATCGAAGTGATATCCTTGCATTCATGGCTCTCTCCAGAGCTTTTGAGTGAAACCTGAGGTCACATCCGATGATGCCTAAAGCTAAAAATATTGACTCTATAAAGCTGAATTATGCTGGTCAGTTCACTGCCATCAAACCAGACACCCTCTGGATTCTTCCATCATGGAGACAACTTGAAAGTGCAATCAGAAACCAAGCATCCAGGACCAGGGATATAGTTCAGTGGTACAAGCACTTGCCTGGCAAGTGCAGGGTCCTGAGTTTGATTCCCAGTATAAAGAAAAAGAAAAAGAAACCAACTGTCCAGGTTGCTTGCTCATTCTTCTTCATTGCTGAAGATCTGGGAACTGGTTTTTGATGGTCCTTTCTGCTAATGCTGAGCTCCAAGGAAGCTAATAATAAGGATACTAAGGTTTGTTCAATTATTACTCAGCTAACATCAAACTCCTGCTCCTGTGCTAGGCGCTTGGCTGCCAAAGTAGCAGAGACAATCTCTGCTTAGTAAGCAGGGTCCTTATTCACTGAGCTCACCGAAGATGAACTTGTTTTCAGTGGGCACTAAAATTTCATAGTAAACGGGAGAAAGTAAACAACTTTGGGAATTTTTCTTGAGAAACAATGAAAGGAAAAGTTCTGAAAATAAGCTGCAAAGTCTACAAAGATAAAATAAAAATAAATCTTCAGTTTCAAGGTTATCATAGCAAACTATGAAAGAAGTGCTAAAATCGGTAAATGGTAATTAAGTATTGATGGGGACAGAATACATTTTCACACACAGTTGCAGGGTGGATCAATGGGCTTTCCCTCATTTTCCATTTACTTTCTGTCTTTTGTTTGTTTGTTGAGACAGGGTGTCTCTATGTAGCTTAGGCTGGCCTCGAACTCACAGTGATCCTCCTGCCTCATCCTCCCAAGTGCTGGGATTACAGGTGTGTGCAGGCTTACCCAGCTTCCAAGCGTTTCTCAAGTTTCAGACACTGAAGTCACTCCCTTGGAGTTTTTCTCTTGTTAACTTGTCACCTGATCTGATTTCACCAGTGAGGGTGAGTTAGGCAGGTTTCCATTGCCACTTCCATCAGCTTCACGGAAGCTGACATCCTAAACATGATTTTCTCTTGGCCACAGTGTGCAGTGGTCTCCTTTTACCCACCCCATCCCAAGACCTCCAGAGGGAGCCCGGAACTGTGGCCGGAACCAAACCACAGATGGACTACGCTTATTCTCATGTATACACACCTATACATTTATAAATTAATTATGAGAGATACCAGTAATAATCAATAATAAAATAGAATATTTACAGCACTGTACTGTAATAAAAGTTATTTGAAATGTATGACTTGTTCATTTCTGAAAGTTTCTGTTTAATATTTGCAGACCATGCTTGATGGCAATGAAGTTGTGGATAAGGGGAAACTACTATGTATCAGATTGAACATTCAGCTGAAGGGCATGAATGGATGCTAGTGTAAAGAGAGAGAGAATGAGAGTGAGAGACACAGAGACAGAGAAATGGAGTATGAAATTACCCACAGTTAGTTTAGGGAGGATTCTCATGTTATCCATTAATCAGACAACCTCATCACTGGGATATCCCATACAGGTCATTTGCATCATAGGGAGACCCTTGCTTTCCTTGGGATAGTCAATGACTGGCTACCGAAGAAGCAATCCCTTCAACCTGCCCCCATTTCCTACCCCCCCACACACACACATAACCCTGATCCTAAAGTAAATTAGGATAAAGAGAGACACACTTTGAACAGCAACACTCCTGTCCATTAAGGGTCACATTTAATTTGAGTGTCTTGTAAATGCCCCCTAGTTAACATCTATATAGGACGTTCTATTTCCACCACCACCGCCACCACCACCATCCTGCACCTTGCTTTAGATTTGGCTGAGATGGACTATGCAGCTTGGGTGTAAGAAAACAAAACTTCGTTCTCAGGAGTGTCTCACAGGCTCTAATCAATGCAAAAAATCTTATAAATTAGGTCTTTATCCTTCATAACTCCTCTGGCCTTCTGCTTGCAGATGACTTCACCACCAAGCCATCTGTTAATTCTAATGATTAGTCTCAAGCCATTGGAATAGAGAAATTAAACATCTCTTTAAAAATATTTTTTTTAAAAAAATCCCTCTCATCTTCCTAAGTTATTGACAGGAAGAATCTCCAAAGAAAATAAAGAAGATCAAAAAATGAGTTATAGCATATTTCAGTTCCTGGACACAAGTGTTCTTCACCACTATTTGCAAAGGTCTTACTGATAGTTGTCTGTTAGCCTACAAGAACCAGGACCTATGATTTTCCTTCAACTGACAAGTCCCTGACAGCAAGACCATTGTCAATTACTTTGTCAGAGTCCATACAGCTCTCCCAAGTTACAGCCCCTCAGCCCACCCAAAACAGATCATCTTGTCATCTTCCCGCCATGGGAAACAGGTCCTCCTCTCTTGTCCTCAAACACTCACACACTCAGGACATATTTATGTGCACACACACACATACACACTGATGACCAGCTCTGATCTCTCTCTCCAGAACCTGCCAAGTCAAAGGAGAACCACAAAAGTAATCTGTAAGTGCAGGACAGCCAAGGCCCCGCTTTGGGTTCCTTTGAAGTTAGAGCACTTTATCTTCCAACACCCAACACTCTATGAGTGCTTGTCACTCGGCTGTGAAACACTGATACTGGAGAGCAGCGGTAATGAAATTCCCTTGCCCCTTTGATTTCCAGGTGGTTTTTATTTTGATGCACTCTTCTACCTCCTGACTCCACGGTGTCCATCATGATCTGTCAACTCCAGCTTGCTGGGCTGCCTTGCCAGCCTTGCCTGAGCCCTTCCTGACACTTCAATAAGGAATGTGTAGTGATTAATATTCCCTGGGCCAGTGCTTTGACCGCATCCTACAGGCTCACACTTGCCCTTTGGTGGACATCCTCTGTGTTCTTCTTACTTGCTTGGGCAAGAGGCCTTTGAAAATGGGCACTAGGGGCCCAGGCTTCTGGTTCAGCTTGCTACTCAAATAATAAACATGAAAGCAAGACATTTGTCACCCCCATGCTGTCACTCCAGCGTATCTACCCGTGTGAGGTGAGAGGAGGAACTACGTTTCCAGCAGGAGTTTGACCTATGGGTAGCCTCATTCCTTAACTCTATACTCAGGGTTTTTGGGTCTTTTTTTTTTTTCTGTTTGGGTCTCATTTTTTTTTCTGTTTGGGTTCTCATCTTATTCATTCTTTGGCACCCCCACTCCTCTCCACTCTTGGGATTGCACTGTGACAAAGCCGTGAAACGCTGATGTTGAGACAGGAAGTAGATAGAAAAGCTGGATATCTTCCAGATGGAGGGAATCTTAGGACCTCTGGGGCTCCTCTACTGGTCCAGCTGGGTGGGTATCCCTGAGACTGAGAGAAGATTAAAAGGGAAGAAGGGACAGAAGAATAGTGAAGGTCATGGGCTTTCCAGTGGTCTCTCTGCTTACCGTGAGGTCCTGGGGCCACATGCTCAAGCCAGGTACCTGCACAAGATAGGAAGAGGCAGTGTAGAGATGTGACCCCCAGCCCTAGGGAGGAGGAAAGAGCAGGCACCCGTTGCTTTGGGCAGTGGCAGAGATACACAGGCAGTGGCTAGATTCACCCTCTGATTAGTGTGACCTACACAGCCACACACAGAGGCCTGCCCTTGTCCCAGCCAGCCAGCCACCTGACCTTCTCCCTCTAAGGACCTAGTGTGCCCTCACCACCATCAGATTCAGTCTACCTATAGTTGCTCAGAGTACGGTTTCCCAAAGCATGGAGCATGTTCTGCCACGGTGTGTTGCGGGGGGAGGGGATTTTGTGTTTTATGATTAAAGTTCGTAATTAAATTTTGGCAAAACGACTTTCAAAGACTGAGAGCCAGGCCACATGCAACATTTGACATGGCATGTTGATGTGAGGCGATACCATTTTCACTTAGAACCATAGATTTTTTCAGTAATAGGGACTGAACCCTGGGCCTTCTCAGCAAGCTATATTGCCAGCATTTTGCATTTTTATTTTTTATTTTAAGATCATTTCCATTGGCTCAGTTGAGGGAGGAATTCTCAAGGATGTTGAACAGAGGCCCCCAAGTCCTAACCCCTAGAACCTATAGAAATGACTTCTTTGGTTGAAGGCTGTCTTTGCAGAAGCTAGTCATTCAAGATTAGAACTTGGATTTAGCATAGGCCCTACAGTCATTGATAAGTGTCTGTCTAAGAGAAGGACAAGGGGAGACTTGACCTGCAGGAGCACAGGGGAGGAGGCCACTAGAAGACAGGGCCAGGGACCAGCATGTTGTGGCTACAAGCTAAGAGCCATGAAAGCTTGGAGAGGAAGGACCCTCCACCAGAGCCTTTGGAGGGAGCTTGAGGCTCCTCGACTCCAGCACCATTAAGAATGAGGTTTTGGTGTTTCAAGCCACCAGATTTGTTTGGTGACTTCTTACAGCAAGTCTAGGAGGGCAGTACAGATTTCTTACACCAAATGAGACCTCTGGTTGACTGCCCCTTCTCTTCTTTTGGGTCCAAACTGCACACCACCCTGAAACTTCATCTATACTCCCATACTCCTCCTGCCTGGCCCCAATCCTGTGCATGCCCAATTCCCATCCAGAAAGCCTCTGACCTCTTCTCCCACATCCACCTCTCCACAGGAAACTCTTGTCTCCCAAGAGAACTTCCTCTTTGTGTTCCTCTCCTCACAGTAACAAGAGTGGCGTCATCTTCCACCAAATAACAAAAGCCTCATTACCATGTGTTTCCTACCAGCTTGGAGTTCAACACATGTCAGTGTCGTGCGTGTATGCTAATTAGGCTGAGTGTATCATGGCAGTCAACATCATGGGCTGCTTCAGAGTTTGCCAAGCAGAGCTACATTCAGCACCCATGGGGTCTTTAAGACAGAGTATCAATGTCCTAGCCACACAATCAGGAGATACCTTGAGGGTATCTGTCATTCCCAGTGGGATTTTGTCAAAGGTAGGAGCCAGTCAGTTTATCTGTCTTCACCCTGACCATAGTTATCTGGAGCAGGGAGTATCTTTCTCCCACCCCTTCAGTGCACAATACAGAGCCTACAACCCTAGACAGAGGCTCCCATGAATTTTCAGCAACAGCTGGAGCTGGCCGCCTTGAAGATGCTGGGAAAAGAGCTGAGGGGAGACCTCCACCCCTTGGAACAATCTGCTGAGCTATTTGGTTTGGTGTGTTCCACCAATGACTGTTGGAAATGGCCTACCCCTCCACAGCCATAGCCACCAGCACTCTGCCAGTGCCTTAGCAAGAGTTCCATCAGGGCCACTACTGGAGTTCTACACCTATGTAAGGGAACATTCAAGAGCCAGACTTGATGGAGTCAAGGGTGAGGGCAGGATCATGGAAACAGAGAATGAGGAGCAAGCCAGCAAGGGTCATGATCCCACAGGGACTGCTCTCTCATGTGGGGCTCCCACGCCTGATAGTGGATTGCAAGTTGGAGGAGCTCTCAAAGAGAAGAAAAGGGGCACACAGGGAAGACCTAGAAAGCAAAAGTGACATTGCCACCACCTGCCATTGTCACAGTGAGACCCAGTGACAAAGCAGAGAATTGCTCTGTATCTTCTGGTACTTCCTATGTGAGATCTCTCTCTTGCCCTGATAGACAGACCCCATTCAGCTCTGAGATGTCCTATTTGGGGTGTGTCACCATACATAGCCCAATGGGAAATTCCACTGGATAAAGAGTAATGTAATGCATGGGGCTGGGGATTTAGCTCAGTGGCAAAGCGCCTGCCTGGCAAGTGCAAGGTTGTGAGTTCGGTTCCCGGTACTGGAGAAAAACCAAAAAAAAAAAAAAAAAAAAAAAAAAGGAGTAACGTAATGCAGATGAGAGTGTCAGCCACAGGAAGTGGAAAAGAAGCAGAGCTGGATACTCTGAACATATTTCTTTCAAGTCTTGCCCCACTAAATACCAGTCTCTCCCCCTGGATTTTGACCCTTGATCTTCCCTAACAAAAACAATATTTTGCCTTCTATAATGTGTAATCCAACTTTAAGAACCAGTTCCTACCTTGATTTAAATTCTCCCTGAGTACCAAAATGCTACTCCTTTCCCTCCCCTCCATAGAGGATTTTGAGTATCGGGGTTGGGGATGGGATGGTAGGGTAAGTAGAGGAAGCAAGTGCCCTCTGCCTGTAGGGATGCTGGAGCTACACAAGGTGGAGAAAGGGGTACCTACCCACATGGTCCCTCGGGACCAAAAACTTCAGACATCAGACAGAGCTGAGGGTCAGCCCTTGACCAGACAACAATGAGCCACAAAAGGATGGTAATTCAGTCACAGCTGGCTACATGAGGTCTGGCAGCCTCTCCCATAAGATCTTCATTCTTCCCAAGCAATCCTGAGCAAGGCCAAGGCCAAGTTCATTACAGTTGGGGAGAGAAGGAAAAGAGGAGATATGGAGGTCCAGAGAAGGTAAGTGAGTTGCCCTGGTTGCCCAGTGATTACAGCTTAAACTACCCTTCTCCAGGAATTGGCCAGCCCCATGTGAGTCCCTGCTTTCATAGCAAAGAGTAGCTCATGGAGAGGATCAGGACAGCCAGGGACTCATGCTGCCCAAAGAACCACTGCCCACATGGGCTCCCACACCATCCATGGATCCCCAGAACTGCACAATGGCAAAGCAGAAAGAATCCTGCAAGCCTCCCTCCTGGAGATGGTGAAGGCATCCCCGCCGAGAGTTTAGGCTCACATCCTCCCAGGTTCTGGAGGGAATTTCTACCCATACCAGACCTGGGATGACTGTGGAATGCTCTCTCTTCTCACCTTCTGCCTTCTGTATTGATGTAGAGTCATGATAATGGTCTCACAAATGTCAGCCTTTGTCATTGTCCCTCATGCACCCAACCCTTTCTCCTGAGCCTCCTGTAGCCCAGTGTCCAGGCTGGACCCCAGTGCTTTCACTTCCCCAGTCCAGCTTTGCCTCCAAGACTAGCATTACCTTCCACTTCTGATGAAGCTGGCCCAAGTGGGGGTGGGGGAGAGCTTCTTCTTAGTCCCAAGGATGGCTTGCGCAATCTGCCGACTCTCAGCTGAACACGACTCTGCCAAAAATTCCCTTCATACCTGTCGAACAGAGAAGCACATGTGTGGAAATCAGCCTGGAGAGCACACACTCAGGAAATCAAAGATGACCCTGAAGGTTCCCTGAGGAAACTTGTGGCTGGACTCTAACTCTGACTCCTCCAACCCTCAACCCTCCCCCAGCCCAGGACATGAGGATAATGGTGACATCTAACTCAGGAAGTTAGGATGTGGGGAGCAGCTGAAGCTGGAGAGTGATCACATGTGCGGTGCTGGAGCAAGGCCAGCCCGACAACAGAGTGCCCCAGATGAGCCAAATGAACAAGCTGTTCCAGCCTCAAAAGTATGAAATGCCTGAGGCAAGACAGGTGAACCTACCCCAAGAACACAGGGCATGAAAGGTGAGCTACTTGTTAGGCAGATGAGTTTCACCCAACATCAACCTGCCGAGTATATAAATGCACTGCAGTCACTGGGCAGTTCTTTTCTCCACGGAGAGAGCCCCACATGATCTCAGCTTTCTGCATTTTCACTCCTGCTTTCCTTTTTTTCACAGACTTTCTTCCAGGAGTTTCTCAAGAGCTGCACTGGATGAGGCATATTGGTGCCCAAACAGGGACCCACAGTATGGGGAAACTGGTCATATAGCAGGTAAGAGACCACTTCTAGTTGTGCACACAAAAGGGAGAGAGGCGTGTAGATATCATCAACATTGATCCCATCATCAAGTGTAAAACATGGAGCAAACAGGTTCCCAAGAACCACAGGTGTATATAGAAATGGTTGCTGTATTATTGATTCCCATATTTACCTTTTATTTGTGGCTCTGGATCAGGGAGCATCTCGATGATCGTACGCCTGTTGAGACGATCACAGAGGATTTGGCTTGGAGCACTATCTTAAAACTAAGCCCCAAGAAGAAAAAGAATAGTGGCCCCACAGCCCCTTTTATCTTGGGTTTTGTAGAGCTCATAGGAGAGCAGATTATGACCTCAAATGATTGGAAAGGAATAGCTAAAGCATGTTTAAGTCCAGGGGATCATTTATTGTGGAAGGAAAATTTTTTTTCAGTTGTCCATGGATCATGGTGCTCACAAGGCTGCTCAAATTATAGTATAATTAAAGTATAAACAAAAGGATCCAAAAATGCTAAGGAAAAAGGAAAGAAAAAATTGTTGAGCTCAAATAAAAAACAGTTGTTAATAGATTGGACAAACAGACAAACAAATATACAGTCTTCTTACAAAATCAAAGTGCACTCAAATGTACTTTTGGCCAGATTGAATTATAATAACTCTTATACCATTTTATAAATTGGTAAGTATAAACAGACTCGTCATAAGTTTTTGTGGACCAATTAACAGCAATCTCTTACAAGAAGAATTTTGTAGGGAAGGATTTCCTTTTTTGTTTTTGTAATTGAATTTTGAGTGTATTGTGAGTATGTTCAACAATTCCTTGATGTTGAAGACTATAAGATGAGGGAAATGTGAAAGGTTTTATAAAACATTTGGAAGGCAGAACTTGTATAAGCTGGGCCATTGTCAGTCTTAAGTGCCTGCACACAGCCAAGAGTACTAAAGGTATCCAGCAATGAGCCATGACATTTTTAACTGCTTCACCAGTGTGGGCAGAAGCAAAAATAAATCCTGAAGAAGTGTCCACTGAAACATGGACCCAACATAGAGAGCCAGACTCAGGAATGTGAGTGATATTCATTTACCAGTGATGATTAGGGTGTAACCCTCAGGGATTAATTCCCATAGGGAGTGAGGGAAGATGCATTACACATAAGGAACATTGTTTAACAATTTGTCAAGCCTGTCCCTGGGTTAAAAGGAACTGTTTGTGCAAGTGTTTTGATGGAAGGTGGCATGGGAGGCAGAAGCCTGTTCAGTAGGATCTGAAGGAGCAACAGCAACAGTAGCCACAGTTTGTCTATAGCAGAGTTTCCCTCAGTGAGAGGCTCTGGCAATTGGGAATGGGAATGTAAACGACCAATAAAACAAGGGACATGGTGTGACCAAATGGCAAATTGGAGTGTGAAATAAATGAAAAAGATCTTGGCCAGTGTGTATAGTGGCAGTTTCAATGTGGCAGACCACACCACAAACATAAGAGCTGTCTGAAAACAGGTTAATGGGAGTGGGTGAATGATCTTGCAAGGCCCATGTAACAGCCTGAGTTTCAGTCTTTTGCACGGAAGAAAAACTTGTATCCTGTATTCAGGAAGGGGAGGCCATTACATAACCTCCCCTGCAAGAAGAGGACCCATCTGTGAAAACAAAGTCACTTTCCACTATGGGAACCAAGCTTATTTTTGAAGGGAAGACAAAGGGTGTAAGGAAATAAAATTTAAGTAATTTGTCTGGAGGACAGTGACAGTCAATAACACCAGGGAAGCTGGCTAATGTGGATTGCCAAGAGGACAAAAATTGCCACAGTCACTGTTGTTGAACAGTTCAAATCATAACTGTGGTCCCCCTATATAAGCAACATCGGTGACACCAGGCAAAACCTGGAGACCTTTTAAAGTGAGACTGCTGTTGTCTAGTAGGAGTCTCACTGTTCCTTGGGCAAAGGTCCATAGACTCTAGTAAGAATAGCTTGGGGTCCCATTTGAGGAGTTAGGATGAATCTAGAGGACGCACTGAAGTCAAATCCTCCGCCATCTTTTGTAATGGCCATGTTGAATTTGAGTTAAAGATTTAAAAAGCATGCTATTCACCTGAGTTACCAGCTGGTCAAAATGATGTCAAAATTGGTTTTCTCATAGGTCATCAACTTGTTAAGGTAAATAAATGAGGACACTTTAGGCTTGAAAGATTATTGGTTATGGCTCCCTTTGATGAACAAAGAAATAGCTGCTTGAGAAAAATTATACCTCAGCTTTTTCTTCATTAATAGGAAGTCCCAATAATCTCCATAGCCTTATGGGAGACACCAAAAAAAATGTTGCTCAAAAAATATATTATTGTGATATGTTTATGTTGGCCATCATCAAAAGATTAAGTTTTCTAGACAGTAAGGTTTTCTGATTTAAAAGTGCTCTTGTACAAAACTAAATTAAGAAATGAAAGTTTTCATGGCTATGACAATTGATTGTTATTAATCTCCTCATGTATCAAAATGTATTCATGCCTTCAGATGTACAGGTCTTCCAAAATGTAAAACAGGGATTGTTTATGGTGCTATACTTCTTCTTTCAGATTCAGACATTTGTCTTTCTTTTGTGTTCCAACTGCTGGTGAAAGGAGGTTCATGTCAAACCAACATGAGGTCACCAGTCAATAATAATAACAAAAACTTATGTGATGTATGAACTATGTATGTGCCATTATGCTTAGAGATGCCTAGACATTAAGCAGTCCAGATAATGTCACACACTTCAATGACATCCCATTAAAGGATCACAAATTAGGTAAAAGCTTTTTACATATTAGATAGAGATGATTGATTAAAAAGGTTATACTATGTCAAAATGGAAATTTAAGTGTGTTACAAAATGTCATTATGATTGTCATGCTATAATATTATGTATGGCTTTTGATTTCAAATTTTATATAACTGTTATTTGCTCATATTCTATAGAGATTCAACTATTACTAGAACATTCATGGTTAATTAGAAATAATGGTTTGACTTTGTATCTCAAGGTGCTTGATATTCAGATAAATTTATAATATTAAACTCACTGCTCCCATTACAATGTAATATCATTAATCTTCTCTTCTGGATGTTCAATAATTGAGGTTTGGAGATCAAAAACTAGAAAGACAGATGGGCTAGGAGGATACCTTCCAAGGTTGCTGAGAACCCAGGACATGAGGGCACATTTCCTGCAACATCCTACAACTCCGGTGAGTTATACAAACTCCTGACCAAGGAGATTATGGGACCACAGAGGAAGGAAATCAATAGTGTACAGTGTGCCTAAAGAGAGTTGCCTAGGGAGAAAGTCTCCCAAGCTTTCACAGAAAGCAACTTGGTCAAGCAACAGGTGTGACTCATTCAGATGGCTAAAACTAACAGAAGAACTGAGAGGTGCTATGTATGGCTCCAAGGTAAATCCTCAGGAGACTAACTGACCTTGATAGATAGCAAAAAATTAATTTTAACTGATACAGGTCTCACTTTAACCTGGTCTTGAACATTCAGCAGGAAAGTATAATTACAAGAGAGGTCCTCTAGAGAGTCCTCCAAACATAGCTCCTCCAACTTCAACTGCCTGCTCATCGCTTGCAACTACAAACAGAAAAGGGGGAGCTATGGGGAGTGGCTGAAGCTGGAGATCAGTTACGCATGTGGGGCTGAAGCAAGGCCAGCCCAAGAATGCATGGTGCCCAAGGTGAGCCACGTGAACAAGTTGTTTCAGCCCCAAGAGCATGAGGTGTCTAAGGCGAGCCAGGCAAACCAGCCCTGAGAACACAGGGCATGAGAGGTGAAGTAATTGTTGGGCAGAAGGGTTTCACCCAACATCAACCTGCCAAGTGTATAAATAAACACACTGCAGTCATTGGGCAGTTTTTTTCTCCAGTGAGAGAGAGAGAGAGAGCACCACATGATCTCAGCTTTCTGTATTTTCACTCTTGCCTTTCTTTTTTCACAATCCTCTCCCTGGGAATTTCTCGGGAGATGCACCGGATGCAGCACCAGAGCAAAGACTAAATGAGCCTGTTCTTTAAGATGCTTCCCATGCTGCTTAGCAAGAGCTTAAAAGAGTTACTGTGATTAAATGCTAAACTTCATGGTTGTCACTACTTGCCATAAATCATACTATGGATTTTCTGCAGTGACAAAAAGTGTTCTACAATCTACATTTACCAATAATCTAGCCACTGACTCACTCGTTACTGAGCATTTCAAATGTAATTAGCATGTACAAGATACTGAGCCTTACGTGTTATGTCACTTAATGAATTTAAATAGTCACAAGTAGTAGTGGCTAAAAATCTTCCCAGGCCTTCCACCAGGAAGAGCCCTTGGGATCTTCAGGTTGGTGAGTTTCAAAGTGCTCACATCCCAAAGGGAGGGATGACAAGGGTGCAGAAAGAAAGTCAGGGCTTTACTTATATTTATTCCTACCCAGATTCTCTCATTGCTACTGCTGCACGTCCTTTGTAACATACACCATACCACAACAGAGTAGAACATAGGCATAATATACAGATGAGTAAATATGCACTGATCAGGATGCAGGCTTGTGATAGCTTACTGATAGGAATGTGCAATCCAAAGCAGACCAATGATCTTGTCTAACATCCCCATTTTGCCAATAACCAAATGGAAATGAAGAGTAGCTGCCATGCCCCTTAAGCAATTTGTTTTTAGGTAGTACTGGGGAGTGAACCCAGAGTCTTCACATTGAGCTACATCTCCAGCTCTTTCTTATTTTTCTTTTTTGAGACAGAGTCTTGCTAAGTTGCCCAGGCTGGACTTGAACTTACAATCCTCTTGCCTCAGCTTCTCAGAATGCTGGGATACTATAGGCATATGCCACCACACCTGGCTCTAAAGCTCTGTTAAAAGACATTTGTACTTCTGCTAGCTGCTTGGTCAAGCACAGGGATTCCTTTCCCTTACAAGGCTTAGCTTACAAGAACTTGCCTCCCATAGTGATTCTTTACAACCTTCTGGGGAGGAAAGTGAGGCCACCTGCTTGGCCATTCTTCTTCCTCATTTGTAGGAGCCACTGCCAAGATCCAGCTGCAATACCTTCATCACCAGGGCTGCTCACAGAACTTTGAATAAGATCTGCAGAATGTAAGATCCTCTTAGGTACTGGTTTTTCCTGGTGGCAGCAATTGGAAAGATGCTTTTTGTTCATCTTTACCAGTGTTCACATTTGGGGAAAGCTTGCCTCCCATGCATGGGGCAAAGCTGTCATTCCCCCAGGAGGCTCAGCTTATCCTTTGAAGCAGTTGACTGTGCTTGTCAGGACCACAAGTTCCTGAAAAAGCTCTCTGAGCAAGGGTAGGGAGCCACACGCTGCTGTGTCACTAATCACAAGCTCCTGAACCAGTTGGGGTTCCTGCAGAGCCCAGGTAGTGATTTCAGAATGCAGAGACAAAGGGCCAAAAGGAGGGGAGGACCAGCCAAGAGAATTCTCCTTCTGTGTGCGGCGGGTCACCTCTGCTCCTGAAGTGAGCCGGTGACTGTCACCGGCTTGCAGGTGTTAAGAATAGCACAGTTGGAACCATGGACTCCACTCAATCAAAATAACCGGGAGACTGCTGGGAGAGTCCCAGCCCCTGAACTCAGATCTCATCAAAGTGGAATTTGGACACTGTTGCCCTTGGGAGAGCCCGGCAGACCTTGACACCATCAAGGACTTTGCTCAGGCACTGTCAGTTCTGTCTTTCTCTTCAGGATATTCCAGAGATTGTGTGTACTGTCCTTCCCCTGGGAACATCACCCAATGCACAGGGGCTGTGGACCCCATCAGATGGTCTCCCCTGGGCTGCACGTGTGTCCCTAGTGCCACAACTCCCCCACTCAGGGAGGACCCTTAGCCACTGACTGTCATTGCAGTGTGTAACCACCCAGACCATTCACCTCTGAGCAAGACAATCTGGAGGTACAGTTCACCTCCCAGAGCTCCTGCAGGGCCAGGCTGAGGCTCCCTCTCGGCTTGCCTTCCTTTGCCCATGCTCTTACATCTCCTCAGAGCCCACCCTCCAAACATCACTTGGACAGAATCCCCAGCTCAGGCTCTGCTTCCAGGAACCTGGCCTCAGGTATGCCAGGCGAGTGCTCACTTCTCAGAACCCTCACTCAAGCAGGCTTGAAAGGCACCCATAACTATGAACATACCTCATATATGCCCAGAGTCACTTTTGTGTGTGACATCGTACCATGGAACTCATCCTTTTGTTCACTTTATTTTTATTCAAGGCTGTGTTTTAAGGTCAACCTAAGTTTCTGTGTTTATGTCTAATTGTTGGCCTGTAAAGTGATTTATGCTTTTGTAATAAGCTGCCACTTAAGGTTCCAATTTTAAATCTGACTCCTAGGTTTCATGTACCTGGCTTCCCGTCTGTCTCTGAAGGTTAGAAGCATGCTTGAGGTTAGCACAATACCTTTGTCCCCAGGCCTCATGGAGACCAGTCCTGCCCCGTCAGAGCAGCAGAGACCCTTGAAGTTTTGTCGGCAAAGGTCTCCAGCTCTGGGACATACTCCCCGGAGGAGTGCACAGAAGGGAGGAGAGGCTGTGCTGGGATCTCGATCCTGGCTGGGATCCACTGACCTCTCGATGCCACCCTACAGCACCCGCCCTCTCCAGGGAGGCCAGATCCACAGCACAGACCTTGCAGGTTACAGGCTGGCCTCCCATGAGTTATATTATTTTCTCTCCTCTTCTCTTGGCCCCACAAAGAAGTAGAGTGGAAGTTTGCATGGTGAAGCCTCTGCACCCCCTAAGCAGAACCTGAGACTGCAGTCAAAGCCCCAGGGCTAGAGCTGGGTGTGGTGGTGCATACCTGTAGTTCTAACACTCCAGAGGCTGAGACGGGAGGATTGCCATGAGTTCAAGGCCAGCCTGGGCTACACAGCAAGTTCAAGGCCATCCTGGACTACATAGTGAGATCTTATCTCAAACAAACAAACACAGAAAAAACCCAGGGCTGTGGTCAGTGGGACCCAGGGCCTTGACCTTGTGCAGGAGTCACACGCAGCAGAGGCCACTTGAGCTCAGTGCTAATGAAGAGCCACCGCACTGCACACAGAAGCACCAGGCCCACACCCCAGTCTGTCTAAGGGGGAAAGTCCTTGCCTACTAAGGGAGCCCTGTTCCCAAACCAAGGGTTTGCTCTCCTCTGCTCTTCCTTGTTGGAAAGTTCCTAGAACAAGTCCCTGAGTGTCTCATGCCTCCTACCACACCAACATAGCTACAAATTAATCAATAAAATCCAATTCCATGGTCCAGTGCCTGCTTGGGGCATGGTGGAGATGTATTTTGTGAGCACTCTTTGTTTCTACACCAGGCCAGTTAGGAATCTAAAGATGAATTTTCTTCATTTTTTTCAGTTTCACTCTGAAAATGGGCCCTGCATTTTCTAATCCCTCTCCTTCAGCTCATGTGGTTTCATTAATGAAAACAACCACTTTCAGGACAGTGTGGTATTTGGAACTGGCAGCAGGCAAAGAGATGAACGCATCAGAATGGAAATAAACTCCCAAGGATATGTGAGAAGCTAAAATGTAGCAAATAACTGAGCGAAAGTGGACTCGTGCAAACATCTGCAAGCTTTTTATGTAAATTCCAGATATATTTTAGATTTTGCAGGTCATACAATCTCTGTCTTTGTGTGTACGTGTATGTATGTGTGTATGCACATGTTCGGGTGTGTGTGTGTACATGTGTAGGTATATGGATCTCCCCTTCAAAAATATAAAACCATGTCAGACTCATGAGGGTGTACTAAAACAGATCAAAAGTCATGTTTGACCCATGATCCATGGTTGTCTCTATAACAAAAATAAAAACAAATTTTTTCATATATGAATATACATTAATTCAAATAAGAAGAAAACATAAGAGAATATATTTGTATACTGTGATATTGAAAAATTGAGAGTAAGAAGAGTTTCTTAGACGAGAAGTAGTAACTCTAAAGGAAACATCAGCTGCATTGAAGTATATCAACTTCTGGCCGGATGTGGTGGCAAGCACCTGCAGTCCCAGGGCTTTGAGAAAATGGCTTTGAGACCAGAGGTTCAAGAACAGCCTGGGCAACACAGCAAAACCCCAGCTCAACAAATAAACAAATAAATAAATAAATAAAACTATTTCTTCTTACTGACAAAAACCTCACAGTCAAGTGTTAATGATTTATATCTAGATGTCCCCCCACAGCCTCATGTGCTCATAGGCGGGGCTTCTGAGAGGATCATGGGGTTGTGATATTCATCAGAGAATTACCCACTGATGAGTCTACGGCTCAATATGCTGTTGGAAGGTGAAGCCTGGTTGCAGGAGGTGGGGCTACACGTGGAAAGCTGTGTCTTCCTCCCTTCTCCCTTGACCTCTCTCTGCTTCCCGCCACCCTGCCATGGACTGTTTCCCCTCTGCCCTCCTGCCATCCACCCTGCCTGGAGCCAACTAATTATCAACTGAAACTCTACAAACTGTGAGCCAAAAGAAACTTTTCCTCTTTTAATTTGTGCAGTCAGGTATTATATCTCAGCAACAAGAAAAATAAGACAGCAAGATTAAAATAAGAATTCCGTTCCCAACAGTGCGGCAAAGTAAATGCTCAGACTGACTATGACCATATTCATCATTGTACTGAAAAATAAATACAGATTATAAAACATCTTAAACAAATTTAAATATATGGACATGTTGATTAGAAGGTAAGAAATAGAAGTCAAAAAACCAAGGGAAAACTGAAACCTGGAAAATTAAGTTTGCTTTCACTGTGGGGGTCACTTGCCAAACCAGGTGAGATCAATTGTATATTTTCATGGTCTGGTGAGGACAGGACTCAAGGCTCAGATAACAAACCACTCCCAACTCAACATTTATCACCATGGGAAGGGGGAGGAACTCTTTCCTGTTAATTTCATAACAATAACACAACTTTCTCTTGGGTTTGAGATCTGAATTTACAGAAAACAAGAAAGTAGGAAAAACCTAAAACCAAGGATTTCATTTAAATTGTATCTAGCAGAAGCAAGACAAATATTTTTACGGGAGAAATCTCCACTCAGCCTAACTCTCAAAGTTCTAGAAATATCAACTCACAGTCAAAAATACCAACATAAACAAGAAATCAAGTTACCATAAGTAAGAGATAATATACAAAACAGCGTCAGATACACTAAGACTTCATATCTTAGCATTATCGAATGTAAAATATTAAATATGTATCTTAAAAAGAATAAAAATAAAAATAAAGACTATGATACAAAAATCACCAAGCATTACTGAAAAGCAATTAAATGGAACCTTTTGGAAATAAAACATAATATCCATTAGCAATTATATTTAAAATTCAGTAGACCAATGAAAAGAGCCATTGCAATACACCAGGGCTTTCTGGTCCAGATGCATAATAGTAACTAGGTTTGCCACCCCAAATAAAAGCTAGACAAATGAGTACATCCTCATGACATCAGACATGAAGCCCTGAAGCACCAATCCGCAAGACAGAAGAATAGAGATAAAACTTTCTGGGCTCTAGAATGTTTCCAGGTCCAGCACAATCTCTTGAAAAGACTATACTTTCTCCTCCAAATTTCCCTTATACTGTCATCAAAAGTCAATTGATCATATACTTGTGGTCAGTCTCTGTACTCTTTCCCCATTGACCTTGGTCCATGTCAGTGCAAAACCCACACTGTTTTGAATATTTTAGCTTTATAGTAACTCTTAAAGTCAGGCTGTATAATTAAGACACTGTGATGTTTGAATCAAAATAAGCAAATAGATTAACAAGGGCCTCTAGCACAACTAGATATCCACTTGCAAAAAATAGAAACTTTGATCCATACATCTCACCAGATATGAAACTTAGGTGAGGCTAGAGTATAGGTGTGAAATGTAAAAGCTTAGAAGAAAACAAAAGAAAATCCTGGCAATTGTGATAAGGCATATGTTTATGTGTAGTCTGACACTAAAAGAATAGTCAACAAAAGAAAAAAATAAATTTCATCAAAATTTAAAAATGGATTTCATAAAAAATCACAGCTATCTGCTCTTTAACAGACATTGTTCAGAGAATTAAAACACAGATCAGACTCTAGCAGAAAATACTTGCATATCACATATTTGATAAAGAATTTATAACCAGGATACATAAAAAATTCTCAAAACTCAACAATAACAAAATAATCCCATTTTTCCAATGGGAAAAGGACAGATTTTTTACCAAAGAAGGTATACAAATGGCAAATAAAAGCATGAGAGGATATCCAATATCATCAGTTATTAGGAAAACTCAAATTGCAACTGTAATTGGAATCATAATATAACTAGAACTTTATGCAAATTGCAATTATTTTGAGCTACTACTATACCCTATTAAAATGATTAAAACTAAAGAGAATGGACCATACCAAGTGTCACCTAGGACACCGCAGGAGGAGATGTGAAATGATACAATCACTTAGGTAATGATACATCTATCACATGGTCCAGCCATTCTGCTCTTGGGTATTCACCCCAGATAATTTTAAACACATATCCACACAAAGAATATGAATATGAATACTGATGGTACGTTCTTTTTCTTTGGTATATCAGGAATCGAACTTGGGGCCTCATGTTTGGTAGACAGGCACTGCACCACTGAGCTACATCCCTGGTCTTGATGGTCGTTTTTTTTTTTTTTTCTTTCTTTTTTTGTTTTTTTTTGAGACAAGGTCTCGCTATGCAGTTCAGGCTGGCCTTGCTCACTTTGTAGCCCAGGCTGGTTTCAAACTCACAATGATCCTCCTGCCTCAGCCTCCCAAGTGCTGGGATTACAGGCATGCACCACCACTCCCAACTTGATGGTCATTCTTAAAATTTTTTCACTTCATGTTTATCAGAAATGATTTGGTATCAACATACAAAACAATTATGACAACTCATTTCTACTACTCTTTGATTATAGAAGATAACCAAATGTGTTTAACAATTTCTCTGTTGCTGGGATATAATCCATGTGTATATGGATGATATAAATAGATATAGATATATTGTGGTACTGTGATAACTATAGCAAACTGACGCATACTCAAAGTCTATATCGATTTGTAATTCCATAAGCAGTATATCAGAGTCTCTCCCAAATTTCCACCAAGTGGGAATTGACATCCCTTGTACTTTCTCTTATCATGAATGAGTTTGAGAATCTTTTTCATTTGTTTCAGGACAAGTTGTATCTTTTTTTTTATGAGTTAACTGTTACTTTGCTCATTTTTTTGTCTTTTTTTTTTATCAATTTAGAGATTCTTTATTTGGAACATTAGCATACTTTTTGTGGTATTATTATACAAATAGCAAGCATTCCTCTCCTCATGCTTTGACTTAATTTATGGTAGCTTTGTTGCACACAGTACCTATATTTAATACGTACCATTTATCACTCTTTTGCATTTTCTGGGTCATATGAGGCACTTGGAAAGATTTTTGTCTCATAAAAATTTCCATTGTCTGCTTACTTTCTAAATGTATTTTTTGCTACTTACTGATCTTTGATTGGTATTGATTTAAATCACTGCAAGATATGAGTTTAATTTCTACTTTTTTCAGATTTCTTAGTAACTTACCAGAACTGAGATAAACCAAAGGTCTACCAACAAGGAAATGCATGAAAAAGTTTTGACAGATCCACCCAGTAGTATAGATTTGTCAATAAAAAGAAGTGAATTATTGACACGCATAATAACAGGGATAACCCTCGAAATAAGCATGCTTACCGAAAACAACTATGCCAAAAAAGAAAAAGACATGTATATATTGTGTGATTCTATTTCTAAAAAGTCTAGCAGAACCAAGTTAATCTATAGGGCCAGAAAGCACATCCGTGGTTACCTGAGGATCTCAGGGCAGCAGGGTGGGTAAGACAGAGGAACCACAAAGGGATGGGGAAAGTCTTGAGGAGTGATGGATATGTTGTTTATCTTGGTTACATTGTTGGTTACTCAGGTGTACACCTATATCAAAGCTTACCAAGTTGCACTTTTCTTTTGGAATTGAATATCAAATCCAGGGGCGCCCTACCACTGAACTACTTCTCCAGCCCTCTCTGTTTTTTTTATTCTGGGGCAGAGTCTCAACTAATTTGTATGGGCTAGCCTCAAACTTGTGATCCTCCTGTCTCAACCTTTCAAGGGGTTGGGATTTATAGGCATGCCCTATGGGCTCAAATGAATTGTATGCTTTAAATATAGGCAATTCATTAAATGCAACTGTATTTCAATAAAGCCTTATAAAAAATAACTCAGTGGATTAAGAAAACTAGTAAAATTTTAAAGATACATCTGAACAAAGAATCCAGATACTCACACAGACAAACAAGACAGAGAAAGTCTAGGATACATTACCTCTAAGTTTTAGAAAGAGGAGAGAGAATGGTCAGAGACAATGTTTGAAGAATGATGCCTGGGAATTTTCTGGGGAGACATCAATCCACAAATCATAAAAGCCCAATGGATTTATAATGGAATAAATAAAACGTAATGTCCACCTACATACATCAAAGTAAAACTACAGAACACCAAAGATTAAAAGAAGATCTTAAAAGTGGCCAGAGATAAAAGACTTTTAAAAGACAGAGGAATAGATTAATAGCTGACTTCTCCATCACAAAAAGAAACCACTGGATTATGCAGGCATGGCTTTGATGTGCCCCAAGGAAGGCTGTCAGCCTAGGATCAGGTACCCAGCAAAAATATTTTTCAACAACCATGAGGAAATAAATATATTTTCAGACTAATAAAAATGGAGAGAATTTTCTTCCCTCAAGAAAAATTTTAATAATATGCGTTAGGCAGAAGAAAACCATCCCAGAAAAAAAAATTGAAATAAAAAAACTCCCACATAACCCTAAAAAACAGAATGCAAAGGTAAGGTGTAGCAGCCACATAGGTAAATAGAAATAAATAAACTTCAAAAAACAAATAATATACTGGGAAAAATATTTTCAGTATTTATAACAGGCAAAGAATCCATACAAATGTAGGATATATGCAGAATCCTAAAACTTTGTCATTAAAAAACTCCGCAACGATGAACACTTGCAAGCAGTGAGAGAAAGGTAAGCCTCACTCACAGACAGGATACTCTACAGCAGATAAGGGAACACATTTCACCTAGAGTCCTCACATACTGAAATCTTCAAAAACAGAAATAAGCTTAACCATAAAGTTGAAAAATGAGAAATTCAGCATAATAATATATATATATATATATTCACAGAACAATATGATATATTGTCAGTGGATACACTGACAAAGATGACTTTCTAATCAAAGTATAAAAACATAAATTGAAATGATTTGTATCAAATACATAAAACTACATAATTATCTTTTAAATTTTATTTTTATTTCCTTTGTATTATATATAACATGTAAGGTAATGCTTTATTTTATCTTTAAGACTCAGAGAAAAATGTGATGAAATGCTAACATTTTAAATGCTGCTTCATCACTTGCCAGAAGTTTGTTATACATTTTCTGAACTTTCTTATATTTTTAATATTTTTTTCAAAAAATAGAAAAAGAGAACAGGTATTCTAATGTATGAATTTTAACATTCATGAGTCAAGACCCCTAGGAAATCTCTGCTGTGGTAGTTCGTCTTCAACAAAAATTACAACAATTGAAGCAAAAATGAATCAAGAGGTAGGCTTCTTTCTTAAGAACAGAACAAAAAGTTAGAGGACAGATATGTCATTGATGGCAGATGGCAAAAGGATGAACATATGATGGATCAATAGATAAATGATAGACAATTGCTAAATGATGAATACATTGATAGAAAGGTAACTAAACAGATGGCAGAAGGAAGATAGATGATAGATAGATAGATAGATAGATAGATAGATAGATAGATAGATAGGCAGATGATAGATAGATAATAGATGATAGATAGACAGATAGATAGGTAGATACAAAGATAGATGACAGACGGATGGTAGATAGATCTGAAGACATTGGTGGGCATGAGCAGAATTATGTCTTCCCAGAGATATCCATCTCCTAATCCCTAGGACCTGTGAATGATTTGATTAGGGGAATTAATCACACTACCTGTGAGTCCAATCTAATCATGAGTCCTTAGAAATGACAGAAGTGGGAAGGCATGGAAAAGAGATGTAAAAAGAGAGAATGGAAGGGGAAAAATGGAAACAAAACTTTTGTAAATGGGGTGATTCCAACATCAGAAAATCAATTACATTACAAGTTCCATGTGGGTCAAACAAATTGGTAACCTCCTTACCAAACACTTGGAGGCCGAATATGATGGAACTGGTGGTTTTGTGAGAAATTTATATTTAAAGGAAACACTTTTACCATACATCCGGTATCACATTCCCTTATGAACACCTCCAGGTCAAAGACTGAAACTCTTCACAACTGCACACCAGTGGTGATGGTAGAAAACACTGGTTATAGAAAACTCAGCTAGCCATCCTACTTCCTCTGACCAGGCCAGCTCGGAAAATCTGCGTGCGGCAGACACGCCAGTGTCTACCTTCCTGAGTCACACCTTTGTGTAATCTCTCCTTGGATGTAGGCAAAACCTGCAACTTGATTCTAACTAGAGAAGACTGCCAAATTAAAAGTACTTTTCTGATGTAATTAAAGTCCCTAATGAAAAGGTAGATTATCGAGGGGTCCTTATCTAATCAGATGAGCCCTTCAACAGCTGGCTGAGAGGTGAGAGATGGAGGCTACGGAGATACTCCACTTCCTCTGCTGGCTTTGAAGAAACAAGCTGTGGGGCATTCTGTGCCCCAGAAGAATGAATTCTGCCAACTGCCTGAACTTAGAGGTAGACCCTTCTTTCCTAGTTAGGTCCCTGAATGAGATCACACCCCAGGCCCCACCTAGATCTTGATCACAGTCCTGGGAGACCTCTTCAGAGGAGCCAGCTAAACCATGTCCAGACTTCTGAACTGCTGAAACTCTGAGCTTCTAAATGGATGTCATTTTAAGACACAATATGGTAACTTGTCACTTGTCAAAGAAACAATGAATACACTATTACAGTTCTCTGAGCTGCTATTCCCTTATCTATAGGACAGATAATGAAAATTTCCACATCAGAGAATCGCTTTAAGCATCATAAACAAGACATCCTTTCTTGAAATCCAGTTCAAACGTTAAAAGTTCTTGAAAGACAGACCTTGGAATGGGTGTCCCTTCAAGACAGTAACCTGGGGCCTCTGGACTCAGACCGAAGCGCAGTTCCTCCCCACCACTGTGATGGGAGCCACTTGGATGCATGGAGGTTGCTGCAGTCAGGCTCTCGGCCCTGTGAGTGCGCTGGCCTGCCTAGGAGCCAGCCTGGTGACCTTCACATGAAGGACAGTTGTGCCTACCCAGCCACTCAGAGACCTTCCTTCTGCCCCCAAGGCCTCTTTCTTGCGGGTGTCAGAGCTGCAGAGACCTCCCCAAGACTGTCTCTGAGGAAGGGGCGCATAGGCCAGATTCAGGCTCTTCTAGGGACTTTGCCAAGCCCTTCCTTCCTGCTGGCCTTGCTTTTCCTTGTGAACAATGAGGACATTGATCTGAGAGAGAGCTCCAGGTTTCAAACACAGAACCATAAGCGGCTGTTGTGAGTGAGTCCTTACCACGTGCCAGGCACATAGGAAGGGCACCTGCTACCTGACCTCAGAACTCCTAAGGGGCCCTCTGGGAACCAGTGCCCATGTCCAGGCCCTAGAGTGCTGTGAGGCCTTGCTCGACTTACTTCTACTTTCTAGGTCTCCATTTCCCACTCTGTAAATAGTACCTGCCTGCCTCCATGTTAGCACGAGTTTAGCAGCAGAAAACGACCCCAGTTTACTATCTCGCAGTTTCTGAAGTTCGGGTGTCGAGGCTAAGCTTACCTAGAATCTGCCTAGGATCTCATAAGGCTAAATAAAGTCAGTTGTCACCCAGGCTTTATCTCTTCCCAAAGTTCAAGGGCTTCCTCTGTGCTCCCTGGCTATTGGAAGAACTTTCTTAGTGTGTGGTTGGAGTTCTGGGAATGAAGTCCTCACCTTCTTGCTGTCCTTGGCTCCTCAAGGTGGCCTGCCATTTCTGTCAGCGTGTACATCTGTTCCTCAAAGCCAACCAGAGAGTGCGAGCCACGCCTTCCAGTTCCTCAGGTGACTTGTGTCTCCGACCTCCAGCCCTCCTTCAGAAGTGCCCACCTGATTCGCTCAGGCACTCACACCCAAAGGGAGGGTTATTCAGGGCGTGCCTACCAGGGAGTGGTAATCTGGAGGACTATCTTAGAATCCTATCTAGAATCCTGCTTCCACCCTCCCCAATAGCATAGTACTATTTTCAGTATTAAATGGGCTAATATATGCAGAGAATGCGAAATGCTGGTTGGCACATGGGCCATGTGTCCATGACTGGAATTTCCATCGCCTAACTCCATGGCCAGTGCACTTTGGGGCCGATCCTGGTTTTCATCTTATCACAAGCTGACTTATCTCATGGTTAGGTTCCATCTTTCTGCCTCCTTCTCTGGAACAGAAGTGACTTGAGAGAGAAAGGACCATAGCCTCCTATGTGCCCTCCAAGATGGTCCCAACCCCTTCTGGTGGTCATGTCCCATATACTTCCCTCCTTGCATAATAGCATTAGCCTTGAAAATGAAGAGGATATTGCAGAAATAATAGAATGTGACTTCTGAAACTGGGTCATAAAAGAGAGTGTGGCTTTACCGTACGCTCTCCAGAATCATCATTCTGGGAACCAGCCTACCCTTCAGGGGGATGCCTCAGCTGTCCATGGAGAGCTAGGCACACATAGGGAAGAACTGAGACCTGCTGCCAGTAATCAGCACCATGTGAGGAAACCACCTTGGAAGTGGACCTTCTGGCCCCCACCAAGCTTTTAGATGCCTGAATCCCCAACCAACACTTTGACTGCAATCTCAAGACAGACCTCATGCCAGAATTACCCAACTAAGCCACTCCTGAATCCTTGGCCTACAGAAATGCTGAGAAATGAAAAGTGCGTATCGCTTGAAGCCACAGAGTCTTGCAGTAATTCTTTACATAGCAATAGATAATTCACATGGCCCTCAGAACCTATTTGCCAAGTTAGGAGAATACTGAACACATTAATAACTGGTGACACTTTCCCGTTACTGTGCTGGTCACTGTTGTGATACTTGGGACACAAAGATAAGCAAGGTAATTGCGGGGGTTTTATCCTGGGGGGCAGGAATTGCCTAATAGACATCCAAACAGACAGATGTAGAGGTAGTGGGGGATTCTAGGAGAAAATTAGTGCCAAGGATTGGGCAGAGAATAAAGGGAGAACCATCAGGGCACAGAAGTTGCCCACTGTGTTTATGTTCTTGCTACACAAGAACAGCCAGAGCGGGACTCTAGGGTGGAGTCACAAAGACCAGCAAGCACAACAGCCCTGACTCTGGAATCAACCAGAAGGACAGTCATGAGCTAATGAGGAATAGATGATGAATGAGTCATGGCCAATTAATAAATATTTGATTCCTTTTCCCCACAGCCCCGCCAGCATTTGTTGTTGGTTGATTTCTTGATGATAGCCACTTTCTGGGGTGAGATGGAATCTCAGTGTTGCTTTAATTTGCATCTTTTAAATGACCAGTGCTGTTGAACATTTTTCCATATACTTATTTGCCATTTGTAGTTTTTCATCTGAGAAACGTGTGTTCATCTCAGATGCCCATTTTTGGGTTGGATCTTTGAATCTGGGGGCCTTAATTTTTTTTTTAATTCTTTATATGTTCTAGATTGTCAATGCCAATGTACAACCACTGTGGAAATCAGTGTGGAGATTGCTCAAAAAACTAGCAGTAGAGGTCTCAGTCAACCCAGCTATTCCTCTTCTAGCAATTTTTCAGAAGAATTGAAAACATCGTTCCACAGTGATATATGTGCACACATGTTTATAGCAGCACAATTTATAATAGTTAAATCTTGGAAACAACCCAAATGCCCATCAACCAAGGAATAGATAAAAAAAGTTGTGGTATTTTTATATAATGAAGTACTACTCAGCTATAAAGAAAGATAAACTCAAGGCTTTTGTGGGGAAATGAATGCCACTAGAGACAATACTCATAAGTGCAATAAATCAGTCTTGCATGTGTAAACATCATATTGTCTCTCTAATGTAAGAAACTGAAAGTGTAAATAAGATCCAAAAGGTTCAATAGATACTGTGAATGGGAAAGAAAGTGCTCAAAAGAGAGAACTGGGATGGGAGAAAGGAGAAAAGTAGGAAGGGAAATACATACACACACACACACACACACACACACACGATAGCTAAGATAATTGTACTATTAATTTCTATTAGTTCATTGAAAGGAACCGTTAATGCTTACATTGCTTTTGATCAATTTTGCATGCCTGTGTCTAGTAATCTGAGCAACTACTTTGAAGAAAGCAATATGCAATATAATAACCATTGTTAATTTCCTGTCATCTTGTTTTGAAATTCTGTACCATTTTTATTGCTTTCTTTTCCCTTTAAAATAAATAAAAATGTATTTGAAGCCTCTGCAGCCTCTCGCTGACAAATTCTTTCAGTAGGAGGCGTTCTTTTGGCCAACTACTAGGCCAGCTATTAGGAGGAAGATTTACAAACTCAAACACCTATGGGTGCCAGGTAGATAAATGAGACAGGCAGGCTAAAATTAAGGCAACAGGGAGAGGTGGGGACTGGGACAAGCTGTCACCCACCAGAAGTGGATGCTGCTCAGGTCCAGCCTACAGCTGCCAGCAAGCAACCAGGCCCTGTGTCTTCAGAGCTTCTGAGAGCTCAAGAGAAGGGAGAGACCCAGATTTTCATGCGAAATCTGGTTTTTATTACATTGTTAGTAAAACTTCTAGACTGAGCACCAGCATAATGACATTCTTACATGGATGATGTTTTGCCCAAGAGCTGCTAACGGGTTTGCAAGGCATCCTGGAGAGATGTCCCCAGCTTCTTGGGACCTCAGCCTGGAATCTCCCAGCCTCCTTCCAGGCTCGGTGGAGGTTGGCTGAGTTAGCCAAGGGGGTCTGGGGAAAGTGGGAACTGTTAACAGCCCCTTTGATCCCCGCCCTCTCAATATCTGCTGGGTCCCTCATGCTGCCTGGAAACTTCAGGCTCACCCGTTGTCACTCAGATGTGACTTAGGACTTCTTTCTTGTCAGTAAGATGCCTGGGGGGAGTAAGAGTCACATTGCCAACGTCCCTACCTCCCCAGAACTTCACAGGCAGATACTCTTTGGTCTGGTCAGTCTGCATTCTCTGTTTTTCTGAGCTCTGCATCCAAAGCTTCCTTTGTTAGAACATTCCTACCCATGCTGGCCATTACAGTAGTCCTTCTTTTGGTCAGGCTATTTTCACTTGGGTTTTGTCACGAGAACTCTGAATGACCAAGGCAATAAATCATGTCCCAAAAATGGTGGGTGCTGGGGAAGATGAGACGTGGTTTGGAGCTGCATGAAGTCCTGCTCCTTGGGCAGGGCCAGCAACATTGCTTGTTAGAAATGCAGACTCTCAGAGCTGCTGGGTCCTACAGAGCAATGCAAAAATAGTCCAGGCAACTAATACACCCAGGACAGGCCTGGAGCACAAGGCAGACCACACTGGTGCACAGGCTATGGAGTGAGCCTTGCCAGCTGAAATCTGACCTCTCTGTGTCTCTACGTCCTTGTGAGAAAGACAGCACTAATGACGCCTCTACCTCTCAGAGGCCCAGTAGGATCTAATGACCCACCCCACGCAATCACATCACTCTCGCTCAATGCCGGGAACACAGCAAGCACTACTCCATGGGGCTGGCTCAGGACACGTGGTCCTGCAGACAACTGAGGACAGCGGGAAGGAGACTCCAAGAAGCAGAGATCATCTCCAGCCCTTGAGAGTCCCAGCAGCTGCAGGGGAGAATGAAGAGTCTGGGTCACCTCCTGAAGAACACCTGGACTTTGCATCAAGTTTGCACAGGGGAGGAGAAGGTCAAGGGCGTTCTAGGAAGGAAGGGCTTCCAGCCACCGTGCAGCATGCGCATGCACCAGGGATCGGGCTGGAGGGTGGGCTGGTGAATGGAATGAGGGCAGAGGCAGACCTGGTCCCTTTGTCTGGGAGAGAAAGCTGTCATGGGAAAGTAAGAGCAAGATGTTTCTGAGGGCTAGGCTTGGAAAGGGCTGCATGTAACAGGTGAAACATGCCAAAGGTCTTGCTTTTTAACTTGTACATAATAAGCAGTCCAGAGGGTGTTAAGCAAGGAAGTAAGACAATCAGATGATGAAAGAGTGGTGTGGAAATCCACGTCCTCTCATCTGTCATCGGTGAGTGTGTACGTGGATGTGTCTCAAGAAGACAGACTTCTACATGTTCACATCCATTACCCTCAAGGGCTGGGATTCCTCAGATATGTTATTGTCTTCTGTTTGCTCTAGCTTTTCGAGAATGAACACACACTGCTTACATAATTCCAAAAAGCAATAAACGCCGTGAATAATTAATACGCTCCCTCTTTAGGATTTGCATTGGATGGATGAGATTTCAGCCCAGTTATTTCAAACATTTGCTGAATGGTTAACTCAGAAAGGTACCAGGGAAAAACACACAGACAATGGAGTCCTGCAGGGTGGGTTTGTGGGGAATGAAGTCAGCCCTTTAATCATGGGAATTACAGGTCCTGCACAATGGAGCCCTCTCTAGAGCACAGAGAAGCCCCTCAAATCCCGTGTGGAGTCCTTGGAGTTGAACTAGGTCCAGTTTACACTTCCTGCCCCAGGGCATGTGTGGAAAGGGTGGAGGGGACCACACATCCTACCTTTTGGGATTGATCCTCAGTTTTTTCTGCTTGCTGTTCCCACGAGTCATCTTCGCCCTCCTGCAAGACAGGCCTTTCTTCCATTCTGGGTCCCGTATCTGGTCCTGGGACCTCATCCCTGAGACTCTCAGGCAGGAGAGCTGAAAACAGCAGGCATGTTACCAGTGTACTGCTCAACCCCTTGTTGCAGGCACAACCACAAAGCGCTCTCTCTCTCTCTGTAGACAGGGTGCCCATCTGTAGGACTCAGGCAAGAAAATGCTGCAGTGACAAAGGACCTGTGTCCATACGGGCTCCAGCTAGGTGCTTGCAGAATGTACCTGCACAGAACTTTCTGGAACTCAGCCTGGGCTGGCTCCCAGAGGAAAGGCCAGACCCAAAGGCCTCAGGAACACCAGCGTTCATGTCACTCTCCCTGTCCTGTGTTTGGAGGAAGGTGGTCTGAAAGCTGGACTTGGGTCTCCCCTCTCAGTCCCACCACTTTCTGGATGAAGAAAGTACTACAGCACCCTCAGGCTATACCTGAAGAAAAGCAAGGCAGCTTGCCAGGTTCCAGCTCTAGACACCTGTCATTGATCATGGGGTTAAATTAGAACTGAGGCTTCCAGACTCTTCTTAGTGACCCTGGAGCAAGCAGAACTGGGCAGGATTAAGTCCTCAAGGCATGGAAGGCTCATTCTCAAGATGGAGCCATGCACCTATCATTTCATCACCAAGTAAGAACTCCCATGAGCACTTGCTACCATTCCTTGTTTGCCACTGTCCCTGAGAAACTCAATAGTACCTTTGGGTCTGATGATAGTAACTATTTTCCAGCCTGGTATAATGACTGTCTCCTTTTAAGAGTTTTATGTTGTTTTGCTTTATTTGGTTTTGTCTTTTGGTCTATCACTCAATAAAAGTCTTTGCTTCTGTTACTGGGAAGCTCAAAATTAACCTTATGTGGCATTATGAACAGTATCTCACCCAGCAACTATGGTACAGCAATTCTTTACTCTGAAACTTACTTTTCCATGACTTTCTTTTGTGTGTGTTTAAAGCCTTTCTTCTTTCCCTCCCTAGGTGTGGAGCCCTAGCCTGCCTTGGGAGGAGGCTGAGAAGACAGAACAGACAGCAGCTGCTGCAAGGGGAGGCTTCACGCACACTCTCTCAGGCCCACACTGACAGAGCTGGTGTTACCTGGGGCGTCTGTGCTGGCCCTGTTCCTGCTCCTCCTCCTTGTCCTCCTCCTCGTCTTTCTCCGCTGGTACATCTTCCATCGTACAGGGGCGGGGCATCAGGACCTCCACCCGGAAGACTGCCGCCAAGGACGTGCAGAGCTGAGTACACAGAAGCAGCCTTCTCCTTCTGCTCCTGGGGCAGGGGCAGGCTGCGCCGCAGGCAACACCATGTGAGCTGGGGTTCAGCCTTCAGTGAGGGGAAGGGACTCTGGGCCCCACAGCTCCCTGGGGTCCCTAAATCGGGTGATAGGGACAGCGCTGGTTGGCCCAGGGGCAAGGGCTGTGGCCTTGTTTGGGTGGTGAGGAAGGAGCCAGGCTGGGTGGAGCAGCAGGGACTGACCTGCAAGGGAGGGTCTTCTGGGGCACCCAGGAGGCCCTGCAGTTCCCTGCTGGATGTCTGGAGCTTCAGGACACCCTCAGAGGTCACGGCCCTTGCTGATATGTTGCCTATGGAAGGGTGACAGGTGGCGTAGGTCTGACCCCGTTTGTCCTGAACTACAAGGGCGTCACATGTAGAGAGAGGTGGGAGAGAAGCTGTCTCCCCAGGGGCCCCAGTGGCTGAGCCAGGAGACTCCCTGGAAGCCAGGACGTGCGTGTCAGTCTCCTCTCGCTTTTCCCTTCCCACTTGAGTCTTGTTCTTTCCATCCCTTGACCTGGAGCAGCTGGGCTCCTCCAGGCTGCCATCCGCCTCACCTGGGACTGGGTCTGAGTGCTGGCCTTGTGTGGACAACAGGGGGACAGGCAGAGGGGAGGGGGTGTCTCCCGGAGGTAACCTGAGGAGGTACTTGGGAAGAAAGGTGCTGTCTACCGTAGCTGGGAAGGCGACAGGAGCCTGAGACTGGGTGACCAGCTGGGATTGCTGCCCAGGGTTCCCCATGGCATAGGACAGCATGGACTCCTTGTCCTCCAGCCCTGCCTGCCTTTGGGCAGCAGGAGCAGCCAAGAAGGTGCCAGAGGATGCCAAGTGATCAGCCACCTTCTTGGCATTCTCCTGTGGCACCCCTGCTGTCTCCCTGGGGTCACTGTCCTGCCTCTGGGAGGGCAGAGAGGCACCCTGAGCAGAGCCACCCGGGATCTCTGCTCCTTGGGGCCCTGGCTGCTCCGGGGGGCTTAGCCCTTCCACCTTCGGCTTCTTCCTTTCCGAAGGGAGTTTGTCCTCCGCAGGCCAGGGCTCCCCAGAGCCACCCCCAGGCCGTCTCAGCACGGCTGGAGCCCGTAGGCACGTCTCCTTCACACACCCACCTCCAGGAATGCCTCCTTCCAGCTGGAGGTCTGACACAGCTGGCCTGGGAGCCCCCAGGTCACCTTCGTGGATGGGCCCAGGTGCTGGGGGCAGCTGCAGCCTCAGTTCCAGCTGTTCATTTGGAGGAGGCAGAGGGCTTCTGTTGCCTGGACCAGGGGGGTCTCTGCTGCCAAGGGTGGGAGATGACACGGCCCTGGCCATCCTGTGCTGATCACTGCCTCCTGTGCTGGCCACTGTGCTCCCCTGCTTAGGGGACTCAGTCTCTAAAGAGCCCTCTGGAGCTGGCAGACATGCCCAAGGCCCTGGCTTGGTCTCTATAGAAATGTCACCAAGGATAGGTATCCCACTGTCATGATATGGGGCTGCACCTTTGGACCCCACTGCCTCTTTCTGTGGAGGAGGGTCCAGCTCTGTCCCCTGGCCTGCTTGTGCATCCTTGGCTTTCCGAGTTCCCTGATGGCCGGCTTTCATTTTCTGGTAGATTCTCCTGAATGTCTCATTGCCATACACCTGCCACTTGTCCTGGGAGAACATCTTCGACTTCCTCTGGCCGCACTTCTTACTGGCCGCTCTGCCCTTGTGGGCGGCTCCCTCTCCTGGGGTGATTCTCTTTCCATCCAGGTCCTCTGTGGGGGCCACTGGCTCTCCAGTGGGGGTACAGGGCACATCCTCCACAGCGGCCTGTCTCACCAGGGCCCGAGGGTGGCCGCTGGGGACATCTGCCAAGGTAAGCCCAGAGTGGCAACCTCGTTGGGCTGGGGCCAACCTGGGGCTCAGCGGCTTCTGAATCCTGGGGCCGGTGTCCTGCAGGTCTCGTGGCTCTGGCCATGTTCTGGAGGCCTCAACAAAGGGGAGTGAGTTACTCCTGGTGACAGGAACGTATTCCACAGAGGTGGAGAGCTGAGTGGGCACGGAGTGGAAGAAGAGGGGCCGTGCCTTGTCCAGAGCCGTGAAGGTGGAGCAGGCTGGGCTGAGGGCAGCCCTCCTGCGGCCAGGCTCTAGTGCCCGGATGTCAAAGTGGAAGGAGTCCTTGTAGGTGTAGGGCATGGGTAGGTCAATGCTGCCCTGCTTGGACAGGACGGTCTTGCGGGGCCGCACGTGGTCCAGCTGGGGGTCATCCACCACGGCCTGGTTGTGAGAGATGAGCTGGGCAATGCGCTCCTCCAGCCGCTTCTTCTCCAGCTCCACACTGGCCCCCGAGGCTGTGGGCTCAGCCCTGGTATGTCTAGGTCCTGGCCCTGCGCCTCCCTCGCCCTCGGACTCTGCACTGTGCTCCGACAAGCTGTGCAGGGGACTGGAGGGCAGTGGCGGCTGCTCCACGCTGTCCGAGCGAGACAAGTAGCCTGAGTCGGTGCTCTCACACTTCCTTAGCCGGCCCTCGGAAGCCTTGGCATCCCAGGGCTTCTCCGAGGATATCTCCTGCTGCCGCTGCAGGGAGGATGGCTTTGGTTCTGGCAGCTTCCGCCAGGGCAGTGTGCTGACCGGCGGGAGCCCAGGCGATGCCATCTGGGAGGAGTCCGTAGGGGCCTCTCTGCGGGCAGGTATGGACCCTAGGCGGGGAGCAACTTCTGCCTTCACATCCAGGTTCTTGACACCAAGGGACAGATGGGCACCTGGGGAAAGAGGCTTTCCATCACCTGTTCTCTGGCTCCAGCTTTCCTGCCTGTTGTCTGCTGAGGAGGGCTCTCCAGCCCTGTCCCCCTCCTCCGAGACACTGCTCCCACCCGCCTCAGACTCCAAAGACAGCCGGGAGTTGTTGAGGTGCGTCTGTGTCCTCCTGTGCTTATACAGGTTGCTCTGGGTCTTAAAGGCAATGCCACAGGTGGCACAGGGAAAGGGCCTCTCGCCCGTGTGGGACCGGATGTGCTTCTCCAAAACACTGGGCTTCAGGCAGTCACGGCCACAGTGCGGGCACAGGTACTTGCCAGCATTCCGCACCTTGCCTGGGCTGCCCAGCGTGGGCCCCAGACCCGGGGACAGGACAGGCAGGGTGCCCACAATGTTCACTGTCAGGGCTGGGGCTGCTGGCTTGCCAGCCTGGGTCGGCCCAGACCCTTCAGGCTGCAGCAGGGGGCTAAGGATGAAGGGCACACTGCCCCCGTCCAGACTGCCTGTCACCAGTGGGGCACGTGGCTGGAGGCTCCCAGGAGGCACTGTATGGTAGAGCGGGATGGGCAGAGCTTTCAGGATCATGGCAGGTGGCAGGCCCTGCTCCGGAGGCAGGATGATGGGCCCCAGGGTCAGACGAGGAGAGGCCTGCCCACTTGGGGCCCCCGGAGGGCCAGGTGTAGGAATTGTCTGGTCCCTGGCAGCTGGAGCAGGGCAGGTGGATTCTGGAGCCTCCATTCCACATCATCTGGACAGCCCAAGAGGTCAGGCAACCTGCAGGAGACAGCCACCGTTTACCATGGGTACCTCTTCTCTCCATCAGTGACTATTCCCCTGACCCTGCCAGCATTTCACACACCTTCAACCCCGACAACCATCCACAAGTACTCTTGTTCCCAAGTTAGGAAAGAGAAAACTGCAACTTGACCTGTCATGTGGCAGCTACATGGCAAATCAGGGTTCGTACCCAAGCCTCCTTGAAGCCTGCCTTCTACTTACTCAGTTCAAGATCTGTAAAATGGACAAGGAATCAGGCCCTTCTCACTCTGAGATTCTGAGTAGGAAAGAACAGTGAGAAATAGACCTCAGAGGAGGCTTGCCAGGTTTAGCAGACAAAAACACAGGATTCTCAGCTACATTTGACTTTGAGATAAACAATACATAGTTCTTTTGGTATAGTATGAGTATGTCCCAAATGTTGTGTGAGAATTACTTTTAGTGTAAGTATGTTCCAAATCTTGCATGGGTGATGCTAATATTAAAATATTGTACATGACTTATCTAAAATTCAAATGTAGCTGGAAACCCTATCTTTGATCTGGTGAAGCTCCCAGTTCATGGAGCACTTTCTCAGCTTCAAGCCAAGGCTTGGGTTCCTGGTTACAGGCAGAACTTCCAAAACCCCTTCAGACCCAGTTGGTACAGAATTGGTCACCAAGAAGCCAGAGAAGAATCTGAGCACATACTAGGAAGAGAGATAACTGGTCATAGTCTCTAAGTCACAAAAGGAAAGCCAGATACAGCAGTAAATGTCAGGCAGGCTGGCTCCTAAGAGGGTCCTTAGGCACCCATCCTCCTAGAGCTCCACAAGCAAACTTCAGCCATCCTCCAGCTCAGCTCCTTTAAGAAACCTGCGAATTCCAGCCCTTAGTGGCCACATCATCCAAGCAGGTTATGGTAGAAGCAGCAGCACAGTGGGGCGGGTTCACACCAAACAGCCTCCACAAAGCTAATTGTCAAATTTCCAGGAACTTTGCAAGCTGAGTGTTAAACACAGTCCTTGATTCAAAGTAAAATTACACTCACTTATAATTAAGTAAATTATAGTAAAATCAAAGCTACTGCAACTGGATATCTAGGTGTGAAAGAATGAAGCGGACCCCCTACCTCGTACCATACTCACTTTGAAATGGATAACAGACCTAAGCGAAAATTATAAAACTTTGAGAAAGACAAAAGATTAAATTTTGAATCAAACTTTGGATTTAGCAATGGATTCTAATAATGACTACGATACCAAAAGCCCAACCAGTAAAAGGAAAAAAATAGATACATTTGATTCAAAATTAAAAGTTTTATGCATCAAAAGACATCATCAAGAAAGTGAAAAGATGTAAAATAGGAGAAAATGTTTGCAAACCATATATCTAATATATCCAGAATGTATGAAGAACTCTTGTAATTCAAAACCAAAGAAGCAAACAACCCAGTTTTAAAATGAGTAAAGGATTTGAATAGACATTTCTCCAAGGAAGACAAACGATTCTGCCCAAAGCATATGAGAAGAAGCGCAATACTGTTAGTCACTGGGGGAATGTAAATCAAAATCACAATGTGATATGATTTCACACCCACTAGCACAGCCACAGTAATAATGATAAGCTGAAAATAATGAATATTAGTAAGGATTTGGAGAAAGTGAAACCTTAAACACTACTGATGGGGAAAAATGATGAAGCCACTCTGGAAAAACATTTTGGCAGTACCTCAAAAAGTTAAACCGGATATGCCCGTAATGCTACTACTGGTATAGCCTCAAATGAATCAGACAAATGGTATTCAGGCTTGTGCCCAAAAATGTGTTGAGAGTTGCTCTATCCAAAACAGTCAAAAGGTAGAAATGACACAATTGTCCATCACTGATGAAAAATTAATGAGTGGATTGATGAGTGGATAGCAAAGCACAGAGCAATCAGACAGTGAAGTACTATTCAGCCGTAAAAAGGAATATAGCACTAACACATGCTACGCAGGGATGAACCTTGACAATGTTATGCTGAGTGAAAGAAATCAGACCCAAAATGTTATATATTGTGTGATTCCATTTATATAAAAAATCTTGGAATAGGCAAATCTATACAAGTAAAAACCAGATTACAGCAGTTGCTAGAAGGTGGGAAAGAATGAGGAATGAACATTTAATTTGGGCTTTGGATTTCCTTAAGGATAATGAAAGTTTTGGAATGAGATAGAGGTGCTAATTGGCAAAAATGCCACTAAACTGTGTACTTTAAAATAGTCAAGACAGCCGGGGATATAGCTCAGTGGCACAGGGCTTACCTGGCAAACACGAGGTCCTGAGTTCAATTCCTGGTACCAAAAACAAAAAATAAAAATAAATAATAAAATAGTCAAAACAGTGAATTTCAAGTTCTGTGAGTTTTACCACCATATAGAAAGATACTGTCTCAATACGAAACACGAAATATGGTCTTTCTTGAGTGAAAGTATTCAAGGGGCAAAAGGTATTTTAGGCTTCTACAACCAAAGGCACACTATTCTGGGTGACTTTACCAACACATGTTCATTTCTCACAGTACTGGAGGCTGCAAGTCCAAAATCAAGGTACCAGCAGGTTCAGAGTCTAGTGACAGCCCCTTTCCTGGCTGTAGATGACACCTCGCTGCCTCCTTCTACCACAGAAGAGGCATAAAGCTCTCTGGAGCTCTCCGCCCTTTACAAGGGCACTAACCCTACCCATGAGGGCTCCTGCTCATGACCTAATCACCCCCAGTTCCAAACACCGTCATGCTGCAGGTGAGGATTTCAAGGAATGAATTTGACAGGGGCACACAAACATCGGTCCATAACAGATACTAAATACTCCCTGAGATCTCACCCCTCTCAGTGCTCTGTGGTGGCCTTCACTGATGGTGTCTACATGGTGGGATATTACAAATGGCGTGAGATTCCTCATCTCCCTCTCCTCTCAGCTTCAGGGTAGTGGCATGGCATTCACAGCTTGAAGTAGTAGGTGTATTGACACCACAGAAATTGGCAAATGCTGTGAATCAGTTTTCTTGCAGTTCTGAGAGCCGGTTTCAGTGTTGACCAAGACACCACTGAGTAGAGGAGAGGGCAAAGGCCATCGTCTCCATCGTCTGTCCCTCACACAAACCTCTGGCCAGCATCATCGATTTCACAGCACAGGTCATCTGCAAGAGCTCTTGGCCTCAAGAAATCTGAGAACTTACAGTTTTTGAAGAAAAGATCGACAGGCAGAAATCTCTAAAGAGAAATAGGTAGCTGCGAGAATTCATCAGAACTGACAGAAATGGAAGATGCAGAATCCCTTCAACTAGCTGAGGACCCTCGAGACAGACCCAGGGATGGCAGGCCTGACAACATTCCCTACTTCGCCATCTGACCAGCAGACAATCCTCAGACTTGGTTTCCTTGGCTCTAGGAACAGCATAATGAGGGCTGAGCTATTGGGAGGAGGAAATAATTTATGTGGTATGCCCAGCACAGGATAAGTGCCTCGTTTCTCTGAGTTTTCAATAACACGCCATAATATTTTGAACTATTAGCTAATGGTTCCTCCCCCACCCTATTTTCCTCCTACCCCTGTCTCTTCCCCCATCAGTCAAAGCAGCAGACTCCATTCGCTGCCTCTGGGAAGGGAGGTCTCAGGTTGGGTTCCCGGGAAGAGGATCCATTATATTTGGAAGGAGATCCTGGGAAACACTCAGAGGGGAGTGGGAAGGCCAGGTTGGAGGAAGCCGCAGGGTGTGCGTCATCCCACGGGCCTCCACCGTGGGCAACTGGAGCTCAGTCCCACCGAGATAGTGAGAGGTTACAAGCTGCTGCATCGGCTGCTCGTGGAACCCACACTCCAGCGTTTGCACCTGGCCACATGGGAGCTGGAGGGAGCTCTGGGGCCCCAACATGATGCTGCCTGCAGTGGCTCTGAAGCGGTGACCCCGGGGACCACGGGCAGGGTTTCTGTGAGAGGGCCTGTGGCAGAAGCAGAGTCAAGACCTCCAGCTCCCAGAATCCGAAGCTCTAAGGAAAGAAGTCTGAGCAATCTGAACAAGGTTTTTGAATCCTCAGGTTCTGACAGTCCCCAGGAGGAGAGCAGGTGGAAGGGTGGGAACCAGGAGAAAGAGGAGGGATGCTTTCCACCTCAGTCTCTCTGGAGAGTTGAGGATGAGATGACTGGGACTCCATTCCTGGGGAGTCTGAAGAGAGTGGGGTCCAGACAAAACATCCAAAGCCAAACCCAAGGCAGGGACAGAGGCAGTCCCTGAAGTTCTCCTGCCCCACAGCGAACATCAGAGCACCCCGAGGAGCCTGAGACTGACCAGAAAGTGGGTACTGCTGCCTGAGGGAGTCTCAGCAGAAACTTGATGGAGAGCCAAGGGCTCGCATTTAGTGCCCCTTGCAAACCTAAGCCCGTCGCTGGGCAGCGGTGTGGGAAGAAAAGGAGCAGAGAACTGGCTGTCCTGGGGTGGAAGGCTTGGGCTTCGAAGAAGAAAGTTCAGAGAAAGAGCATTAGGTCCCTAACACATGGATTGCCATATCCATTGGTTTTCTCTGCAGTCTGCTCTGTGACCATAGCAAACCCAGGCCTCTTAGTAATAGCTGATCCCTACAAGCACACAGCTTCCTTCAGGGGACGGCACTTTTTGTTGGAAAACCTCCATGGGCCACAGCTAATTTTGCTCTCTCTGAATCATGGAGGGGAAAATTGTATTGTCTCCATTGGATTGATGGGGAACCTAATGGACAGGGGCTAAGAAGACAGGGAAGGGTCCAGAATAACCATCTGGTCACCTGGACTCGGTGTCAAGGGCTCACCCTGCCACCATCCCAACACTCCACCACAAAGAGAACTTGATGGATTCTTTTATTCTGCCAGGCATGCTCACCAGCCCCCCCAGTCCTCCAGTCTGATCATATTCTTTGGTGCAAATGTGCAACTTTCTGAAGGAGAAGTGATCTGATAGATGGGAGAAATATGAAGGAAAGGAATGACAACTTCCAAAACATTATCACAAGCAACCTCTACGTGGGCCTGGGCAAAGAGAGAGTGTGGAAATGCCACAAACAGGTTCTACAAATTCATAGTCAACGTTCTAAAAGAAAGACCATGGAGAAATACACTGGATGTGTTAAATAGATTCACCCTTTCAGAAGGAGCTGGTTGTAGAGACACTGCATTTGCTACAAGTTCCCCAAACTTCATCCACCCCGTACCACCGTCACAGGCTCTGCCCCTGGGTGAAGACCACTGACACTCTGACTTCCTTTCACCCCTGCATATATTTGTTTTGCAGGAGTACCACTACTATTTTTTTAAAAGTAGTGAATGTTAGTACTACAGAATTCTGGGTTTGTTCTCCAAAGCTGGTACATGCATTGGACATATTTTAGTCTTTTACAATCCCATCACACCCATCTTCCTTTCCTCCAAGCTCCTGTTGATCTCTTTCCCCATCTCCAAAAGTTCATCTTCTGGTTTTCTCTCATTTCTCATTCATTTATTCACTCATTCATTTATACTATTATTTTGAAAGAGAATGGCTGGGCATGGTGGCACATGACTGTAATCCCAGCACTTGGGAGACTGAGGCAGGAGGATTGCTGGGAGTTCGAGACCACCCTGGACTACAAAGTGAGCTCAAGGCCAACCTGAACTGCATAGTGAGACCCTGTCTCAAAAAAAAAAAAAAAGGGTTGGGGATTTAGCTCAGCGGCAAAAGCGCCTGCCTGGCAAGCGCAAGGTCGTGAGTTCGGTTCCCGATACCGGAGAAAAAAACCGAAAAAAAAAAAAAAAAGGAATGTTATGGCTTGTATCTACATGTCCCCCAAAAGTCTCATCATGCTCATAGGTGGGGTTTTTCAGAGCTAGCTGGTTCTAGGGTGCATGGTACTGGGATTAAGGGTGTGCGATACTGGATTAGTTCACTAATTGGTTCTGGCTGTGGATAATGGGAAGGCCCACTCTGGCTGTGGTGGAACCACCCAAAAGGCTTGGAGTCTGGATGGGATGAAAAAGAAAGGGGGCTTGCTTTGCTCCTTCCTGCCTGCCCTGCCATGGACTGTTTCTCCTCTGTGATGCACCTCTGCCATCCACCCTGCACTGGAGCCAGCCGACTACAGACTGAAACCTCTGCAAACTATGAGCTGAAATGAACCTTTCATCCTTTAACTTATGGGTATTTGGGTATTGTGTCTCAGCAACAAAAAAAAGTAACTACAACAGGAATTATGAGCACAATAACGTGAAAGTACTTAATAACACTAAATGGTACATTTAAAATGGTTAAGAAAGTAAATTTTATGTTAAGTGTATTTCATCACAATTTTTTAAAAGTTTGGGGAAGAAGGGGTAGAAACCATCATTACACAATGAAATAATAACTTACATTTATACACCCAAAAAAACACACAGTGGTATATATAGCAGCTTTTTCATAATTGTGAAAACATGGAAGTGACAAAGATGTCCTTCATAAGCTGAATGGATAAACAAAGTTTGGTACTTCCAGACAATGGAGTATTATTGAGCAATAAAGAGAAATGAGCCGTCAAACCACAAAAAGATACAAAGGAATCTTAAAAGCATGTTGCTAAGTGAAAAAAGCCAAGCTGAAAAGTGTACTGTGTGACTCCAGTTTTGACATTCTACAAAAGACAAAACTATGAGATAGTAAAAAAGAATAAATAAGTGGTTGCCAGGGGGTAATGGGGAGGAAAAGTGAATAGGAAAAACATGGACAATCTTTAGGGCAGTGAAGCCATTTTGTATGACACTGCTATGGGGGATATACATCACCAAACACTTATCAAAATTCATAAAATGGACCACAAAAAGAGTGGACTCTTGCCAGGCATGATGGTGCATCCCTGCAATCCCAGCAGTCTGGAAGGCTGAGGCAGGAGGACTACAAGTTGAGCTCAGCCTGGCCAACTTAGTGACTTATCTGTCTCAAAAAATAAAAAGGGCTGAGGATGCAGCTCAGTAAAGGGCCCATGCTCAATCCCCAGTACCACACAAAAAAGTGGACCCTAATATAATGTATGGACTTCAGCTATGTACCAGTGCTCATTGATTGTAGCACATGTGCTACACTAACGCAAGACGTTAACAGCAGGAATACTGCATGGGAGAGGAGGTTAACATGGGGTACGAGAACCAGACACTTTTCCTTCTTCTTTAAAATAAACCCAAAACTGCTCTGAAAGTTTAAGCCTATGAGCTCTAAAGTCTTTTAAAAATCCAAACAATCTTTAAAAAGAAAGAAACATGCATAATAAGATGTTCATTCCCACCAGCAAAGAAATACAAGATAAGTACTAGGATGCCATATTTTGTCTATGCAGGGGTAGGGGGTGGGGGTGGGGGTGGGGACAAAAATAAACACTTGTAGTGAGCGGGGAGGGGGGGGTGCCAAATCATTGCCAAAAAAGGGAAGATCAATTTTTCCAAGGGACCATTAAAATAAATATGTAACTATTAAATTTTTAAAATATGCCGCTGTAGGACACCATACTTTGGGAAATGTGTCTATAATCTGAGATCTTAATCTGGGTGACTCTTCTCAGCCAGGAAGAGCATCCAGAAGGGCCTAGAAGGATCTATATGGGGCTCGGACTGTCTGGCTCTGAACACCGTCTGCCTGCACACAAGGCCCATCCCAAAAACTACTCCGCCACCTGTCAGAGCCAATTACGTGTCAGCTTTCACAACAGCTTCACCCAAATTAATTCCATTTGGTGATGAAATTATATTTTGCTTAAACAAATTAAGACAACTGAGCAGGCCAGAAGAGAATTTACACAGACACAATGTGCAGAAAGCCCGATCAAGTCCAAGCAGAAGAGCATCCGATGCAATCCCTTCATTTTCATACACAAATAATGTGGCCTCCCTGTAGATGGTTCACAGGCTGCAGATGTTTAGGGGAAAAAGCCTGATGTCAGGATGGCCTGGGCTTCATGAAAAGCCTGGAGGAGCCTCAGCTGGAAGTGAACATCCTGGGTTCAAATCCAAGTTTTGCTCTTGGGCCACTGCATGGCTCAACAAGGTCCTTTAACCTTAGGATTTCCACTTGTAAAATGAGGATAAATGAGGATTAAACAAATACTCTCTATAAGCACTTATTACAACAACCTAGGAGAGCAATCTGCTAAAAATTATTAATATGCTTTTCTCTTTCCAAGCCAATCCATTTTGCTTTGATCAGCTTAAGGCTGATTCCTCACTTAGTTTAAGTCCATCCGTGCGGCTGTCATCTTTGATTTCTCAGAAACTCCCAAAGCTTTACACCTCGGAGCCCCGCCACATGCAAACTTAGTCACTGGATGCCAACTTCACAGGTTGGACAAAAAAACAAAACAGCAGTTTCCATCACTTAGCAAGGACACCAGCAGTCAGCAGCAAGCAAGTGCATGGATGCAGTAGGACGTAGGCCCTGGGTCTCTCAAGTGGGCTCAGCCCCCGTGGCCTTCACATCTCTAGCACACCTCTACAGAGTGCAACTCCAGTGCTTACAGAATTTGGGGTACATTGTGCACCAAAAATATAAGCTCCCAAATTATCTGTTGATTAAACAAGGAGATAAGGCAGAGTCCAACACTAAATTAAAAACTGGCTGAGCTGGAGGTACCAAGAGATTCCATTCATAGATTGCAAAAAAATAGCATCTGCCAGGCATGATGGTGCATGCCTGTAATCCCGGCAGAAGGTGAATTCGAGGCCAGCTTGGGCTAAGTAGTGCATTCAAGGCCACCTTGAACTGCATAACAAGACCTTGTCTCAAAAACAAAATAAAACAAACAACAACAAAAAACTCCTCAGCATCTTCTTCCTCTATCCCTGTTTCCACAACCTGTACAAGGACATTTGGTTATTCTTCCCATCAAGACCTGGAGACCAGTTGGGCATGGTGGTACATACTGTAACCCAAGGACTCAGGGAGGCTGAGGCAAGGGGATCAAAATTTCAGGACCAGATCAAGCAATTTAGTGAACTAGCAAGATCCTGTCTCAAAAACTAGAGAAAAAAATGAGACCCTGAGACTTTTTCTCTATTCTTCACTTCTGGGCAATACAAGTGGCATTAGGATGATGTGCCTGGTCTCAGGATCCTTGTAGATTTCTGCCCTAAGCAGTAAGAATAGGCCCATGGACAGTCTGAAGACATGTGGATCCAAGCCAAGCCACCCCATGACACCCTTCTGGTCTAGCCAAGCCCTAACAGACCTGGCAACCAACCACAGACACAGCAAGCCCAGCCAAGACAGGAAGAACCACTGAACCAAACTCAGCCTCAATTTCCCTCCAGTAGATTCATGAAATAGATAAACAGTCATCATGTTAAGTCACTGTGTTTTGGAAATGTTAGATAGAAAAAGCCAGCTAAATAGTATGACTTCAACATGATGCCTGCCTGAAGGAATCTGAGGGTCATTTTGGCCAGTGAGGATTTTCACCTTACCACCACCCCTCCCAGGCTAACACACCACTTTCCCCAAGATGCATTGCTGTTATTTTTCCCAAGATTCATTGCTCAAATGCTGACGTCAGCGTTCCTCTGTCAATGGCACTGCATTGCCGTTCTTCAGCATCGGAAAATACTAACACACTGCACTGCAATCCAGAGTTTCTCTACCTTCCCTCCTGCTCTCATTGTCAGTGTTCTAGACTTGTTGTCAAGGACAGCCTCTGTGTTTGCTTCTCTTTTGTTTTTCAGTGTTAGGAATTAAACTTAAGGCCTTGCACTGGGCTACCTCTCTGGTTCTTTTTAATTTTTTTTTTTTTTTTGAGACAGTTTCTTGCTAAGTCACTAAATTGTCCACACAGAGTTCAGATGTGTGGTCCTCCTGCCTCAGCTTCCCACAGTGCTTGAATTACTGGTGTGTTCCACCATGCTTAGTTTGTGTCTGCTGCTCGTTACGTTTCCTTCTGTTTTCTCGTCCATTTCTTTGAAGGCCCCGAATAGTTTGCTAATTTGCATTTTGACACAAAGCAAAATTATCTCCCTTTGTTTCTTGGGTCAGTCCAGCTCAAGCACTGTTTGACATCCATTTTAGGACCCACTGTTTGCTGGTGTGCAAAATAGAGAGAGAAAGAAAGCAGGGGCGTGGGCACGTGATGCTGATGCCAGCGTGGCACTCGCAGTGGCCCAGAAATGAGCCGACATGAGCATCCTGTGTAGGCCACTGTGTAAGTGTCCAGGGCACTCAAATTAATAGAGAACTGTGCTTGATTTAGTAAAATATTTTCAGACAAAAAGTGGTGGAACGATAGACAAGAAGTGGTGGAACACTCTTCAGCTGGTCATTAAGTAGAATATCGTGATGCTACAAAAATAAGGCACAATGCCAATTTAGTTCCCACCTACGGAACATTCATTTGTTTATGAATTCTGATGTTTACTGAGCGCTACTGTGAGCCGGGAGCTGTTTCCTGTTGGAGGGGTAATACGGTCCTGTTTCACCTGGGCCTGCAGGACTTTTTAAAAACAGGCAAGTCCAGGGCAAAATAGGGTGAGTTGATCTCCCTAGTGATACAGGACAGCAGTAAATAAAGGAGCTTGAGTTATGGAACTATGTTCCAATTAAAGAGACAGACAAGAAGTAGTTTTTAAAAATAAACCACATAATGTATTGGAAGATGATATACATTATGGGAAAGTAGAGCAGGGTACAAGAGGACAGGAGATGGTAAAGGAACGTGGGAGAGGGGCAGGAAGGAAGCAGTAACGCAGCTTCACATGGTAGACCAGATAAGCCTCATGAAAAAGGGGGCAGAATTTGAACAAGAACCTATTGATGGAACGAGCCATGTTGGTACCTAAGAAGAGGGTTTCAGGCGATGCAGGGGCCAACAACAATGAAAACCGTCAAGGAATGATGGTGCATAGCACTGTGCTGCATTCAGAGACAGTACCCTGCTTAGCAATATCTTGTGATTCTTTCTAGGCAAGTCTTTTTTATCCCTGAGCCTTGTTTCCTCATCTGCACAGCAGGGAGAATGGTGTGTATGTATAAAGTAGACTGAAATTGTAGATAGTGATGCCATACTTAGTTAAATGACAAGGAAAGGGCCAGTCTTGATTGCTATGTGCCTAGATCTCCTCTATGGCAATTGGAGACAGAAAATCTCAGAGCCTTATTGCAGGCTAAAAAGGTTAGCCCAAAGGTGAAAGTTGTCATCCAGCACTGCCCTCCATGCCACCCTGAAGGTGATCTTTCTGGCTCTCACAGACACTAACACCAGAGCTTCCCACTGTGGGTCTGGCCGTGCTAGCGTTTACCATGATCCCTTGCAGCATTTAATGCATAAAATAAAATGTTATATGACACCACAATTTACAATTGCCTGTCCAGTTATAGACAGATTAGTTTACAATGTGAAATAATGCAATTCAGAATATTGTATTGGCAATAGTTATTGTTTCATATAATTATAATAATTAGCCAGGGAAATAGCAAACAGATGCAATGCTGAATTCAAAGGAAGGGGGAGGAAAACAGGCCCTGGGACTGACATGGTTTGGAGTGCAGTAAGGGGTAGCTTTTGCATATTGAGCTGCCCACCTTGGAAATACTAGGTACGGACAGGTACTCTACACACGAAAACAGTGCATGCCAGTTAATTGACTGTCACCTTCACTGTTAGAGACTCCTGGGGAGGTGGCTGGATTGTGAGGGATGAGTCCATAGCTGACTTCTAGGAAGAGGGGCCTATGTGGAGGAAACAGGTCATGGGGCACGACCTAGAGGACTACAGTCTTTTGCCCTGTTCTGCCTCCTGACTACCGTGAGTTGAGTAACTTTCCTACACCACACCTTTCTGCCATGATGCTTCTGCCTTAGAGCCAGCAGACCATGCACCAAAATCTGTGAAACCATAAGCTGAATTATACATCTCTTCCTTGAAGCTTTGGGTGTCAAGTCTTTTGTACCAGCAATGGAAAGCTGACTAATACACACGGTGTGCACACTAAATGCAACACACAGGTACACCATGGGGCTGTGGGTTTATACTTAAAATATAGGCAACTGGGACCAATAGTGATGCTGAGAGGGAGCAAGCAAGCACCCCCTCAGGTCCTGCATCTCTACAGCTCCATCCTGTACCAAGTGCTGGTTTTTAATTAAGTAGTACAGACGCACAGTAAAACACACAAAGTGTCCAGTTCTGTGGATTTTGTCAAGCCCATACAATTGTATCGCCACCAACGTAAGGCATAAAAGGACACTGTCATCCCCACATCTCCCCAAACCTCACTGTGGTCAGCGCTTTCCTCACCCCTCAGCACCTGGTGACCACAGATCTGTTTTCTGTCACTATAGTTTTGTCTTTTCCAGAATTTCTTTAAATGGAATCACATTCACTCCAGCTTCTGTGGCTTGGGAGAATGCCTTTGGGACCCACCCAAGCTGCTGTGTGCTTCGGTCATCCAGTCTTTCTTAGTGCCAAGTATTATTCCCATGTATGGATGTGCCACATCTACACCTCGCAGCTGGGTTGGTGTCTAAGCAGGCCATATGGGAGCAAGGACAGGCATTCCTCTCTGTCTCAGACAATGAGACGTGAGTGAAGGGATTGTGGGAACCAGAGCTGCTACTGTCCCCAGAGAGCAATGAAGATGCAGGCCTTGTGTTCAACAGTGGCTAAGCAGGGAGCCTGAGCCCCAGCCTACTCCCTTCTAGGCCAGGGCAGCATCAAAGGAAGCCATTGAACGCAGAAGGTGTAATATATCCTGACTCTCATAAGAGAATACACAAATGTCCAAATTTCAGTAAAAAGTCACTAGTTACATCAAGAACCACAGAGACTTCTGCATTAGCCAGTTTTCTATCACACTGACACAAACAGCTTGAAGGAAAGGAAGGCTTGTCTGGGCTCACGGTTGCAGTGGGTTCAGTTCACGGTCAGCTGGCTCCATTGTTTGTGGGCTGAGGTGAGGCAGAGCACCGTGGCAGAAGGGCGTGGAGGAGGAAAGCTGCTTATCTCATGCTGGCTTAGAAGCAGAGAGAGATGGAAGGAGTCAGGGAGGAAGGGGATGGGAACCCCCAAGGTCATGCCTCTATGATCCACCCTTTAACTCATCCTCACTTCCTGTTGCTTTGCCTCCCAAAATGTGATCAAATTATGGTCTAATCAGTGGGCACTGAAGCAGTTAGAGCCTTCGTAGTCCAGTAACTTCCAAAGCCCATCAGTTGGCAACCAAGCCTTTACCAGTGAGCTCTTGGGGAGTCATTTTAAGTACCAACCACAACAGCCTCAAACTGAATGGGAAAGGCAACCCAAAGATGCCAACACCAAGATGTAAGATGGGTCTGAATTATCTGAGAAATGTAAAGCAGCCATCATAAACATGTTTTGATGAACACTTTTGAATACACTCCAAACAAAAGAAGAAGAGACACTCCAACAAAGAAATAGAAGGTAAAAGAATAACCAAATGGAAATTTTAGAGTGAAAAATACTGTAATTGTCTTACTTAATTTCCTCGTTACTGGGACAAAATACCTGATACCTACAACTTAAAGGGGGAAAGGTTTATTTTAGCTCACAGTTTGCAGAATTTCAGTTGATAGTCAGCTGGCTCCAAGGCAGAACAGCATGGCAGAGGGGCATCACAAAGGAGAACTGCTCACAGGATAGCAGACAGGAAGTGAAGAGGATCAACAGAGCAACTTTCAGGGCACATGTTCCCATGATACCCCTCCTCAGATCAGCCTCCATCTTCTAACAGCAAGCCAACTATAAGTCCCCCTAATCCAAACATCCTCTAAAATTCATACCTATGAGCAAATGAGGTGCTTGGAGGACATCTAGATATAAACCATAACAACCAAAAATTTTAAAACTCAGTTGATGAGCTCACTCTCCAAGCAGAAAGGACAGAAGAGAAGAATCCAAGAACTGAAGACAGAGCAATTGAAATGACTGCATCCAAACAACAAAGAAGATAAAGAGAAATGCACAGAACCTCAGGCACCTATAAAACTAAGAATCAACCATTCTCTCCATCAGAGTCCCAGGAAGACAGGGAAAAAACGAATTGAGTTTAAGAAGTAATCAAAGAAACAATGGCTCAAAGCTTCAACTTGGCAAAATACATAAATCCATACTTTGAGGAAAGAGAGAGAGCCTCAGCCAAGATTAAGCTAAAGAAACTCACATCAAAACACAGCATAGTTGAACTTCTGAACCTTAAAAATTGAGAAGTCTTGAAGGCAGTGATTGAGAAGCAACACCTCCACTGGAGTGGGAGGATATTCTCACCATAGCAGATTTCCCATTAGAGAGCAGAGGCCAGAAGGAAAAGCACGGTATTTTCCAAGGGCTAAAAGTAAAGAAATATCAGTCCTGGATTCCAACATCTCTCTATAACGAAGTGGAAGTCAAGACATTCCCAAATAAGGGACAATATACCCACAAAAAATAATTAGAGGAAGCTCTCTAAACAGGGAATAATGAAAGTGTGGCCTTAGGACCCCAGGAAGGAAAAATAATGATAGAAAAGTTAAAATATGAATAAAAACAATATTGCTTATTGAGTTTCTAAATTGTGTTTGGTGGTTGAAACAAAAATTATACCATTTCAAGTAGTTCTAAATGTATGTAAAAGAGATATTTAAGACAATTTAAATGTAGTAGTGTAAAAGGAGACAGGTTTCTATACTTCACTCTAACTGTAAAATAATAACTGTGATAAGTTACATATGCGTGTACCAAGTTACCCTCAGTTTGCCCAGGGGATTATTCCCAGGACTGTGCCACCCCACAGAGATACCAAATTCTAAGCATACTCAAGTCCCTTATATAAAAGGGTATTGTATTTCCATAGACCCCACACAATTGTCCCATGAACATAGTTATCTCTAGATGACTTATACTGCCTAATACAATGTAAATGCTATATAAATAGCTGTTAAACTGTATTGTTTAGGAAATGAGAAGAAAAATGTCTATTCATATTCAATACAGATGCAAATTTTTTTCAAATCTTTTCCATCCATAGTTGATTGAATCCATATGTGCAGAACCAGCAGGTACAGAAGGCAGGTTGTATATAATGTGATACTTGCAGCGACCACAAACTTGGTGTAAGATCATCTGCCACAATCTGCATGAACCACAGGTGGCAAAAGTGATCCCTCTGCAACCCCAGGTATGGGCTGATGATAATCTACTGCAACCAACACCCCACCTGCTTGATGCCAGGAGGTCATGTGAAGGGGCCATTCCTTCAGTAAGCCCCACTTCCTTCCATGCAGCCCAGAAGCTCTGAGCCTTCTGACCCCAGACTTGGTAAACACACACCCACATCACTACTTGCTGACTGTCTAATTTCCATCTGGATCCTGGAGGCTGACATCCATTTGTATAGGACCTCCAGAGGAGCTCATGTCTGTCTCAAGCACCCAGTCCTCCTCTGTCTGGCAATAAATCCACAGCTTCTCCACTGAGCTCTGAACCCCTTTCCAGTTTATCCTTCCCGGAGCACTTTTGCTGAATCTCAGGAAGCTACTTGGAATTTCCTACCATCGTGTAACTATTCTTTTCTTCTAGTTAGTCATTCTTATGTTACACTTCCCTGTGTGGTCTCTCTCTAGCTCCTGATTGGATACAAACAAGTACAGACTCTGTCCTTGGTCCTTGACCCCCAAACATGGGATCTGAGATTAACTTGGTCATGCCCTTGGACATAAACATGATGCTGAGCTCCTTGCTAATGAGAAATGCGACTCTTACAACCCACGGTGTGCCACAGGGTGACATCTCATCAAGCTATCACCTAGGGTTGATTGTGGTAAAGTGAAAATTGGAGCACGTGCCTTGGGAGTTCAAGTGGCCCGGCTCTTGCAGGCACGGTGCTTATGACTACAAGGACTGTGGAATGAAGTGGAGTTTTGTGAGTGTCCTTGAGTGCTTACAGAGTGAAAATAACAAGCTCAGGCCCGTTAACTCTCACCTCGAGTCATGGTCTGAAAAATCAGGCAGCTTCCATGACAACCCTGAACAAAACTCTTATTTCTTATAGCTGCAGGGCTAACATTGCTGAAAATCAAATACACAATTTAATGGTGCAAGTGGCTGAATGAAACTGGCAGTTGGATTCAAGTCTTACCCAGTTTCTTGTGTGAAAATTAAAGCATTAATCAGGAAAGAATGAGATCTGGAAGCTCGGGATGAGGATATCTTATTGTACATAGAGAAACGGTGTTGAGTTGCTCTGAGCCTCCTTCAAAATTAATGGCAGTTTTCACTATTGAGATATCAAAATTAATGGTAGTTTTCACCAAAGAGCATAGCCTTTCTCACTTGGGAGTCCCATCTCTCCTGTGATGCCCTACTTGGGGTAGCTCCCTTTAAAAATGATGTTGCTCCTCCTTAGAACACATCACTAGCAGCTCCTGTTTCCATGAGCCCCATAACCAGAGTCCAATCTCAGAATGACCTGATAACAAGCATTCAGCATACCCAAAAGGAGTAGCTTACACCCCAAGGAGCTGGAGGCCTTTGCTAGCACACATCAACAGGAACCTGGTGAATGTGCCGAAACAGATTCTGAGGATTTCTGTCAAGGAGGACAGAAAATTTGTCCTCCTCTGTCTTGCAAAAAAACCATAGCTTCTCCAATGAGCTCTGAATGCCTTTCCAGTTTATCCTTCCTGGAGCACTTTTGCTCCATCTCATTTGGCCAAAGTCATGGTGTATCAGTCAGTTCTTACTAGAGAAACAGATTTAATGCAAGATATACAAATATATAAGAATTTATAGGATCGGCTTACAATGACTTCCCACAGAGTCAGGTGTGGAAGAGTGCAGAAGGGCCGTCTGTGTGCTGGAGATCCAAAGGATCCAGTAGAAGGCCTGGAACTCACTGCAGTGTCCCATGCAAGTCTGAATCAGGAGGCCAAAGGGTCTGCAATGGAAGGCTGAAGGATCTGCACTGGAAGCCAGGAGGCGACGTCCAAGGTAAAGGTGAAGACTTGAGCACCGAAGAAAAAGCAGAAGCAGCCTTCCTCCTTCATTTCCCTTTTATACCACTCAGGTGACAAGCCACCTGAGGGCGGGTCTTCCACACTGATCCAGTTTAGTTGGGTGTCACTTACTCAAGTTGACACAGTTAACTGTCACACATAGTGTGGGTGCCTGTGCCACAGACTTTCAGTTGAATGTATTATTGTGCATTAAGATATGGCTGTAGGAGTTTCTTAGGCTGGTTGATGGGAATTTGAACGTGATGGTGACCTACATTTAAAGAGACTGGAATGTGGGGCTCCCCCAACATGACACAGAGGAAGGAATCCAAAGCCCTAGGTCACTGGCAGCACTGGGCTGAGGTGTCACGTGCAACCTTCACCTTCACCCCCAACAACTCCTGCTACCCAGAAGCGCCCTCTTCAACAGGGCTCTGAGAAGTCCAGTAGAGGACCTACACCCCTCCCCAAAAAAGCTCTGTGGTTGCTCTTTTCTCGGGCCCAGGAGGACCTCAGGGGACATCAACATCAAGAGGGGCTGGTGTTCTCATTTCAAGGTGGTGATGGGATCCCAGAATAGTCAAGAGCCATGTGCCATCACTTAACTGTGAAAATAGATGGCAGTTCAAACACAAGGGCACTAGGGTCATTTGGACTTCCTTTGGCTTGTGGAGGCCGTTAGCGGTAGGTGATGGACCATGAAGTCCCTAGGAGTGAAACAGGTAGTTAGCTTACCCATTTGATCTATTCCTTTAAAAAAAAAATGCAAGAGCAAGTAAGTTGACTTGAGTTTCCTCAGAAGGAAGACACAAGCACAGGCGCTGGGCTGTAGGGGAACCCAGTTCCCTCTGAAAGAGGACCCTGTATTCAGGCCACAAAGACACACTGTAAGCCCCCATCTAAGCCTCCCTAGAGGGACCTATGGCTTCACACTAGAGTGACTGTGATTTGAGAAGAAAGTACATATTCAAGCTTTTCAGGGGTTTTCAGCTACACCAAAAGGTAAAAAAGCCAAGGAAACTTAGTTTCTGCCTGAAGGCAAGGAAAATATGGAATGAGGTGAAGAATAAAGTCCCAGAGATGAACTCCAACCTCAGGACCAGGACACCATGGTTAAAACCAGCAGGGTGGTTTTGTACATGTTCTCTAGGCACGTTATATGGATGGGCTTGTTGTCCATACTAATTAGTCTCTGCTTCTTTCTTCAACTTCCTATATTTAAGTTTTGTGCATGATTTATTAGAGCTTGACTGTACAACTTAGTCTTTAGGGAATAGCATATTCAGTGAGGCCTTGACTGAATTTGAAGAGCAATTACTACAGTCCTCAGAGATGCACTTAATCTGCTTCTCATCTTGAGGACAAGAGAGGAGGTCCTCACTTATGAGAACAATGGTTGCATTTTGTGAGGGACAAACACAGAGCTGCTTTGTGGTTTAAAAGTGTTCAAATGTATGTAGCAGGGTGCATGTGTTGCTAAGTATGCAAAGGAGTGGATGGTGTCAGTTATGAATATGTTGCTTCTCAGATCTCCATGAACCCTCCAATATGTGCTGTACAAAATGCAATGCAAACTCCACCCACTTTTTCTCCTTAAAGAGAGTGTGAAGTAAGTTTTTCAACAGAGGATGATAGAGGGAGAGCATCTTCATCACTACAGGAGAAAGAGCCTTCCTGAGCTTTCCAGCAAGGACCAAGGAAAGGGCTCTGACTGGGGCTCCAGCCACAGGTTCCTTGGCATCCTTGCAGCTTCCGCCTCTGCAGCCCCATAGAGTGGAACTCAAGTTGCTGCTCAGGCTCCAGCCAGCCTTCTGCAGCCCAGAAGGCCCACAGGAAGCTTCCACTCCACCTGCAGTCCCAGCAGCCTGCACCTGTGGCTGGGCTGTCCACCCCAAAGAGCTTTACTTTCCAACTGTGCAACATGTGAAATCTGAAAACCTAACTGGCCTGGTACCTGGGTTCCCAGTGCACACCTAAGCCTCCAGTTATAGATGGCCACATGCTGGAATGATGCCTATTGTTTGCTCAGCAGTGCCGCACAAGCTTCAGTCTAGTTAAGCCAGAGTGGCCAGATCACCTCTTCCACAGTGGGGTCTGATCTCTTTCTATGCTTGCCCTTCCTTGAGTACCCTCTCAATCTTAAGGTACCATAAGGCGTTTCCTTGGGTTTCAGGGTCACTAAAAAATATAAGTACTCATTCTTACATTAAACCTCTCTCATTTAATCTACTGTGTAGTTTCTACTTCCTGATTGAATTCAGAAAGCTAGCTAGACCATATCTCAGCCAATAAAAGAAACTAAGCAAGTTTAAAGAATTAAAATCAGACGGAATGTATTCTCAGATCCCAATGGCATCAAAATAGAAATCAGCAGCAGAAAGATAACAAAAAAACTCCAACTATTTGAAAACTAAGCATACACTTCTAAATAATCCATAGGTCAAAGAGGAAGTCTCCAGGGTAATAAAAAAATACACTGAATGAAAATGAAAATACAACATCTTAAAATTTGTGAAACACAACTTAAACAGTGCAGAGAGGGAAATTTATAGCCCTAAGTGCTTACATTAGAAATGGAAGAGTTTCAAGTCGAAGCCCTAAACTCCTACCTCAACCTGGTAAAAGAAAAACATAATAAACGCAAAGCAAGCAGAGGGAAGGAAATAATAAATGAGAGAAGTCAATAAAATAGAAACAGAAATAGTAGAGAAAAATCAATGAAAGAGAAAATTTCTTCTTAGACGAGACTATAAAATTGATTTAGAATCTCTTCAAAGACTGACAAAGACAAAATTAGAAAAGACACAATCTGTCAATAACAAGAATGAACCTGTGGTTATCACTAAGGACCCTGCAGACACGCAAAGCTCATAAGACAATGACGACACTCACACACATTCGATCGCTTGGATGAAATGGGCTCATTCTTCAAAAGGCACAAACTATCTCAGTCCACCTAATCGGAAATAGATAATATGAATGACTAGCATTCTACCTACTATCAGATTGAATTTGTGATGTTTAAAACTCCCACCTAGAAATCTCCAGGCCCTGGTGCGGAGAATTCTATCTAACTTTTAAAGAAAAATTAACACCCCTTCTATACAGCCTTTTTCCAGAACATAAAAAAGGAGGGCACACTTTTCAATTAATGTTATGAACATAGGCATTACAGTGATACTCTTCAGTATGAAAAAAATGGCAACTACTGACCGATATCCCTCATGAATAGAGATGTAGAACCTTTTGCAAAATATTAGCAATAGAATTCTACGGCATGAAAAGAATTGCAAAGTGTGACCAAGAGCTCCAAGGATGTGTTCATTGCAATCTACCACATTAACACAGTAAAGAGGAAAAAAAAATCACACTGTTACATACCAATTGATGGCAAAAAAGCTTTTGACAAAATTCAATACCTATTCATGAAAAATATCTTTCAGAAAAAAATAGAAATAGAAATCTTATACCTACAAAATAACAACACTGGCGGTAAAAATCTAAACACCTTTTCCCGGAGAAGGGTACTTTAGGGTGTTCATTCTCACTGCTGTTATCAAAAGATAACAGGTGCTCTATCCAGTGCAGTAAAGTGAGAAAGAAATATAAGGTACAGGGAAAGGAAAGACATACAGAGACAAAGAAATAAAATTCTGCTTATTTTCAGATAACGTGACTGTCCATACAGAAAATCCTAAGGAATCCACTTTCTAAACTACCTTCTGGAACGAAGAAGTGAGTTCAATAGGACACAAGTTCAACGTATGAGAATCAATTTTATTTCAATATACAAGCAAGTAACTGAAAACTAAAATTTAAAATACAGTGCCACTTATATGTACACAAAAATTAAAATAATCAGGTATAAATCTAACAAAATATGTATAGGTCTTGGGATGAAATCTACAAAACTCAAGTGAAAGAATCCAAAGTCTATATAAATAATGACAAGATACATTGTGTTCATGGATTGGACCACTGGACATGGTAAAAATCTCAATTTTTCCCAAACTGATACACAGACTTAGAGCAATTCCTGTCCAAATCTTAGTAAGATTTTCTAACTCTAAAGTTTATATAGAAAATGCTTTAGAATAATTTAACAATATAGAAGAAAGATAATAAAGTAGAAAGATTCCTCCACCTGATTTGAAAACGTATTATACAGCTGTAGTAACCAAGAGTGTACTGTCAGAGGTATAGACACATAGATCAATAGAAGAGAATAATACTACTACCAAAACACTGTCGATGTGTGTGTGTGTGTGTGTGTGTGTGTGTGTGTGTGTGTGTGTGTGTGTGTGGCTGAGCCAGGAGGATCAAAAGATCAAGCTCAGCTTGGGCAAAAGTGAGTTAACAAGGCATTGTCTCATAATAAAAAATAGAAATGGGGCTGGGAATGGGTAGGTCAGTGCAAAAGTCCTGAGTTCAGTCCAGTCACACACACAAACACACACACAGGCAGTGCAGTGTGTCAAGACCTTGGGATAGCTGAGGAATGGCCATTGCTATAGACTTGGAGAAAGTATTTGTAAATAATATATCTGCCAGAGGACTCCTACCTAGAATTTTAAAAAAAAGTTCAGAAACAAAACAGTAAAAACAAAACAAACAAACAAAAAACCCTCAACAATCCAGTTAGGAAATAAGCAAATGATGAAAGAGACATATCACTACAGAAGCTATGCTGAAGGAAAATAGCCCATGAAAAGCTGTCCCACATCTTTAGCTACCAAGGAAATGCAAATTAGAACCGCAGTGATATGACACTGCCCTCCTACCTAGAATGGAAGACATAAAAAGTAGTGAAACATCACACGTCAGTGAGGATGTGGAGAAACGGGACACACTGCTGACACAAAATGAAGCAATCCAGCCACTCCAGAAAAGAGTATGGTGGTGGCTTTTAAAAAGTTAAGCATGATGCCAGGTGGTGGTGCACACCTATAGTCCCAGCACTTTGGGAGGCTGAGGCAGGAGGATTGCAAGTTCAAGCCCAGTGTGGGCAACTTAGTGAGTTGATGAGATCCTGTTTCAAAATAAAAAATGAGAGAGGGCTGCAATGCAGCTCAGTGTGAAGGCCCTGGGTTTAATTTCTAGTACTAACTAAAAAAGGTTAACCATGCAACTGCCATTCAACCTAGGAGGGGTGCTCCTGGGCATTTACCCCAGAACAAAGAAAACCTATCCATGCAAAACACCGAGTGTGAATGTTCACAACAGCTTTCTTGGTAGTAGCCAAAAAATGAGATTCAACCCAAATGTCCTTCATCAGATGAACGTCTAAACCAACTGGGGTGCACTCATATCTTAGGGTACTTCTCAGCAATAAAAAGGAACAAACTATTGACATAAGAAATAGAGATTCAGATGAATCTCCAAAGAAATATGCTGAATGAAAGTGCTAATTCCCAAAGCATAGGTACTGAATGATTGCCTTTTTTACAACCCTCTTGAAACGACAAGGTTTAGAGCTGGAGACTACATCTGCGGTGGCCGGAACAGAGGAGGAAGGTACAGAAGAGGAGAGAAGGCAGGCATCACCTTGGGCATGTGCGTCCTCAAAGTGATGCAAATGTTCTCTACTTTGTCTCTGTCATTGCCAGTGTCCAACTGTGATTGGTAAGATGTTCCCATGGAGGAAAGCTGGGAGAAAGGCACATGGGCATTCTCTGTATTATTTCTTACAACTGCACATGAGCCAACCATTATCCCAAAACAAACAGCCTGATTTATTAGGGTAAAAATAAACACACAGAATGAACTGAAACAACATTCCCCATGGGAGTTCCTGCTATTTGTTGCCGCCTCTATAGTGCGCCCATAATGCTCAGAGCTGTGAACCCACCTGCTTACTGCTGCAGAGACTGTTCCCCTCAACATAATTTTCTTTCTGACACCTCATTGTTCCTTCTTTATGTGCCCTTCTATTCCGAGGGAATCTGCACTGCTAGCACCCATAGGAAAGCTTGCTGTGGCTGTGAATGTAGGTAATCCCACAGAAATAACACGGAAAACCATGGAGACGCATAAGGATATCACACTGGGTGGCCAGACACAGCCAAGGTGAGCTCTCCCACCTGTGCCCAAGCCAGCACTGCGGAAACCACCCAGTGCAACTTCCCAGCATGGCTTGGCCCTCTGCTGCCCCGCTCCCAAGGTCACCATGGGTAGCAGATCCCCCGACCTCAGAGACAAGACCTGTCTTTGTACCTTGGCTGCCTACAAAGCCCTGTGGCCCTGAACAAGTCACTTCAACTCCCCCTGCCACTTCTTATCTTGCAAGTGGGCTTGTTCCTCTGTTCGGAGGATTGGACAACCCAGCAGCTGTGACTGTCCACACAGGGAGGAATGCCCTGTGTGTCCCCCCACACCCCATCACAGAGGCCTCGCACGTGCTTTTGCAGTCTCAGTTCTCTGCGCACATTATGTCTGTGTCCCCAGCCAGGTCTCTCTGGCTGGTCACCTCTGGCCCCTGGCCGTGAGTTCATTTCCCTAGGCAGCTGCTCCGTGGTCATTTAGGTCGGTTTGGGTAACCCTGCTCACATGGAGCTCCTCCTTCAGGACTGACCTTTCCTTGGTTTCCCAGCTGAGTGTCACTAAGAAAATAAATCTTCATGCCCTAGCTTCTGGGGATCTCTTTGCAGAACCTAGGATTGCCACAGAACCTAAAGGTTCACTCTGATTAAAATTAGCCTGCGACGCTAAATACGGGCTCCTGGTGGGTGTAACAGAGTTAAGATGGTTAAAAGGCACAGTATTTTAAACTAGCCCTGACGTTCATTCTGCTTCTCCCTGTTGGCTAATGATATCATTTTTTTAAAGTTGCATCCTGTCCCTTGCTACATTTCAGCAGATAACATCTCTGGTTTCACTCTTATAGAAAGATTTGCTACGGGAAAGGAGAGGCATGCTACCTCTGAGAACTTGGCTTCCATGGCTTATCTAAGATTCCTTCTAGCTCTTAGCTATTTTGGAGACTGGGAAGCCAAATATGTATATAAATACAGAGTTCATTGGCCTCTGTAAATTTCGCTGAAAAATGCTACCCTTGGGTGGTTGATCAGTAGAATTGCTATAAATGGTACCTCTACTGAAAACTGTGATACTTAGATTATACTCTGTGTGTGTGTGTGTGTGTGTGTGTGTGTGTGTGTGTGTGTGTGTCTGTGTGTACTTACAACTGTTGGGCAAATTTAATGTATATTTCTAACCAATTCACACCTTCAGTTTAATTAGATCCAACACTGGGAAAAAAAACAGTTTGTCAGGCACTAAATTTCCCTCTAAATATTTTTACGTTTAGTAGAACATGGATTGTGGGTCTAGCTTCTGACAGCCATCATGAATTGCAGTAAATATTTTGACAAATGCAACAGTGGTAGTGAGCACACAAGGGAATTACTGAACTGGGTCAGACCCAGTTTTATGCAGTTTTTCTTTTTAACTGCGTGCTGAAGACAAATATATCATTAAGAACACAGGGTAGAAAAGTTTGTTGGTTAAAAAAACCTAGCATCTCCTACGTGCTGATGTCGTGGAGAATTTACATACCTTTATGAAGAGTGGAGTATTTTCAGCCAGAGATACACTGCTTCAAACCCCAGTGGCCCAGCCTGGTCTTGAGATGACATCCACAGACCTGAAAAGGAGCACTGCTGGTCCAGCAGAGGACAGCTGAGCTCGGGCTCCCCTCCCCATACTCAGCACCAGGACGGCACCCTGGTGTCCTCCACCAGTTTCTCCTCTGCAGGCAGCATCCCAGAGCACAGAAAGATGTTCCGTGTGCTTCAGAAAATGAAATAAAAGAGGAGGGCCTCCCAGCGCTTGGCCTTTGAGTCACCTCCGAGTTTAACTGAGAAAAGCCCCATTTTGAGAAACCTGGAGGTGACTCAAGCAGAGATGAAACTTGGTCTGGCTCAGAAAAGGGAAGTAAATTATTTTCTATATATTACTGAATGTGACAGTAGCTACCCTCAGAAAACAGGAAGAGATAGAAGCAGAAACCAAAAAAAAAAAAAAAAAAAAAAAAAA
>NW_004955445.1:403001-425362 GCF_000276665.1 Chinchilla lanigera
AAAAAAAAAAAAAAAAAAAAAAAAAGTACAGCCACACCTCAAGTCTTTAGTTACTGTGACTGTTGATCTAACAACTCATAAACAGAGGCTGCTGCTCAGAAATGTAGGTGTGCAGAAATACCACCTCAGAGTAGAGCCTGTGCAGGTGAGCAAGAACAACGGCTGGGGCACTGCTTCCCCAAGCCGCGGTGGGTGCCGGCGTGGGCAGAGTCTCCACCCTGACCCTGCAGGTGCCTGAGGCCCGGAATGAGCATGTTCCCTGCAAACGGCCATGGCAGGGGCTGGGCACCCGCCAAGGTCACTCTGATGCCATCTTTCTTTTACATCTTGATATTTTGCTTCATCTGGGTTTGTGGGTATTAATTTTTATTTTTAAAATATTGCACCAGAATATTATCTCAATGATGCATTTTTGATCACCCTTCAATGGTGCCCCCAGGGTACCATCTTATTCTGCTCCAGTCTCAGCCCTGTTCTCTCTACTCCCAGAAAGTCCAAACACAGGCGTAAAGGAGGTGGTATGCTTCACCTCTCTTTAAACATCATTACTCCAAACAGTGAGGGCTGCGAGGCCCAGTGGACCTGTGAAGGGGATAAAGCCAGGAGAGAGCAATGCCCTGGGACAGGAGACAGGGCACAGGCAGCACCCATGCAAAACTGGCTGCGCAGAGAGCAGTAGAACATAAACTACTTCAAGCTGATTTCCCATCATTTTGAAATGTGTTATTTTTTCACTTGAGAGAAGGGTGCTTCTTTGCTCCATTCTGATATTAATAATACCTAGCTGACCATGGATTTCAGCCTCATGTCTGGCTAGATTGGATTTTAGGGGAAATTTCATCTGTCAGGATGAGCTGGGCTTTGGCGGAACCAAATTATAGAGACTCACGTGGCTTCCGCCGCCATGTGGCCCAGCAGCAATGCCCTGGCTTACCTGGACCGCGCAAACCTCCATGGGAACAAGAGGCCCCAGAGAGTGTGCAGCGAAGAACGGGTAAAAGACAGGCTCAGAGCCAGTTGCAATGAAGCTGGCCCGTGAAAATGGCCTCCAGTCGGCTGCACAGGCGGCACGGTGGCCTCTGACATTTCCCCTGCAACCCAGCAGCTGGGGATCCTGACCCATCTCTGACCCAGTGTTCACTCTGATTTATTGGCACCTGCTCCATTCCCCGTGCTGAGTATTGTAAGCGCCACCTGGACCATGACTGATCTGCACATAAAGCATTGTGGGAGCCCGGGGGGAAAGGGTTAGGGAAAGATGCCGTGAGGAAGAAGTTGAGCTGAGATTGCAGTCTTGTAAGAGTTTTGTGAGCAGAAGCTGCAGCAAGATGAATGTTGGGGGGGCCCCAAAACACAGCAGAAGTTTCAAGACCCACATGGGCTCTGCAGTCCCCTGAAGCATACACTGGCTCCAGCCAACAGAGCACCAGGAATCTCAAGCTAAAGAGATGAGACCTTCCCCTACAGTGAGGCTGTGTCCCAAAAGCTAGGGAGGGCATAAACTATGAAAGAGAGAGATGAGAACAGAAAGGGATGATCAGGGTCTCCTAAACAATACCCACTCTTCCAGGCAACAGAACCATTGAGCCCCTAGACTTAACCAAGGATTTCCTCAAAAAAAAAAAATCTGGGGCTGGGGATTTAGCTCAGCGGCAAAAGCACCTGCCTGGCAAGCGCAAGGTCGTGAGTTCGGTTCCCGGTACTGGAGAAAAAACAAAAAGAAAAAAAATCTCCTTCTAGATCTTAAAGAGACTTCCATTTACCCTCTTTCTTGGAAAGATTTCTTATACAAAGCAATTTTATAAAAACAAAATGAAAGCCTTTGGAGTTGATTGGATTAAAAGCAAAAATATTCGCTGATTAAGAGCTAAACAAATGTAGTCTTTCCATACAGCAGACAATACAACGGGCTGGGGTTCTGATTCTCCGTCAGTGGTGGTGAACCTTGCAAAACATGACAATAAGTGAAAGACGCCAGACACGCAAGTCACACACTGTAAGATGACATTTCTGTGAAACGTCCACAGTAAGTAAATCTATAGTGACAGAAAGCAAATTAACAGTTGCCAGAAGCGGGGGAAAGGAGGCAGGTGGGAAGTGTCCAGAAACAGGACCAAGTTTCTTTTGGGGGTCTTGAAAATGTTCTGTAATAGATCACCATGGTGGCTGGTACCAAATCCACTGAACTATAAACTTTAACAGAATCCTACAGTACATGTGCTATATCACGATATTAAAGAAATAAGTCATTCCACATCTAATCTTTCTAGCACCACAATAGAGTTTGATTCTCTCCAGCATGCAACAGATAACCAGTGAGCTGAGCATGTGGTAATAGTCACGGCCAAAAAAGAAAAACTGTTTTCAAGGATTTATCTTGCTTTCTCAGGCCTTTTTTTCCTAACGAAACAAACAAAAAGATAAATCAATCCCTAGCCAAGAGCAGGGGCCTTTGGCAAACTGCTGTCTGTATGACTGTTCTTTAAGACAGATCTATCACATGCAGCCACAAACCGCATGAGGACATCAGATACCCACTGCCCAAGGGAGACACAGGTGGGCCAAATAATGTGCCAAAGGGCGATGCCACACCGGCCTTGGGTAATTGGACATAAACGTCCTGCAGGAGCTGAGGCAGGAGGAGCAGAATGCCCCCTTGCCTTTGGGAGAATGTGGGATTCAGTCCCCAGGACATGCCCGGCCCACCTGGGACAAGCAGAGCCACCACAGCCCAGCCGCCTGGTTCACCCAGGCTGTGGATCTGAGGACAGCAGGGGCCTGGGGACCAGCACAGCCACATAAGCAAACAGGGGCCTTGGGGAGTCAAGTCAGCCGCGGCTACAAGACCCAGCCCTGTGGCCACATCCAGCTGCCTACATTCCTCTCTTCAACTCCATGAACCTCTTCCAAGGACTGAACTCACAGCCCCCAAAATATATGTTAAATAAATGAATGAGGTGAACGGCTATTCTTGTTTGTTTGCTTTTGTTTGTTTGTTTCAATGTTCTTATAGATATTATGGACACAATTTAAGAAGAACCAAGATCCCCCAAGTCTAGGCATGACTGATGGCCATTTCTTCTCCTCTGGAGACTCTCCTGAGAGGGACCCTCAGTAGCATCTCTGCTTCTGCTTATCTCTTCTCTAGTCCATCTTCCTTCTCTAGTCCATCTATCCCTTGTGTCATCAGCAATGCTTCGGTGGCTGTCCGGTCACCATTCCTTGCATGGGCATGCCTTCACATCCAGATGACAGAGCCCCAGCACTCCCACCATGCACAAAGTCAGTCCATAGTTAACATCTGCTGGCCAACAAAGTACAACGGGCCTTGGAGAGACTGACAAACTCACACAGCAGCTGACTTGCCCAACGTGGGAGACTCCAAAGGCTCCAAACCAGGGTCTACAGTCAAAGGCAAGTGCAGTCACTCCTATTCGCCCCCACCGTGGGGTCCCACAATGCCCTACTTCAGGGATGTGCGTGCTCTGGCTTCACTTTAAGCCAATCCCCTCTGGAAGTCTGGTTCCCCTTAATGGCCTTTACATGGCTCTCTCCACTGTCAAAAGAGGCTCCTAATTACCAGCCTCATGTGATGAAAAATGAGGTTGCATTTGGTGAGCTCCTTCATAAAGCAACACTCCACAGATGTGTGTGACAGTGAGCTGCTCTCATTTGTAAGCTTGTAGAAAAGGGCCTCCTCACCTGACACATAATTGGACAAGCGCCCCACTCAATTATCCATCTGCATGTCCTCAGGGCCACTTAAATGATGTTTTTATTTAAAGCATGATGCATCCAGCCAGTTTTTGATTATCCTTGGTAATGGGGGTCAAGGATCAGCTGAATAATTGAAATGGAAACTTTATTTCTACTGAGAATTTCTCTCCTCTCCACCTCCTTCCTTCTTTCTTTCCTTCCTTCCTCCTACCTCTATGGAGCATAGATTGGGCACTCAGCTGCAAATGCCCAGGCCAGGACTTTGCTACTAACTTGCTGGTGATAATAAGCAAGCCTAACCTCCCTGTGGATCTGTGGAGGAAGAAAAGAAAGAAGGAAGAAAGGAAAGAAGGAAAGAAGGAAGGAAGGAAGGGCTGCACTATTTCTCATGACCAAGCTGTATGCCATCTTTATTCATATTGATGCCACATTTCTTCAGATTGACTTGCTTTTATTATTTAATTTGCCCCAAGCTATATTACTAGTTGATGTGATAATAGTATATTTTTGTAATATACATTAAAGTAACAGTACCTATTGCACTTCTTTGAAGAAGCTGTATCAAAAGGTACTACCAAAAAAAAAAAAAAAAAAAAAAGGTACTACCAGCCGTGGCTTGAATCCAAGCACAGAAGGTGAGCATCCTCGTGTGTGGAAGACCGGTGGAACACACAGAGTCTGGAGTTCCAGGCCTCCTGCTCTCAGGGTTGCACCATATGCGTTTCTTAGTCACGATGGACGCCCCAGAGGGTCACCGGGTAAAAGGGATGCAAGAACTCCTGTGCAACTTTGCAATTTACTGATAAAGTTATTCCAAAATAAAAAGTTTATTAAAAGAAAAAAGAAATTCCTTGCTAAAGTTAAGGAAGGTAAAAAGTCACACACAGATAACACCCTCAGGGCTTTCCATACCAGGCTCAGGGAAGTATCCGACAAAACGGCATGCCTCAGTTTTCTGATACATTGAGCAAGCGGATGGGCTGCACGTGGGGTGGTTGGTTCTGGCTCAGACCCCCTCGGGGCTGATCAAGTGAGGAAAGGGAAAGACGGATGATTTTTGTTGCCGTTACCAGTGGCTCCATGGGCAAAGAATGCGCCAAAATAATGCCCTACTGGCCCACAAGATAGTCTCTCCCAAAGTGATCTTCACTCTCCTCCCCTGACCTGCTGCCGCCTACCCTCTCTCTGGGCACCAAACGCTGTTTGGGAAATAAATGTTCCCTGGACCCTTCCTGGAACCATTCCCATTACGCTGACGTTGCTGGCTCCAGCCAGCCAGCTGCCCACTCACACGAGGCCGTGTTTGCGGCCCTCGGGGGAAGGTACGGCGCCTCTCCACATCCCTTGCACCAAGGTTCTCCCACTGGTAATTGCCCTCTGCAGTTCATTTCCCCAGACCACTGCCACGGGCTGCACTCTTACAGCGTCACATGTAATGGAGGGCCTGAGCGACATCAGAAAAGGGGAAGAAAAGCAGGGCGTTCTGTTTCCAAGGCTTGTGCCCCTTTTTAGGAAGCCATGATAAGGCCCCTGAGCTCTTGGCTATCAGACTTGTAATCATAGAGTGTAAAAATGAAATCATTTTCAGCACCTGAAGTGGTTCTGTTGGCATCACCCACTGTTTTTGTAGATAAATTTTTTTAGACCGGAAAGAAAAAGCCTTGTATTTCAGCTATAACAGCAAAAGCTGCCCCTACTTTCTCCCCTAAACTTTCCGATGTGAGGAGTTTGTTTTCTTATTCTTTCTTAAGGAGGAGGTTCACCAATCCAGATGGGGAACATGGCAGGCTAAGACTTGCCACACCCCTCGCTTGGGGGTCTGGAGAACCAGCATCTGTTGGTTGTATTTACCAAACAATATGTTTAAACATTTCAATACGCAGATTAAAACACAGATTTGTATATCAGCCTCTGCCAGCTTCTTCTCCAGGCCAAGAGTACTTTTGTCCCTGTGAAACCAAAGATGACTTTTCCTCAAATCCAAATGCTGGGCTGGGAGACCATGACCCCTCCTCAGGCCTTGGTTTCTTCTTCTCCACAGCCCCTGAGCTCTCGTTCTGGCTTTATTTCCGACTGCCTATCCTGTGGGTATGTCCTTACTGTAAATCACCTCAAATCCTTCTCGGAAGGAGGTAGAGCTCAAATTCTAAGCCACCCATTTTGGCTCTGGAGCAGAGTTCAGGATCCCATCCACATCCAGAGAAAGAGTTAGTGTGATCTCAGATCAGCTCTGCCCTGAGCGTGACGATTGCAGCCCCACTCGGACAGGACTTGTTTTTATTTTTATTTTCTCCTTCTTTTTAAAATGCCCTTTCTGAAGTATTTATTCAACGTTTAGAAACAGGAGATCTAGACTTTGCAACCACACAGATGGACCTGGAGCGGCATCACGCTAAGTGAAGTCAGCCAGGCCCAGAAGCACGAGACTTGTCTGGTCTCACTCATCTATGGCATCTAATGGAATCTAATTCATCAATGCAGAGAGGAGCATGGTGAGCACTAGGAGCTGGAGGAAGTGGGAACTAGGAAGGTGATGGTCAAAGGGTACAGTTTCAGATATGTGGGATGAGTAAGTTCTGGAGATCTATGATATAGCATAATGCCTAAACCTAACAATAGCACAGAGTGAACTTAAAATTTTCTACACGATAGAGCCTATGTTAACTTTTCTTTCCACAGATAGTGATAATGATAAAGTAGGCCAGAGGGAACTTTGGGGGGTGATGGGTATGCAGGTAGCCTTGATGGCGGTATTGGTTTCGCGCGTGCAGACTTATCCCTCAAAGCACAGACTAGCACACATTAAACATGTACAGATTTTTACAGGACTTCCTTTTCAGCGCTAGAAATTCAGTCTTCAGCTGAGCACTAGGAAAAGGCTAAATCTCATCCATGCATCCTGTAGGTCCAGCCTGAGCTGGGATCCTCCAGGAGGGGCTTCCAAGCACTTCTCTCAAGGCCAGATGCTGGGGATGAAGTGAGGATTCCCCTTCCCTTGGGGTTTCCAGCTCATCTCTTCACATTCTCAGAGAATGAAAGACTCCTCGAATTAGAGCCAAAGGTGCTTTGGGGGTCATCTAGTTAGATAAGGTCAAGTACGGACAGTGCTCCTCCTCTCCTTCCAACATTCAGGGTAGATGTGGTCATGGTTCTCTTCCCCACTGATCTGGTATCCAAAGCTTCCTTTACCCAAACTCCTGAAGTGATTTTTCCCAGCAAGGTTTAGCACCTGAGCTGAAATCAATTTGCCACCCCTTATTTTAAAGGTCACGGGGCAGGGAAAGTTGACCAGCAGTTAATAAGCAGAGTGGGAGCAGGCCCACCCCTCACAAGACTCCCTGCCATCAGCCACAATACCGAGTCCCAGCTGCCCTGTTCACGTCAGTGTCTTCTGAGCACACACAGGTGTACAGAGACAAAAATATCAGCGCATCATGTGCCCAGCCTTGCCTGCTTTGTTGTCCACTTGAAAGGGTTTTGTCTTTGTCCAATTTGTTCCTTCCCTTCCTCTTGCCTCTGAGAGGGTTTTGTCTTTACTAGACTCTGCTATCATCTTTTGTATAATGCATAATCAAGATAATTGAAGAGCAAAATGATGACAAAAGCCAAACAAGTGGGTTCTAACCCAAAAAAAGCAGTGAGAAGAAGATGTGATCTCACCCAGGTGTCAGGAAAATTGCATTCAACTGTTACTCACACACTCGACAAATATTCACCACATCCCAACCTGTCCGGGGCTTTATTGAAGCCATCAGGTCAGGGGACAATGGGATAGGTTCAATCTCTACTCTCACAGGGCTGATACTTCAGTGTGAGAGAAAGCCATGAACAAGAAAGTGTGTAAATGACTGAGGCCATTTAGAGGACACTAGGTGCAACAAAAGGCAGGGCCAAAAAAGAAAAAGCGCTATAATGGATGATGAGGAAGAGAGTAGCAAGGGCAACCCTTAGCAAACCCTGGGAAATAAGGAAGCCCCGGCCACAGGAAACCTGAGGGGAAAGGGAACCGGGTAGAGGGATCAGGGAGTGCAAAGATCTGGAGATCTTGCAGCTTGTGAACAATGGCAGCAGAGGCTAACTGGTCTACAGGGTAATAGCAAAGAGGAGAGTAAGAAGAGGGAAAGCAGGTGACAAGCGACACAGAGCTTCTCAGGCCAAAGCAGAAACTGTGTTCCCAGTAGCACAGGACTTGGCACAGAGGTGGGCAGCAATTGAGAGCAAAGCTGGATTAGAACAGGAGGACTTTGCAGTTCAAAGAGGAGGGAAGTTGGAGGTCCATTGGAGGAGACAACAGTGGGTGGATAAAGAAAGAAGAAACATTATGGTACTGGTGTGGATCCTGGGAAGATCTTGAGCTGCCAAGTTGCTTTCTGTGTGCTTCTCTGCGTCTGATGATCAGAAAACTGGTCAGAGACAGGACCTCATGGAGCCCAGTTCTGACTGGGTGACGTACACAGTGTAAGGGACTGACTGATCTGTGCTGAAATGACTGTGTGTGTCCCTGAAGGAGCACCAACTGCTGAATGCATGTTTCCCTAGACGGAAATGGGAAAAACCCAACCCCTACTCAAACGTTCCATCCCCTGTAAGATATGCCCCAACCAGGCAGGTAATGGGGCACCTCTAAACGTGCACCTCTGAAGTCCAGGTGCTCAACGCATTCTGCACCACTGGAGACCTAAGGACAGGGTAGATAACAACTGGTTCACACATCAGTCTCTCTCACCAGACATTGCAATGATGATGTGGACAAAAATATTACTTTTTAGCCTAACTCCAAGTAGTCACTTGGTAAGCAACTGTTCATGAAACCTCTCCACTGCATTGCAAGAGTACAACATGCTTGTGGCTTCTTCAAAGAAAGATTTCACTACTGTACAAAGTAGTAGGGCAGTTGTTTCCTCTCCAGGACCACATTGACCAAAGCCTCCTGCTGCCCTGTCCTTAACCTTTGGGAGTTCAGTTTGGCTCTCCCCACCCCACCTCGCCCTTCCTAGGGTGTTCTGAAGGCCCTCAGGACAGTTAAACATGCTCTTCCAGCCTTGCAATCAGGTCTTGGCTGCAGGAGATTGAGGCTGTCTGGACAGAGTCCAACACAATTAAGCACTTCACCTTGTATGCCTTGGCACTCACTCTGCAGTGGAGCAATGCACTGCTTCTGCCAAGGCTGCTGCTCCCCAGGGATCTGCCCTGCGAGGCTACGCCCAGCCCAGTGAGGAAGGCCAAAGAGAACTCAAGCCCTGACTGTCTCAAATCAGGCAGTGGGTCTTAAGCATGCTTAGTATCTATTGACCTCTTCCTGTTCTCTGGGTCCAGTTCCTCAAGATTTGGCTCAGACAGGAAGAACTCGGAGCCTGGAGGCCAGGAGCCAGTGCGTGTGTCCTCTGAAGCAAGGACGGTGGAAGCCAAGCAGGGTGCTGAGCTCAGGCAGTGGGTCTGCAGGATGCTGTGTAGTGAGTCCCTGGGCGTGCTGGGCTGAAGAAGTGTGGTGGCCATGTGGTATTTTGGTCGAAGATACAGGCTGCAATTACCTGTCTTCATCCTTAGCCCATGCAAAACCATTCTCTACCATTCCCAGGGTTTTAAAAATATAAAATTACTGCCAGGCATGGTGGAGCATGCCTGTAATCCCAGCACTTGAGAGGCTGAGGCAGGAGGAGGACCATTGCGAGTCTGAGACCAGCCTGGGCTACAAAGTGAACTCAAGGCCAGCCTGCACTGCACAGGGAGACCCTGTCTCAAAAAAGACAAAAAAAATTATATCTGCACATCCCTACTTTGGCTAAAACCATCCAATACTCCTGTTGCACTTAGGATAAAACAATATCCTTTGGGCCACAAGATCCCATATGTGTGGCCTCTGCCTACCTCCCCAGCCCCTTCTCCAGCCTTCCTTCTTGTCATCCACAGCTCAGATACTCTGGCCCTTCAGACCTTTCAACTTCTGTCCATAGCAGCATCCCCAGACAGGAAAGCCCATGGTCTGCCAGGCCCTCTTCACTCTTGGTTGCCTCCTACTACACTTTCAGTGATGGTAACATTAGGAAAGCCTTCTCAGACACCACTTGTTGACCAGCTCAGATTCCCACAAGCCCATCATGATTGAAATTAAATTACTAGATGTACCATTACTTACTTAATGATGCAGTTCCCATGAGGGCAGAGACTTTTCTAGTAGGTTCACCTGTTCTATCTACATGGCCATGGATGGATGGATGGATGGATGATGGATGGATGGGTTGATGGTGGATGGATGGTTGGATGGATGGATGGTTGGGTGGATGGATGGTTGGATGGGTGGATGGATGGTTGGGTGGATGGATGGTTGGTTGGGTGGATGGATGGTTGGGTGGATGGATGGTTGGTTGGGTGGATGGATGGTTGGTTGGATGGATGGATGGTTGGGTGGATGGATGGATGGTTGGATGGATGGATGGTTGGTTGGATGGATGGATGGTTGGATGGATGGATGGATGGTTGGTTGGATAGATGGATGGATAGATGGATGGATGGATGGGTGGATGTTTTGGTGGATACATAAATGGATAGATGGGTGGATGGGTAGGTGGATGAATGGATAAGTAGATGGATAGGTGGGTAGATGGGTGGGTTGATGGATAGGCCTCCTAGTCAAACTGAACAGCCCACAGATTCTCTCCACACTTTGCTTCAGCCTGGAATTTCTTCCCTTTCCTAGATTCACATACTGAAAGACTGCAAGATGAATTTCAAAGGCTGCCTTCTCAATAAAGACCTTCAGGGCCCCCTCCCCAGCTAGAACTGATCTCCCCCTGTTATGAACCCTATCAGCAGGAAGATGCCCAGATTTTAAAAAAGAAAAAGAAAACAACTTCCTTCTCTCCAGAGCCTCGGGGAATATCATCCTGGGAGACAGGGGTCCTGCGGCTTGCTGGGAATACAGAGATCATGGGGGCAGGTCACACACACAGCAACACGCCCCACAGCTTCATGCATCCACCTCCATAGCAGCCCCCCAGATCCGCATCCACACAGAGAAAACACGTGTGTGCATTTACCCTGACCCACGTGCACAAGGAATGAGGGCCTGACGAGGCCCAGCAGCTCTCAGCTTGCTACCCCTGCCCCTGCTGGAAACCCACAGATAGTTGGAGGCTGTGCACATAGGTCTTCCATCCAGGTAGGCGAGCCTGCCAGGCAGGCCAAGTGTATTTGCACATAATTTGCATGTGTTGACACAGCCCTTCCCATCTCTGCACAGAGCACTTCCAAGCTAACCTGTTATTACTGCTCCTCCAGAGCTCACACTGCTCACCCACCCACTGCCAGTGAGTACTATGCAGAGAGACAGGCCAGGAGCTGGCAGAGCCCTCCAGTGAGTCGTGCCAATCTCCCTGGGCCTTAGATTCTCCCTTCGACAACAAGTGACCAAGCACCTCCTTGGGGCAGACCCTAGGACAGCGCCTCACGCAGAAGACATTAATGTGAGTACTTGTGGGCACACAGTGGGCTGTTTATTCTCACCAGAGGGTCAGGAATCAACTCTGATTGAAGTTCTCCCTAACACTTTTCCTGATGTCATTTCTGACCCTCATAGTATGGGTCTCCTATGCTAGCTACTAGGTACAGCAAATATCTTAAGGATATAGGATGCTTAGTTAAATTTGAATCCCAAAGGAACGATAAATATATCTTCAGTAGTCTTTTTGTGGTGAGAAAGTATTCACTGTTTACCTGAAATTCAAATTTTAGTTGAGAGTCCTGTGTTTTATCTGACAACCCTACCTGTGACCTGTGGCCTCCTGGCTTCTGTTATTTCTAATATCCTGTTTTCTCACAGCTTTTTACCTAAGCTCAGAGAAACACAGTCTATTTCCTAAACGTCCAGCTCCCCAGTCTGGAACGGGACACAAATGAGGTAAATGGAGAATTGCTGAGGGAAGAGAGAGAGAGAGAGAGAGCACGTGTTTCCTAATTTAGTTAAACTCTAAACTCTGTCCCTCTTCGGTCTGTGTGTGGAGCCCGGTGGTTATCACTGCAAACGTGAGACTACATTTCCTGTGGCGAAGCATGTGTGTGTTTTCATCAACAGAGCCTGTTTCTAGGGCTTCTCTCAGGATGTGAGGCCCACGGCAGGTCACAGAGGAAGAGGCGAGCTGCGGCAGGGGGGCCTGTGGGCCCTGAGGCTGGCACGAGGATCTAGCTGCAGGAGGCTCTCCACCAGCCCTTTGCCCAGCACCTGCCCAGCCACACAGGGGCCAAACAGAAACTTTCCCAGGGTGCAGTGCAACAGCTGGGCCTCGCAGCCCTCCTTACCTGTGCTGGAGGCCCCTGCAGGGTGGGACAGAGCTAGATCACAAGATTCAAGCCGAGCTCTCCTGTACCCTAGAGCCAATTTCAGGCCTGAGATGTGTACAGGGCAGCTCTGAGGGAGCACATGGAAGACCGGGTGCTTCCGGCCTATGCAGAAAGCGGCAGGCTGTGGACGCTCTCAGTTAAAGGCCTGCCTCACTCAGGAGTGACTAGGTTCCCTCAAGATGTTTTCTTTTGAGAGGGAGATCTTATCTCATAGTAAGACTGTGGGCATATTGTGGGTCCAGTGCAACATTTGTGTATTTTTTAAGATGAAATACAAAGAATACAACAAAATATATAGGCTCCGTTTTTGTTCTGTAAGATGGTAGTGATAAAGGCACCATTCCCACTGGGCAGGGACAAAGATAACATAAGGACAGGAAGTAAGGCCCTTCCTCAGTCAGCACCAGGCCCCGGCAAGATCTTCCTCCATGGGAACTGTAATTCCCACTGAGACTGGACCCAGAGATTATGATGCCCTCAACGGGTTTTGCTTATCAGACTTCTATATTCCCAGAAGGGATCACAGCAACAAAGGGGGCTCTATGTGGGGCACCGCAGGGAGCTAGTGAATTTTCTGTTGATTTTCTAATAGCACTTGCTAGTCAGATCTGCAACAGAGGACAAGGCCTGAAAGCCATTTGTCTGTCTGGTCTGCCAAGCTAGAAACCCGGCCTGCATACCCATGGCCAGATTGGAAAGAGCCGGAGACCCGCATTATCAGTGGGGACGCACTCACTGGCTCTCCCTCTCATGGGCACAATTGTTCCCAGCCCCGAGCACCTAACCGTGCCTCTCTCCCAGGCTGCGGGTCCCCTGGGGAAGGAGGTGGTGCCCGGAGATCAAGGCACGTGGGACTCAGCATGGGTCTCCGAGACGAAAACGGATGGACTCAGGATCCCCGACTCAGCAGTGCGCACCCTGGAATGGAGCCTTGTGGTGTGAGACCCACAGTCAGCACACTGCCGGCTTGTGCTCTCTGTTGTACCCTTTATTCTAAGAACTTCAGAGACTCGAGGATGGTAGTCTTTCTCAAGGACCTGAAAGTCAACTTTGCCAGTGATCAGCAGAGCTCCTCTGCACCCTCTGAATTTCTCCCCTGCCAATCACGCTTCACTAGACACAGTGGGAACGCTCCCAGCCCGCTCTGAAGAGGTCAGTCAGGGGCCTGCCTTGGGAAGGCCAACCCGAAATGACTCACAGACTGATGAAACTGCACACCAACCTTGACAGGAGGTATTAGACAATGGCTCCCCAATGGCTCAAACCAACTCTAGGATAGCAGTCTGAATAACTAAGGGATGTATAAGGGAGGTCTTCTAGTTAGGGAACAAAACGTAGCCCCATCATCTCACTGACCTAAGAACAGCATAAGTACACAAAAGCAGCTGTCCCGACTGGTTGACTACCGCTTGGCCTTCCATTGCTCCTTCTGCCTCTCACTTAGCTAGACACTAAGTGCTGTCCTCACCGCAGGAAGCCGGGTGCCGTGTTTATGGCAGCTCCTGCTCTGACAGTGCTCTTCGGAGAGACGACCCTGCCTCATAAGTACAGGGAGGGCCTTCTGGGGTAGTTAGCCTCACACACAGCCTCACCCAACCTCCAACCAGCCCCAGTCATGGAATCTGTTCATGCTCAACTATTACACTATCTAAACTATATTGGAAGAAGTTCCCAAATTATGAAATCAACTTTGTCAAAAATCAGCCTGTTTGGAGATTAGGGTCTCATTTTCTTTCTAATTTTTTTATTCCAAGCCATAACCAATTTTATATATATATTTAAACCTCTCCTTTTCTAAAAACACAGCAAAACAATTGCAATTCTCCCTTGGCCAAGGACTAGAGCCTGGAGAATAACAGACAGACCTGGAGAGGACAAGGACAGAACCTTCTGGATGCATGTTTGTGTCAGAAACCAGACCTTGGAGAGCTGGGGAGTGCCCATGCTGAGGATCAGCACCTCCAGTTTGAATGACATGTTAAGGCCCTTCAGAAGCGTGTATGAAACATGCCTGTGACATTAATTAATGCCAGGGAAAATGTAACAGCAGATCTTGGAGACTAAAAATAGATCTTTGCCAACTGATTCATCCCCTGACTGCACAGAACTGGGAGCCTTTTTCTCTGCTTCTCTTTTACATGTACATTACATTACGGCCTTTTTTTTTTCTTTCTCTCCATCTTTGTTGCTCTCCCTTTTCTTTCTCTCCTTCTTGCTGAGAGATCTCAACCTTCTGGAAGTGATGTCCCCACTCAGCTACCCTCCAACCCATAAACATGCTTAATAAGCAAGGAAATCATTTCTTTGCCTGGCTCCTATGGTTGTAAGCCATGTAATTTGTACTTAATATTTTCCATGCAGATGTCTCTGCCTGTGGCATCACACACAGAACTCTATAGCTTCGTTTCCGATTACAGTCCCTTCTATTTTAAACTTTGTTGATTTCTACAAGGAGCGAAGCCTATTTCATACAGATTAGCTGGACAGCTGGGTCTGACTGTTTCTGATTACCGGGCTTGGGGCCACCAGGGAAACAGGTTTCCCAAAGCCCCTGGGGCGGAGAACCCTTCCGTACGGCCCCCAGAGTGTGGGTCACGGATGACTCTGGGGAGGAAGGGCTAGCAGTCAACAGGTCAAGCCAAAGGCAGGGTCACACGTAGTCCACACCTCAGGTTCCAGAGGCTGGGCTGGAAGGCGAAGGGGAGTAGTGGCAGCCCCTGGGTCAAGGCTCTGTCGGGGCCCTCAGTGGGGGCTTGTGTCAGAGACAACGCGTGTGTTGGAGGCGCACAGCCGTCCTGCTGCCTCATAGAAACACTCAGGGGCACCAGACCAGGCTCAGTGATTAAGACCCCTTCACCTGGCCTGGCCTCCCAGACCTCCAGGTGCATAAAGAAATCACAAAGTCCTCTCTCACCTTTGAGCGGTCACTCCACAGGCAGTGGGGGGCTGCCGCTGTCTCCCGAAAGCCGGTGGCTCCGATGAGGCAGGAGCATTCTTCCTGCTCGTCCCATTTCTGCCTTCTTTTTATGTCTCCTCTAGAGAAAACCGAGTGCTGGAGAGTTAAAAAAAGCAGAACTGTGTGTGTGGAGGGTGGTGGGTGTCGGGGTGCGGGGCGGTGGGGGCAGGGGACCCCAGGGGGTGGTAAGCAGCCTGCCCTGGTGTGGGCTCGGGGGTAATGGCCGACGCTGGCGAGGTGGCTTTCCTGCGAGAGCTCAGTGGCACGGCAGCTCTGCGTGTGGGCGGCAGCAGCTCCACGGCTGGGTTTCAAACCATTACACTGAACATTTGCAAACAGATAAAAAAACAAAACCATCGGGTACAAATGGAAACTTCTGTTTTCCTTCCTCTCTCTGCGCTCTTTCCCCTTGATCTCTCCTCTCAAGCGCCTGGGGAAGATGAGGGCAAGGGTGGGCATGTCCCTTCATCGGACCCCTGGCCCCATGCGGCACCATGCCGGTGGCCGCTGATGTGCACGGGCCAACCGGGGCTGTGAGACTCACCTGCAGGGCTTTGGGAGCATCCGGTCATTTCAGAAATGTTTGCTGTCTTCCAGGGTCTTGCTCAGAATCCAGCTGCTGAGAATCATCTGACCCAAAAAGGGTTTCATGGTCTCTCATGTGTCCTACTTTCAAAGCCGCTTCAGAACTGGCCAACAGGAAGTAGCACGAGAGGCATTTCATCTGTGGGTGACGCTTTTCCCAAAGAACATTCTTTGAACAGTGGAAGGAGACACTCCATAAAGAGACAAGGGGTCCAGTAGTCAAAGTGCCTTTGGAAATGATGCATCCCACCATTATCTGGGATAATCACAGAACACTTACCAGGTAAAGGCTCTGAGAAGTCCTGCAGAAAAGAATTCTGGTTATATTTCCTTTAATCCAACACTTTCCAAATGTGTAAAATCTTAGGTGAAAGGACCCTCCCCTTAAAACAAATACACATGTACACAGTACATCACCCTATCTTCTACCCCTCACCCTGATGCTAACATTACCCAGATCAACTCCTGTAGCAAGAGAGTGCAGTAAAGATCAATATCAGGAAGAAGTTAGGCCAAGGGTCCGGCCTCAGGACACTTTCAGCGTGGTGCCTACCCTGGTGCCACAGATGGCTGCCAGTAAGTTGAGACTCTGGTTCTGGTTTGTGACTAGAGCCCAAACAGGACCAAGGTGGGAATGATGATGTGAATGTCTCTGAGCCCTGGTGACTGTGGGTCCATCTTCTCGCCCTCCAAGCGCACAGCCTCTTTACTTCCCCAGCCCGGCAATGGGGCAGCCTGCGACTGGAGCAGGAGCAAACTCTCAGGACCACTGTGGAGCAGAGTCGTGAGGCTCCTCCCTCCACAGACTTCGGCGGGGGTGGGGAACCCTCTAAAGACGAGGCAGAAGCATGATGTACAAAGACTCCGAAAGATAACACTGAACAAAAGCATTCGTGCGGGGCGGGGGAGTAACTGCACCAGGATGACGACAGGGAGGCCAGTGTGGAAGAGGAGAGGAGAGACTGGGGCCTTGCCCGGGGTTAGAGGCTTCCACAGGCCACTGGACAGGCAAGCTGGGAGGCTTTCGGGCCCTCGCCCTGCGGCACACCAGCTACGGGACCATTGCCAAGCCCTCTGTTCACACGAGCCCTGGCCCCCTCATCTGAAGAAAGGTGTAAGTCAATGATGGCTTTGGAGCTTTCAATAATACGAACAGCCCACTGCAGCACTTCGGTTCACGACCACTAGTTTAAGTCAACTGCTCTCGACCAATGGCAATTTTGTTCCCCAGAGACACTGGACAATGTCTGGAGACAGTCGTGACTGTCACAGTGGGGGAGAGGGTGTACAAGGTATATTCCACCAGCAGAAGCCAAGGATTTACTGAAAGGCCTTCGATGCATAGGACAACCCTGCAGCAGAGGAAGATCCAGCCCCAAATGTCACCAGCACCAAGGCAGAGGAGCCTGGGCTAAGTGGCTTCTCTAGTGTCCAGGGGCTCAGGTGTGATTGTGTGCATGAGACTCTTGTGCATCCCCGAAGGCACTGACAGCCTACCTCCTATGAAGGAGATTTCTGTGTCATTTAAATGGCATTTGCTTCTTGTCGGGTGACAAGATGGAAACAGATGGAGAATGAAGTTAAAAACTCCCTGCTTCAGACCAAAGAAAGAGAAGGAGAGAGCTGGCCTACCTTATAAATGCTCCAAATTGCAGGATTTTATTTAAAAAAAAAATAAGAAAAGGAAATAAAAGAAATGCCTCCTCTTGCTTAAGTACGTCAGACAACTTGAACTCTGTGTGAACAGAGCGGAATGGGTATAGAAAGGCTCTAAAAAGCGCCGAGCACTTTGGTAGATAATCATTCATAATTAGAGCATTTTATAGAATCCATTAAAGAGACCTTAAACAAAGCTGAAAATTATTTGTTGACCTCCACTCCGAAGGAAGCTAACGGTCGTGCTGACAACACTAATGCGTCCAGCCTGGTTGGGGACATTCTTTTACGAAAATCTTCAGCCAGAGTTGCAATAAAATCGTCAGCACCCAGCAAGTTATTGGAGGCCAACAAAAAAGAAAGCTAAGCTCAAGTGGCAACTGATGTTCTAGCTGCCCAGCTTTAGGAGGGCAGTCCGCTCAGGTTTCATGCTGGTCTCCCACCCCCGTAGGAACCCTGAGGCAGCACTCGGGCACAGGACTGGGCAAGGATTCCCTCCTTGGCACTGAGAAGTCCCAGGTGAGTGCCAGGTCTGCAGAGTCAGTTGGGCCAGGCCAGCTACAGTGGAGCAAGGGCAAAGCCCAGCCCAGGAAAGAAGGAAGGAAGACAGGATGTGTGTGAGGAAACATGTGCACAGGTCATCATCCTTTCAAAGCAGCTTTTGAGGAAGGGACAGCCAGCCAAGTTTCTGATGTAGCCTTTGAGTGGGGCTCCTGCTGCCCAGTCATATCAGCTTCCTCCAGGCATGGACACAAGCACTGAGACCCAGCCGGCAGCTTAGACGCTCCTGTGCTTCCCTCATTGCCTGGATCACTTGCTCCCAGGACAGGCTGTGGTCTTGGACTTGGGAATCTCCTGGCCTGTGGAGCAAAATGATAAAGAACAGAACAAAAGCATGGCCTCTCCACTCATTAAATTCATAGTCAGTTAGAATAAAAAAAAATCAAAAATCAAATAATAATGCAAAAACATTTCAACTTAATCATTCATTGGCTGACAGTTTGGACTTGTACCACATAATAGAAGAAGTGTGAGGAAAGAAATCATGGGTAGGAAAATTACTATCAAAAGCCATAATGAGAACAGAGCAGTGTCATTAATTTCCAGCATGGAGAGTATTGCTCATGAAAACCTCCAAAACTGAGGCCATCCCTCTTAGCTAAAAGGGGTTAGGAACAGCAAGGTGTTAAACAACCTATGACTGGTCTTGGCTCAGGTCAGGACAGAGGGGGCAGCTTTTCTGTTCTGTGATGTGCTGCTATCTAGCTGCAGGTTCTGTGCACCTTGAAGTCATCTTGTGTTGCATGATGGCTGTGGATCCTAAACTACGTGAGCACTGCGTGAAGTACGGGCGTTGCAGCAAAAGGAAAGGACACAGCCAGCTCAACCATGGACTTCAGGTCCCCGGAGGAGCGGTGGTTCAGAACCTAGGACAGCTCCAGAGCCTGGTTGCCTAGTACCTCATTTTTCCCAGGCTGCTGCCAGGACAGAGGACGCTTTCAACCCCTGCTTTTGCGTTTGCCACCCAGAGGACTCTGCCGGCTTGTCCATGACGGTCTGCTGCTTTCTGCATGCCTCACCCCCTCTTGGCTCTGCTTCCTCTTGACTTCCACCCTATTCCCACTCCCAGCTACTGAGTGAGTGTCTGTCGTTCCAGCACTCAGCCCTGCTGAGCAAGAATCTGACCACTTTTCCTTAGGCCATGTGGAGCCCACAGATGCACAGAACTCGACATCTGGGCCAACCCATCAGCAGTCATCTGTCCTACAGATAGCTGCTGTGGGGCCCTCAGCCACCACTGAGCCAGTGCTAAGCAAGGAGCAGAGCTGAGTGAGCTTCCCCAGAGAGGCACAGCCAGCTCTCCATGCACTTCCCGACCTGAGTGTTGGGGGAGGAGGGTGTGCACCAGTCCCCTGGTTTATGAGCTCATTAAATGTGATTCACAGACAAATTTTTTTATATTGTAAAGAGAAAAGAACAAAAACAAAATAACAAGAACAAAAACAAAAACAAAATGACACAAAAACTTAAAAAAGTGATACTTTCAAAACAAGATGATAGAAGGTCTACAATGGCTGTTGTATTACTTATTGTTACGTTCAAAGTAGTTGCTCAGATTACCAGATACAGGCATGCAAGATCAATCAAACAATTAGGCATTAAGCGTTAACTGTTCCTTTCAATAAACCAATAGAAATTAGTAGTACAATTGTCCTAGCTATCTTGTGTGTGTGTGTGTGTGTGTGTGTGTATACATATTTCCCTTCCTTCTTTCTTTTCTTCATTCCCTCATCTCAGTTGTTCTTTCGTATTAAGCAATTTCTTTCCCTTTCACAATATCTATTGTACCTTTCAGTTTTATTTATTGTTTCATGTTCTTACACTGGGAGATAGTATGATTTTTACACATGTAGGTGTGATTTATTTTGCTTATAAGTATGGTCTCTAGTTGCACTCACTTACCTATAAAAGCCTCAAGTTTATCTTTCTTTATAGCTCAGTTATATTCCATTGTATAAAAATACCACATTTTTACTATCCACTCCTCAGTTGATGGGCGTTTGGGTTGTTTCCAAAATTTTGGTATGACAAATTGTGCCACTATGAACATGGGTACATATGTATGACTGTAGCATGTTTTTAATTCTTCTGGCAAAATACCCAGAAGGGGAATGGCTGGGTTAAATGGGACCTCTGATCCTAATTTTTTGAGTAATCTCCAGACTGATTTCCAAAGTGGTTGCAGTAGTCTACATTGCCACCAACAGTGGACAAGTGTTCCTTTTTTCCCATAGCTCCTTCAGGATTTGTTGTTGGTTGATTTCTTCATGGTAGCCACTCTTTCTGAAGTAAGATGGAATCTCAGTGTTGTTATAATTTGCATCTCTCAAATGACCAATGATGTTGAATATTTTTTCTTGTATTTATTTACCATTTGTATTTCTTCATCTGAGAAGTGTGTATTCATCTCAGATACCCATTTTTGGATTGGGTCTTTAAACTTGTGGGAGTCTGTGTTTTGTTTTGTTTTTTTCAATTCTTTGTATGTTCTAGATATAAGTCCTTCATCTGAGGGACAATTGGCTAAAATACTTTCCCATTCTGTGGGTACATACAATTTTTTGAAGTGCAGTAGTTATATTTTTCTCTTAATGTGACTTTGATAGTACAGTTGGACATAGCAAACTCATGTTTCCTTTCTAATAAAAATTTATCATCAATTAAAGAAAAGTACTAATTTTATTGTAAAATGTACATGGCAAGCCAGTTATGCAATAATAAAATTATTTCAAAAAAAAATAAAGTTAAAGAAATCATAGTATCTACTTTTAAGACTTACTATATAGCAACAGTAATTAAATAGTGTAGTATTGATGGAGATAAACACCTGAGTCAATAGGGCAAAATAAAGGACCCAGAAATAAGCCTGCACAGCTATGTTTAACTGATTTTGACAAAGGTACAAAACCAATTTAATGGAGGGAGGATAATCTTTTCCACAAATGCTCCTGGAGCAATTAGAGTCAGTAAGGAGAGAAAGAGAGAAAGAGACACAGAGACAGAGAGATCCTAAACCTCATGTCTTATACAAAAATTAACTCAAATGGGTTGTAGATTTAAATGCAAAAACTATAAAAATTTTAGAGCAAAAATTTGGGGATTTAAGTCTAAGGCAGAGTTCTTAGACACAACATCAAAAATACAATCAATGAAATAAAAATCATTAAATGAAATTCGACTCCATTAAAATTTAAAACTTCTCTGAAAGATCCTGTTAAGGTGAAAGGAAAACCTTAAGTTGGAAGGAAATATTTGCAAACTACATATCTGAGGTAGAACTAATATCCAGACTACAAAAAGAACTCTCAAGATGCAACAGGTAAGGTGCACACATAATCCAATTAGGAAATGGGTGTCAGGGCTGGGGATATAGCTCAGTGGCACAAGCGCCTGCCCGGCAAGCACAAAGTCCCAAGGTGCCAAAAGAAAAAAGAAAATGGTGGCAGGCATGAGCAGACACATCTCCAAAGAGGACAGTCTGATGGCCATACCTGCATGAAAAGATGACCAATATCACAGCCATCAGGAAAAGCAAATTCAAAGTACCATGAACTATCAAAGCACACCTATAAGGATTACTAAAATTAAAAATGCCAACAACACTCCAAATGTTGGTAAAGTTGTGGACAAACATAACTAATGGTTGTTGCTTTGAATACTACATGGGACTGTCACTCTGAAAAAGTTTAGCAGTTTCCTATAATATTAAATATGTGCTTACCAGACAACCCAGCAATAGTACACTTGGGCATATATTCCAGAGAAATAAAAACATATTTTCACAAACAAAAAGTTCATACGAATGTTTATGTGTTTTATGTGCAGTAGTCAAAAACTGGAAACAGTTCCAATGTCCTCCAACAGGTAGTGATTAGATAAATATCCAGAGTATGGAATACTACTCACCAACCAAAAAGCACAAGCTATCATGCACACAGCAACTGATGTGAGGCCTGAGGGCTGAGTGGGGAAAGGCAGTCCCACATGCACTATGACTCAACCTATGTAGCAGTCTCAAAATGACAAAATTAAAGAGGAAAACAATTTCTGATAGCTGGGGTTAGAGATGGGACTGGGGAACCACCATTGTAGTGCCTCATAGGAGCACGTTCATACTGATTCTGCCACTCAGCAGCATCCTGGGTTATGTGGATTCCCATACGTGACAAAACAGCACAGAAATACACACTCGTGCACATGCCCGCACATGAGTGCGTGAAAAACCTGGGGAAACCTGAGTAAGGTCTGTAGCACCGTTCACTGTGTTGTGTCCAAGTCAGTCTCCTCCCTCTGATATTGTACCATCACAGAAAACCTTGCCTTGGAGAAATGGGGGAAGAGTCTGTGGAATTACGCTACCACTTTTTCACCTTTTCTGGGCCTATAATTATTGAAAAATAAAAAAACTTTTAAAAAGAATTCCATTAATTAATATAACCAGGGATTTGTGGGTGTGGAGAGAGACAGAGACAGACAGAGACAGAGAGAAAAGAGGAGAGGAGGGGAAGGGAAAGGAAGGGAAGGGAAGGGAAGGGAAGGGAAGGGAAGG
>NW_004955445.1:425462-433605 GCF_000276665.1 Chinchilla lanigera
AGAGGAGAGAAGAGAAGAGAAGAGAAGAGAAGAGAAGAGAAGAGAAGAGAAGAGAAGAGAAGAGAAGAGAAGAGAAGAGAAGAGAAGAGAAGAGAAGAGAGAAGAAGAGAAGAGGGGAAGGGGAGGAGATGGTGACACATATGCCTGAGGTCTTGGGTTGCTATCCCAGCCAGGGAGCAGACTCTCCAGGCAGCCAAGCCCTAGGCTTCTGATGCTATGAGAGGTAAAATCCCAACTCTTCTCCCATCCGGTCAAATTCAAAATCACAAGTCCCTCTGCATCCAAATGACTCAACTTTCTGACTGGCCAGAGACCTTGTTTAAACTCAACCAAAATTGAATTGAATGACACAGCAGATGGCTTTGTGATAGTGCCCTCTCAGACGAAAATACCACATTTCATCAGCCCCAAGACGCACAATTGCAAGAAGCACCATTATTTTTTTGTTCTCCTGTGAAAGAAAAATATGCTGCCAATTAAACCATAACACAATGGCTTCTTATCACTTAGAATTTTTAATTTTACTTATTGAAAGAGTTCTTTGAGACTTAACTAGACAGATTTTTATCACATATTACTATTGTGCGTACATGAAAATGAAAATACAAGTGAAATAAATTGGGTGTTCTTCCTCAAACTCCCTTTCACCCAGTCTGACTCCTCTGAATCGCCACTTGGCTCAGACTCATCCAATGCTGGGTTTTTCCACTCCATCATCCTCTCTACCCTTCCACAAGCTCCAGTGATGTGGCATTTCCTCAGCAATCCATGAAAGTATTAAGGGTTCTGAATGCAGACTCTCAAGCAGGTATTAAACTTTATACACGTTTTCTGCCGTGGGTCCCCTTTCGGTGGTGTGGCTAATCCTGTATGACTTTCCCAGTGTCCACCCACTTGTCCCTGCAGCTGTGGTGTTCACAGAGGCTAAAAGACAGCCACACTGTCCACTCCTGCATTCTCTTCCCGCTGGCCTGCTGTGCACTAATCCTGTTTACTGCACAGTAGGACTCCGGGTTTGGGGGCTGGTCATCGGGATGTTCATACATGTGCAGCAAGTCCTCTCGAGGTCCTGGCCTTCCTAGCACTCCTGAGACAGTAAGAGAAAGACAAATCTGAGAAAACATGTCCAAGTTCACGAAATTGACAAGTAAAATAACATCAGATGGTGATCAGTGCTATGGAGAACAAAAAGCAAGAAATATTGTTAAAGGTGGCTCAGAGGAGGAGGACAGCGAGGTCCCTTTCTGAGACAATGGCCGAAGGAAAATTAGCGGAAATGGTTCCTGACTGTACCCACCAGAGCGGCTCACTCAATGCTGTAGAGCAAAACAGCTCCCCAGTCTCAGGGGCATGGAGTGATAAAGCCTGTTTCTAGTTTAGACTGCACGTCCACAAATAGGCTAAGGCATCTTCTTCATGTCAAGACCCAAGGTGGACAGAGAAGACACCGCCTGAAAAATCTCCAGTTACCATGGCAAAGGGAGAGGAAAAGGGTGCATTCCATGGGGTTCCGAAAGCATCTGCCCAAAAATGGCACACGTCCCTTCTGCCCACGGTACCTTAGTTACTAGGGATACCTAACTTCGAGCGGGTGGGGAAGTGGAGTGCAGCCCACCATGTACTTGCGAGAAGAACCAAAAATATTTGGAGAACAGCAGTGCTGACAATCACACGGGCGGAGAGGTGCCACCACGAGCAGAGCAGGCACAAAGGAGCATGGTGATGGTGCCCAGGGAGGCCGGCAGGGCTGGAGGCACCCGGGAAGGGGACCCTAGCTACCACCTCAGACGACTGCAGGCAGAATTAAACCCCTAATTGTATAATGAGGTGGTTGAATTACACCTAATTTCCACAAATGCTTTTGTTGATCAAACACTGCAGTGCCAGAATGTAGTTTTCAATCATTTAATTAGTCTTCCAAAATTGGTGTTAATCACAGTTTTAAAATAATACATGTAATATGTCCTTAAATACATAACTGTGTGTCAGCCCTAATCCTGCAATTAAAAACACTGAGTAATTGATACACATTCAACACCTGGTGCTTGGGATTTTGAAAATCGCGTGCTTCTGAAAGTAGTAGCCAATAGGTGAAGCCCACAAGCCTTGCCAAATTTTCTCTGGGATAGCCATGGAGGAGGAGGCCAGGATTCTGAACTCAGAGATAGGACAGAGGAGACACAGACATTAAAAAAAGGGCTGGGGATGCAGAGCATGGTCAGGGGGTCCTAGCTTAGTTAGAATAAGGCAACCACATCCAAAGAACCTGAGGGCACTACCAGGGCTCCTGCCCCATGCCTGGTGCTGTGGCTGCTCTCCTGGCACTGACCACCTGCTCTGTGTGATTTGCCCATTTTGGTGCTGCTGAACGCTGGAGGCCAGAGACTGAAGGTTAAATGGAACTTTGCCACTTGCAGTCTGCACAAGAATCCCAGCCTCTTCATCTACCTGTCTGTGGGGAAGCTAGAGGGAACCCTAGCCCAGAGGCACGTCAACGTTGATATTCCTAGAAAACTGGAGCCACCAAAACATAATACCAAAAACTGAAAAAAAAAAAAAAATAGAGTTCAAGGCCCTCCACTGGGACAGCATCAGAGAACTGAAATAGAGAGACTGACTCCATATGACATAGTGGAAAGTGCGAGGTATTTTTATCTTGTGTAGCAGTCTTCATGATGCAGTCTGAAAAAAACAAAATTTCTACTGATAGTAAATTAAAGGCATATAAGAGCATGCATATCAACAATCCAGATACTGCTTTTGGGGGATAAAAAATTTGGCTTTTATAGTGGAGACCCAAAATAATAGTGGCTTAAGAAAGAGGGAAGTTTGTTTTACTTCTGAGTAACAGCGCAACAAGGGCAGCCCAGGGTTGGTAGTGGGGCCACAGACAAAGACCCAGCTTCTAGCTGATTGTGCTCCTCCCTAACTGGTGCACTGGCCACCTGGTCGGGGACAGTGTGCCACTCCTTTCCAGGATGGGCAAGGGGTGGGAGGTGAGCACACCCCTTCCCCTTAAGGGCTGGACACACCAAAGCAGCAGAATTCATAACTCTTTTCTGCTCACGGCTCTTTGGCCAAGATTTAGTCATTAGTCTATACCCAGCTGTGAAAGAGATTGGACAGTTCTATTTCTATTCTGTGTAACCACGTATCTAACTAAAACTTAGAGACGGTTATTATGAAACCAAAGGAAGACATGTTGGGGGAAAATTTATAGCCCATGCCGTGTGGCCCTTCGTGAGTCTGGAGCCTGGGGGAAATGAAATAATTGGGCCTAGTTAAATATTTCATCCTAGAATGAGCCAAGTACCTGTCAGGATGAAAGCTCAGCAGTGGAGGGGATGCGCAGCTTTGGTAACGAAATCAAGAGGGAGCTACAGTATCTACCGCAAAAGATCATGGCAGACTTAAACATGAGCTTGTGAGCACACAACAAGCTGGAGTGCAGAGGAAAACTGGGTTCCCGGGCATAGGACAGAGCTGGGTTCCTGCCCACCAATTACTTGCTGGGTAAGTATGGAAAGCAGAGGCAGATTTTGTTGACTGGTTGATTGGTTCATTTGATTCAGGGTTTTTTGTTTTGTTGTGTTGTGTTTTTGTTTTTGTTTTTGAGACAGGGCCTCACATGTAGTTCAAGTTGACTTGGAACTGACTATGTAGCCCAGACTGGCCTTGAACTCATGGCACTCCTCCTGCCTCAGCCTCCCAAGTGCTGTGATTACAGGTGTGTGTCACCATGGCTAGAAGGCAGAATTCTTAAAGTTTCTCCCCGAAGATTTCTGACCTCTGGTTATTCTATCAAACTTTAATCTAGGAACAGCTTCAAAGGGATTTAGCAGACAAAATTACTATTACTGACCAGCTGACTTCAAAATCGGAAAACTATTCTAGATTATGCAAATGCAGAGAGTGTAATTACAGGAGCCCTGCAAGGCAGAGGAAGGAGCAGAAAAGGAGGCGGAATGGAGAGGAAAAAAGTTGGAAGCATGGGTAGGATGTGACCACCATCGCTGCCCTTGACGGGCCATGAATCAAGGACAAGGCCTCCAAAAGCTGAGCCTGTACCTCAGTCCACACTAAGAAAAGGGGGCCTTAGTCCTTCACCCACGTGAACCTCAACTCCGCCAACTCCGCATGAGTGCACACGTAAGCAGATTTTACCCAAGGCCTCTGAAAATGAACATGAGGGCTGATGTGTCCTTCATTTCAGCTCGGTGAGAGTTGGACAGAGGACTGGCTGTGGCTCCTTCAAAACCCCAGACTCTGATCTTGGTGCTTGGTTTCCAAGGTGAGCAAGATGGCCATGGTCCCTCTAAGAAGAGATGGACCAGAAGCAAGAAAATAACCAAACGAGCATGTACCATCACTGTGGACAGAGGAGCCTCCGTCAGTCCATTTTCCATTGTACAAGGTACCCCAAGCTTGGTAGTATATAACTAAAACAGGTTTAGTCTGCTCAGAGTTTTGGAGGTTCAAGGGCCCTGGTTCTGCTCTGGTGAGGGTCTCCTATGGCATCGCATCACAGTGGCAGGGACACCTGGGAGGGCATTGACAAGTGAGAGGGGAGAGGTGCCAATCTTGTTCTTCTAAAACAAGCTTCTTGTGAGAACAAACCAGGGTCTCACAAGAGCCATATCCATTCCTCCCCAGAGAAACACCTCAGTTACCTAATTACTGCCTACCAGGCCTCACCTCTTAAAGGCCGAACCCCCAACCAACTCCACCCTGGGCCCTTTAAGGACGCGTTCAAACCATCGGAAAGCCACAGCTGGGCCCGTCAGGCCTGGGTCCCGCTGCTTGGGCCCAGGGTGTAGGAGAGTGCCGGAGAATCTGCTGACCATTGCTGCACCCCTCTGTCCACCATTCAGGAAGACTCTGAGCATCATGATCTACGTCTCAGGTGTCTGGGGCCGTGCTCAGTGCCACGGGGAAGCAGGCGGGGAAGTGACTCCACAGTGTTTCTGGGACACCCAGTGGGGACAAAGCAGGAGGCTCTGGGCTGCAAGTTGGCCCCAGTGCAGAGTACTGGTCACACATCCTGGCCGTAGCCTGCACCTTATGGCTGTGCCACTCCAGGTTCTGGGACCCGAGGCTGAGCAGAGCGGGTGTCAAGCACTGGAAGGAGGAAGAGGAGGAGGCCTGAAGTCTCACTGCAGTGCTGGGTTTGGCTGCAAATTTGCCTCCTCTCTTCGAACCTCTGTTTCCCAGTTGTGACGTGAAAGAAAGAAAGCAGATGAGGGCCGAAGTCCCCTCCAGCTCCTGGACGCTGGCACATGCCAATTCCTTACCCATTCAACCAGCCTCTATCTACAGCTTCCTGTGCACCCAGCCCTGTATTCAGAACAGTAAATGGACCCTTTCTATCTCCTTTTCCTTCTTGGCAGCTGTCAAGACCAGGTACACACGCAGTCACCCCTCCTCCTCATGGCAGGGCTCCCTGGTCTGCATGGAGCTGTCTAGGTACAGATATGAACCAGCAAGCTCCACCTTACATCACGCCAGATGACTTTGGGTGAGAGTTTGACAGAGGAGGGGGCTCTTCCTGCTGGAAAAACAAGCATAGCAGCTGCCCGAAACCATCCCACAAGAGTTTGTGGGCCCAGAGGGTGAAAAGGCCCTAACAGATCAGGTGAGACGCTTCCGGCTGTGGTCAGCAGCGTAAGGAGCCCTGGTGTGTCCCTGGGATCTGCAGCAGGGCAGAGTCACAGTCTTTTGGGTTCTAGGCCTGGATGCCCAGGACGGGTTCCCAGAAACATCTCCTGTCACCAGCCTACTCATCTTCTTCCACTAGAGGGATGCTGGGGGTCAAGCTGAGAGTCTGTAGAAGATTCGGCTTAATTCGTCAGTTTAGCAACCAGGTGATTGCAAATAAATATGAGAAAGACAGAACCCTCTTGGGGAAAAAAAAAAAAGAAGAAGAAAAAGGTATTTCCAGAAGAAATGATGCCAGTGTCCAAGAAGCAGATGAAATGACGCTTCACCTCTCTGACCATCGAAAGAGAAGCAGGTCAAGGGAATGGTCTTTTCCTCTCTCAGCCTGGCAACAAGGGGGAATACTGCCCAAGCCAGGCTTCCTGAGGATCAAGAGAGGCAGGATGCTGTCCTGCCTGTCGGTGGGCATGCCAAAGTCAACTGTTTGTACATGAACTTGGCAATACTAACACAGCAATTAATTGCCTATGAATGTTTCTGACAACATAACCAGACAAATTCACAATGTATACCCATTGGGTGGTTTGCTGAAGCTCGACAATGAACCAAAAGGGATTAAATCTCCAACAACAGCGGCCCTGCCAGCTGACTAATGGGACGTCCACATGATGAAGTCTCAGGCAGTCATCTAAATTGACAATGTAACACTCTACTTTTTTACTTAGAAAGATGTCCGTATCACATAATTGGGCCAAAAAGATATCAACTTCCAGGAGGGCCCAGGAAATGTTCTGATCTGTGTGAAATCACTCACACGATGGGGCACCCATGCGCCTTCACACAGTGAGATGCCAGAGAATACAGGACCGAAATGTGACCCCTCTGTGGAGAGAGCCAAAGGGATTTTAATTTTCATCTTTATGGCTTCCTCTGTGGCTTAAATTCTTTACAATGATCATGTATCATTTTTATAATCAGAAAAAGTACAATAAAAGCGGTTTCCATTTTGAGAAGCGAGCAAATTTAATGAGCCACAAAGAAAGCCACATCCTAAAGACTTTTGTTTGCCATGGCTGGCTGCGAGATGAACCTGCCTCCGGGCTGGAGACCAGGGCTCCGCAGGGCCGTCGTGCTGAGACAGGGGCTGCCTCATGCCTCCTGCGGCTGCACCAGGAGCCCATCCTGCCCACTCATCAAGCTCCCACCCGGGGTCTCTGGAGGAGCCAACTCCAAGGGACATGTATGGGCCTGGGGCCTGTGAAGTAGAAGAGGAAAGGGGCTGAGGTCACCACTGCGGAAGGGACAGAGACAGCAGCGAGCAACCTCTGGTGCTGAGGCTTCAGGAGCCAGATCAACTGGCCAGGCATCCGTGGGCAGGGCATGCTGCCCCCTCTCCCATCAGGTGCTGTGTGATAGCACCTGAGCCAGTGTGGGTGTGTGTCACCACGTGCAGACTGGAGCCCAGGATCCACAAAGAAATAAACTACCCACACCAGTCATTTCCATGGTCAGGAGCCTGGCTGCTGTCCCCCAAGGACACCAAGACCTGGCTGGAGGAGAACTGTAAGTAGGGTCATGATGGAGTACTACTCAACTATAAAGAAAGGTAAGCCCAAGGTTTTCATAGGTAAAAGGATGCAACTAGAGATGACACTCATAAGTGAAATAAATCAGACCCGCATGTGTAAACACCATATTGCCTCCCTAGTGGAAGAACCTGAAAGAGTGAATAAAATCTGAATGGTACAATAGATATTGTGAAAGGGAAAGAAACTTCTCAAAAGGAAAGAACAACTGGGATGGGGGAAAAGAGAAAAGAAGGAAGGGGAAAAAAGATAGATAGATACATAGATAGATAGATAGATAGATAGATAGATAGATAGATAGATAGATAAATACACACAGAAGAGAGCTAAGATAATTGTACTACCAATTTTTATTAGTTCATTGAAAGGAACCATTAGCACTTATATTGTTTGATCAATTTTGCATGCCTGTACTGGTAATCTGAGCAACTACTTTGAAGATAACAATATGCAGTATAACAACTATTGTTGGGGGCTGGGAATTTAGCTCAGCGGCAAAAGCGCCTGCCTGGCAAGCACAAGGTCGTGAGTTCGGTTCCCAGTACCGGAGAAAAAAACCAAAAAAAAAAAAAAAAAAACAACTATTGTTAATTTTTTTATCATCTTATTTTGAAATTCTATATTGTTTTTATTACGGTTTTTTGTCTCTTTTTTATTTTAAGGAGAAAAGAATAAAAACAAAATAACAATAACAAAACAATACAAAACCTGTAATAAATGATACCAAATTTCAAAACAAGATGATAGGAAGTTTACAATGGTTGTTGCATTACTTATTGTTATCTTCAAAGTAGCTGCTCAAATTATGAGATATAGCCATGAAAGCTCGAGCAAACAATTAAGCATTAACTGTTCCTTTCAATAAACCAATAGAAATTAGAAGTACAATTATGTTATCCATC
>NW_004955445.1:433705-437855 GCF_000276665.1 Chinchilla lanigera
AGCAGTTTCTTTCCCTTTCACAATATCTATGTTTTTGTCTCTTTAAAAGAAAAAAAACACATGATCATGAAAAAGTTAAAAAAAAAAATGCAGGAATATGGTGACTTCGATGTTGGTGACCAGGAAAGGGAAGTGAGAAGGAGGAGTGGAGGGAGGTCTGGATATGGGGGAGCTGAGGGGGTCCAGGTTAAAGTCACAGCTGGTCAAAGTCAGAGCCAGGAGCTCCACTCAGATGCAGGGTTTCAAAGCCCCAAATGCAAACACTAGAAAACCTGGCCTCTCACTTAAGAACCATTTAGAATCCCACTGGACCCGGAAGACATAAAGGCTACCATACCCACGGTGAGTCTGGGGCATTTTGTCATTTCTGGAACTCGTGCTTGGGTTACTCTCACTACCTGTGGCTCCCAGCGTCACTCTCCAACTGCACAGAGAGAGCGTCTTGCATTTCACAAGTGCCCTTTGCACGCAGAAGAGCTGAAGTACATCAACATCCACAGGCCACTTTACAGAGCCTGTCTTATTCATTAGGAGGAAAAGTTGCCAAAGACCCCATACATACTTTTTTGGTGATCCACCTACCAATATGTAGAATGAAAAGAGGCCCATCTGGTGACTGTTTCCTCAGAGCGTCAGGGCCGGGTACCAGCAGAAATTCAACATGCCCTGGAAACCAGGCCTTTCACACTTTGGAAACCCACACATCTCCCAGCAGCTACAACGGTCCACAGCCTTTTGGAAAAACACAGGAAGGGAAGGAAAACAATGTTGAAAGCAGAAGTGTGTTTCCAGCCCAGCCCAAATACCACACAGCTGATAACTCCCCCCCGCCTGCCGCATTGCTTCGCTTGCCAGAAGGGTTCACAGTCCCTTCTCCTTAGTAGCAGCAATGTGTTCAGGTTCTTACCAGGTACCAGGCTCACTGATCCCTGCCCCAAGTTGGAGTAGAAAATGCTGTTACCACCCTCACATGAGAACTGTAAGTTTCACTTTTGTCTCTAGCTACAGTCCAAGTACTCTTGGCTCTTGGTCCCCACAGGGCAAGTGTCTTGAAATCTACACAAGGTCTGAGTCTAGCTGATAGTGTATGTAGTATGAATTGTGCTTCAAAAGAGGAATGATTATATCGTGGTACAGCCAGACCATGCAAGGCCTGTCAGCAATAACAATGAACAAGCCGTGCATACACCTGACACTACAATGAGTCTCAAAGACTTCACAGAGTAGGAAAATCAAGCGCACCTTGTGATTCAATGTATATAACAAATTATAGAGAAGGAGGAGCAATTTGTGGTTGTTGGGGCTAAAGATGAGAGTGGGTAAGACCATGAAGCTGCCCCACAAGGCATATCTTCATACAGAGGAACAATTGCATCACTGGGCAATGTCCAGGTGCATGTGAACCCACACATGATAAAACGGCATGGAGGCCAGGCATGGTGGTGCATGCCTGTAATCCCAGATCTCAGGAGGGTAAGGCAGGAGATCGTTATGAGTTTGAGGCCAGTCAGGGCTACGTAAGTGAGTTCAAGGCCTGCCTGCAATATATAGTGAGACCCTGCCTCCAAAAAATGGCATGGAATCACAGCCACACAGGGGGAACATGCATCCCTACTGAAATCTGAATGAGGCTGTAGTATCATTCACTGCATGCTACCAATGTCCATTTCCTGGCTTCAATTGGTATGAGGTTGATTAAGTTGCTGTCACAGGGGAGGCTGTCCAAGGGAACACTCTGTACTATTCTGGTAAGTCCTTGCATCCTAAAACTGTTTCAAAATTAAAAGGTTTAAAAAATACCTCCACAAAGAACCAAAATGTTAGAGTAGTGATCAGCTGCAAAATTCAGCCTCTTTGGGAATGAGAGCCTGGAAAATAACAACTTGGTGAACAGAAAAAAATAACTAGATTTCTGGGAATTAGCAAGGAACTGACAGGAAAATTAGAAGCTACAGAGAAGTTGGAGAAACCAACCGCCATGGAGAGAAAGGAACAACGCAGTTGGGAAGCTTATCCTGGCTTCAAGAAAGAGAACCTGTCTCTGCCAACACAAGGTAAGCTCCTGGGGTGGAAGTTCCAGGAAGAAACAACAAAGCAGGCAGGTAGCACTAGCCCCAAAATACACCCTAGTGATCGTAAACTGCAAAAACAGTGGAACGTTACTCCAAAGTGACTCCATCCACTTAGCAAGCAGCAATTGGAGAGGGAATCTACAGCAGCACCTGCTGTACTGAGAGAGAGCGTTTCAACAGGCACCATTTCAGGCAGGTGTTGATTGCTTAAGACTGAGATTTAGAACAATTAAGAAACAACTGCACTTCAGAATTCCCAGTGTCACTCTCCCACAGTGACTGGGTGAGAGGCAGCAAGGGGAGAGAGCTGTGGAGAGGGTGCAGGCCAGACATAGACACCCTGAGAAGTTTAAGCTCAGGCCAAAAAGCACAAGGGGCTTCACCCTTCATGCTGAGAAGCTGGCCTGGCTCGTGTGACTGTCAGAAGTGACTCAGTCTGAAAGTGCTGGCCTTAAGTACAGTAGGCTGCTTGAACCCTTGCCCTGCTGCCTACATCCAGCACAGAGCAGAGGTCTGATTCCTTCCCCATCCACCAATGTGAACAATGACACACCTCAGTTTGGACAGTTGCTACAGCCTGTCCTGGGGTGAAAAAACAAATGGGCCTCTGGAACAGGGGGACACCTCCCACACACACAGGCATAAAGCTAAGTGGAGAAAACCATGACTTGCTGGATTCCAAACCAGGCAATCCTACAAAGATCCACTCCTTCAAAACTAGAGAATTTTTTTTCTTTGTTGAGATCATTTTGCTCTCTCTCTCTCTCTCTCTCTTTCTCTCTCTCTCTCTCTCTCTCTCTCTCTCTCTCTCTCTCTCTCTCTCTCTCTCTCTCTCTTCACTGATTTTTTAGGGGGTGGCAATTTTCCTTCTTCCTTTTTCTTTTAAAATTTTCTTTTTTTTTCTTTTTTCTTCCCTTTTACTTTTTTCTTTTTCTTCTTTGTTATTTTCTATTACCTCTATCTGATTCTATTAATTTCCTTTTACTCCTTAATAAGATTCTTTATCTCACTTTTCTTTCCTCACCTTTCATTGTTTAATTTTTCAAATTTTTCTCCTTTTACACTACTATTTCCTACCCACTATATCTTTACTAGGATAACCATTCAGTTTTACTAATCTCTAGACAGCTAATTCTATGTTTTTACTGCCAAATTCATTTCTACTATTAGTGGCATAATTGTTGTATTTAGCAGACTTTTTTTACTTTTATTTTTAAAGTTAAAAGAACCAAAACATATTAACACACAGATGTAAATGAAACAACATAAAAATAATACAGAATTTCTGACAAGGTGAAAAGAAATTAACAATGGTTGTTGTATTACATACTGTTATCTTCATATTGGTTACTCAGATAAACAAATATAGACATGTAAAAAATGATCAAGCAATTAAATACCAACTGCTCCTTTCAAGAAAGCAGTAGAAATTAATAGTACAATTATCCCAGCCTATCCCAGCCATCTTGTGTGTGTGTGTGTGTGTGTGAGCATGTGTATTATCCCTTTCCTCTTTACTTTCTCCTTTCCCTCATTCCAGTCATTCTTCCCCTTTTGAGCAGTTTCTTTCCCTTTCTCACTCTCTATTGTACCTCTTAGATTTCTTTTACTTTTTCAGGTTATTATACTAGGGAAGCAATATGATGTTTACACATGTGAGTCTTATTTATTTCACTTATGAATATGGTCTGTACTGGAGTTCATTTACCCATGAAAGCCTTGAGTTTATCTTTCTTTATAGCTGAGTAATATTCCATTATATAAAAATACCACAGCTTTTTTATCCATTCCTCAGTTGATGGACATTTGGGTTGTTTCCATGATTTAACTATTACAAATTGTGCTACTATAAACACGGGTGCACATATATCATTTTGTTATGATGTTTTCAGTTCTTCTGGAACAATACCCAGGAGGGGAATAGCTGGGTGAAATGGAACCTCTAATCCTAATTTACTGTGTAATCTCCAGACTGATCTCCACAGTGGTTGCACCAGTCTACACTCCCACCAACAGTGGAGAAGGGTTTCTTTTTTCCCACAGCCCCTCCAGCACTTGTTGTTGGTTGATTTCTTGAT
>NW_004955445.1:455432-493689 GCF_000276665.1 Chinchilla lanigera
AGGGGCTGGGGATTTAGCTCAGCGGCAAAGCGCCTGCCTGGCAAGTGCAAGGTCGTGAGTTCGGTTCCCGGTACCGGAGAAAAACCAAAAAAAAACAAAATGGCCAAAGCAATAAGGATCTGCTATTGATCATCTACAATGAGGTCCCACAGCAGGGCTGGGCCACAAATGCCAAGCGTAGGGTCTCAGGACCTTTCTATCTCTCCGGCCTTGCATCCCTAGGCTGCAAGCTCTGGCCTGGGTTGTCCCAGTCACAAGACGGTCAGTGCTACCACAGCGTCGCATCCAGTCCTAACAGTACCCAGACAAAGGAAAAAGCCATCACTGCTTTGAGTCTCTTTTTAAGAATTATCTTTTCCAGCAAATTTTCATAGACTTCATCTTGGGGTCCTTTAGGGCAGGCATGAGATATCTGTTCATTCCAAGCCCAGTGCTGGCCAGAGAATGCAACTATGGGGCTTGACTGCTTCTAAACCAAGTTGGCTCCTGCCAGGGGATAGTATCACCGTCCCTCAACATGCGCCTAGGTACAAGAGGCTGATCTCCTCAACCAGCTTGACAGTCCACTAGCAAGGATGCTGAGTGATAGCCAATGAAGTCTGCTAGGAAAGAGCCATGACTTCCTGCTGCATCCCTGAGAGGGGCCAGCCCCTTCCACAGAGTGGGTTGGGGCACAGAGGGCTGTGACTCAACTTGAGCATTTCCTCTCTCCAAGCTCTGTGCCCCTGTGTGTGACCTCCTCCTCCTCCTCCTCCTCATTAGGATGACTCACCTAGTGGCAGAAGGGGATGCTTCTGAGCGTCTGAAGGCGTCTGACCCCACTTCAAGGTCTGCTTAGGTGCATCCATAATCCCCAACCGAGGGTTTAGAGTCAATAAAAACCAGATCAACAGCTAATCATGGTTGTGGAGGCTGAATTATCACAGAACTTGGATTGCTAACCCTGAGACAGATGGCGAGTCGGGTACACGAAAACAAACCCTACGTGGCATTGGGGGATGTTGCCAAGGGACAAAAGAGGCGACAATGTTATTCAGAATCAGAATCTGTACCCAGCTGTGCTTCCAGCCAGCCTATACTAACTCAAGGCCAGACGAGGCCACCAACACAGCAACCATTTTTCTTTGCCAATGGGCCTGAGTAATGACCCTGGAGACTGAAGTTACAGAACACAAACAGACGGCCCAGTGTCTTCCTCCCCCTCAGAAACTTAGGGAAAGAAGCGGCCATAGGAAGAAAGTTTGTTTTTCCTGAGCTGCTGGAGGATCACCTGACGTTGCCACCAACACAGATTATTTTGCATCAGATGCCCTTCCTCCCTCCCCCGCTCCCCACACCTGAACCAACAGCACTGACCTTCATGAGGAATAGCCAACGCACTCCCCTCCCCGCAGGAGGGAGGTCTGCACCGCCTGCTCTGGGCCCTGGCTAAGCTAGTTACAAAGCAAAACTTCAATATCCTTTCAACTGGCATCCACTTCACAAAGCTTTGCAGAGCTCCCTAATCAGGTTTATGTTCTGTGGATGAGAAGCCTGATGGAACCCAGTAACACTGCTGTGAGGCAGGGGGCAGATCAGAGATGCTCATTAGAGGGCAAGATCCCCGGGCTGCCATGAAGATGCAGACCGCAGGCTCCGTGCTCCCAGGAAGGCGTGGGCAGCCCGATCCCCTCACTGGCTCTGACCATGGCATTGAATCACCTCCGTGCTCCGCTCCTTTGCCCTTTATCCTCTTTACTGTGTAAACACAGAGGCTGTTAATTTGATCTACAAACCCACCCTTCTCCCCCAAACCGTGATCGCCAGGCCCAGCCTTGCTGCTGGGTCAGAATGGTGCCTCATTAGGCCTCAGACCCTTCCTCCTCCTCCTCTTCCTCCCCACACCAGGCCTTGCAGACTCTCCACCAAAAGGAAAGCTTTGAAAAACTCCTCCACCACCACAACCCCCACACACACAAACTTCTTAGCTGGAATTGTTTTGGTGAGACAGGATGTTCACATCCGAAATGTGTCTCTGAATATGTAAGTGGGTATTTGCCCATCGTTTATTTGCTATGCATAAGATTTTCACGCATGGTTAGTGATTTTCTCTCATAAACAGATGCCCCAAACTTCCTTCCTCTCAATCTCTGTCTTTGTCTCTCTTTCTGTCTCTCTTTCTGTCTCTCTTTCTCTTTCTCTCTCTGTCTCTCTCTCTCTGCTGTCTCTGTCTCTGTCTCTCCCTGTCTCTGTCTCTCTATCTCTCTGTCTCTCTTTCTCTTCTCTCTCTGTCTCTCTCCCTCTGTCTCTCTGCTGTCTCTGTCTCTCTCTGTCTCTCCCTGTCTCCGCTTCTCTATCTCTCTGTCTCTGTCTCTCTCTATCTCTATCTCTCTTTCTCTTCTCTCTGTCTCTCTCTCTATCCCTCTCTTTCTCTGTCTCTCTGCTATCTCTGTCTCTCTATCTCTCTGTCTCTGTCTCTGTCTCTCTGTCTCTGTCTGTCTCCCTGTCTCTGTCTGTTTCTTTCTTTCTCTATCTCTCTCTGTCTCTCTATCTCTGTCTCTGTCTCTCTGTGTCTCCCTTTCTCTGTCTACCTCTGTCTCTGTCTCTGTCTGTCTCTCTGTCTCTGTCTGTCTCTCTGTCTCTCTCTGTCTGTCTTTCTCTGTCTCCCTGTCTCTGTCTGTTTCTTTCTTTCTCTATCTCTCTCTGTCTCTCTATCTCTGTCTCTGTCTCTCTCTGTCTCCCTTTCTCTGTCTACTTCTGTCTCTGTCTCTCTCTGTCCCTTGTCTCTGTCTCTCTGCGCCCCCGCCACCTTTTTAAACCCAACATCTGGCTATCTGTGTGGATGCACCATTCTGTGGAAGTAGAGCACAGGGGAAGAAGATTCAGCCCAGGGAGCTGAGCTTTTGCCCTCCAGGCCCTGGAAACTTCCCAGGGACGTTGGGCAGATTGTCAGCCCTCCTCAAGGCTCAATTTCCTCCTTGACAAAGTGAAAAACACGAGGCCAGCATGACCCCTCCTGCTTGCCCAGCAAGGCTGCTGAGAGGAGGAAATGGAAGCTGCAGCTGCCACATCTAACCCCAAGGTGCAGCAAATGCTAGTGGTGTCTTACACAGCACCGTCAAGCCTCCGGAAGAGGGATCTGGATCCAGTGGGTCTCTTGGGTACCCCTTCAGTGACTCTAAGGAGGAGAGCAGGGTGACATGACGATAGCAAAGACAGCACTGAGCGATTTAGCAGTGTCTTGTGCTGCTTATCTCCCAGGCATCAGCTTTTTGAGGTCCCCCCAACTGTGAGGCCAACTGCTATGACGGTCCCATCTCCTAGAAAATCTGCGAGGTGAGAGGGCTTGCTTAGTGTCACGCAGTGGTAAATGGTGTCACTCAGACTCGTACCCAGGTTAGCCTGACTCCAGGCTGAGTGCCTACTCGCTAGACCAGACCAAGATCCTCACATCACACTTCCTGCAGCCTCCTCCCCTCTTTAGGCCTTCATTTCCTGCCCTCCAAAAGGAGAGAAAGATCCAGGGGCTGGATGCAGGGAAGGCCCCCCTCCGGCTGGGGCAAGCTCTGATCCTTGGAATGAGCCTTGGTGGAGAGCAAATTGCAAACTCTTAGAGGAAGCACTTAGTGACTGTGCTTTGTGCTGCTCCCTGGCTGGGTGATTTTCTCCTGCTGTGGGATGGGCCATGAAAAAGGAAGAGCTTCCTGTTGCTCACTTTATAGCTCCCAATTCAGATGACACTTGCTTCTAATAGACTATCAACTGCATGGAGACAAGTTGTTGTTGGTGGGTGGGAGTTAGGCTAATTCCCCCTCCTCCTGATTCTTCCTATTTTTTATAGTCCTTTGCCTTCCCAGACTTGGATTTGCAAGCCTGTTGTCAAGGCAACACTAGGTTTCTCTCTTTGCACTCTAATGTCTCAATGGGGGTATCCATGGCAACAAGAATACCTCATACTTTCAAAGTCAGTGACCTCCCAAAGCTCTGGGGCTCGTGAAGTTAAATCATGTTTCAACAACTTTTTACCACAGTAACCAGTTTACTTCCCAATAAGCCTATCTGATAAGGTCTGTAACAGTTAGCTTTTGCTGAGTAACAAGTAATCCCACAAATTGGTGGTTTCAAACAACAAGCATTTTTCATGGCTTTAAAGATCAGCTTGGTGACTCTTCCAGTATCTGCTGGCCTCACTCCTGCATCTGCAGTGAGCTTCCTATCCTGGCTAAGCTCTCCCATGTTCGGGTCCAGATCTCACTGAGGATCAGATCAGGTTGGCCTCCATCAGAACAACCAAATTGTCCTGCATGGGCTCCCCATACTTCAACAAGTATCCCCAGGCTTTTCCACATGGAGTGGTAGGTTTCTGAGGGCTGGGTTGGGGGTGCGTGTGAGTAAACAGAAGCCCACGGGCCTCTGGAGACCTCGGTTAGGAGGTGGTCCAAAGTGCCCTCCACCATAATCCGTGGCCCACACCAGTCCCCACACAGACCAGTGGTAAGGAGAGCTAAAGCCATACCACAAGGAGTGTGGTAGACAGGGGAAGAGAGGTGTGGTCATTTTCACAAACAGCCCAGCACGTCATGTCTCTCCGTGCACTGTGAAAGGATGCAGATGCCAATCTCATGGAACTTGGGCTCCTGTAGCCACCAAGCAGTCTTGGCCCCGATGGAAGGGAAGTCTCAGCACCTCAAATCTCCCCTGCTCCTCTCTCCACACAGTACCTTGGGTTCTTTCCTCCTCAGACATTGCTTCTGCCTCATCAGCCCACTTGAACCACACAGACTTAGAATGCAGCAGCTCCCTGGGGTAAAGCGGAGACGCTGTCACTAGGGAGAGAGACACTGAGTGCTAGACAGCCCAAACAACAGATGATATCGCAGTCCCCCCCATCCACCACCAGCCAAGAAGAAGTAGGGCTCCTGGCTGGGTCAACAGTCAGCTCTGTAGGAAGAAGAATGGGAGGATTTATTCTCAAGTAAATCCTGTTCCTCCTGCGAACCTCGGGCAAAGTTCAGATTCCTATCAGAACTAGTTTGAAACAACAAACTGTAGAAATCTCAGCTATCCTAGTCCTAAAGCAGAAGAGCAGGAAGGAGTAGCCTCTGCGTGGCCGCAGGGTCCCACTTCTCTCCTGAAGCTCACAGGGTTACTGTGCTCCGAAGGCCTGGAGCAGAGGGTCACGGCCTATGTGGGATTTTCCAGCAGCCCCCCCTGTGTCGGTGGTAGAAGCCACAAGCACCACTCTCATTAGAGCCAGCCTGTGCCGTCACTTAACAAATATTAGCTTCCTGTGATTCAAGGCATTTTTGGTGGCAAGTGACAGAGATCCAGCCGAAACTGGCTTGTTTCCTAGAGGGATTGACCAACTCAAGGACATGAGGTCAAACTCCAGCAGGATAGTTCAGATGTGTCAGATCAGGGTTCAGATATACCCACAGCTCTCTGTCTCTGTCTCTCTCTAATTACAAACAAGACCATTCCTAATATGGCTCACTGATTGGATGCCTGGGCCCCACCACGCCTATAACTGTACCTAGGACCTCATGGGTGCTTGGAATACAAAGAACTAGGGAATGAAATGCACAAAAAAGAAATTTCCTGTCCACTTGAGACTGTGGTCTGCATGGTGTTTCCACTTGAGAATTTGAGAACCATCTCTGAGGCCCAGAAAGAACCACTCGAAGCCAGGGGAGGCTGACACCGCTCCCCGGCAATGCCCTGGGAGGCAAAGAGAGAGTTAACCCACTTCTTAGGGCAGGATCTGCCTGTCTCTTCACGCTTTCACCCTGTCACCCACCGTCCCACTCCCTGCCCTCTGTGCGTCAGCCCAATAACTTATTCTCCACCATTCGGCCTTCACAAAGCAGAAGCGCAGTGTCGGGTTTCAAAATAAGCCCTGCAATCCGCTGTGAACCTTCTACCTCCAGCTGCTATGGCTCAGTCTCTAATCCCCCGGTGATTCATCCACTTTAAAATTCCCGCTTTCCTCCCACTTCTTGAAATGTCAGGAGCACCATGGCACCACATAATCAAGTCCCTAATCCCTAGTTTGAAAAATCTATTTTTTTTTAAAGGTAGCTGTTTTAAACAAACCAAAAGAATGTCCCAGTGTGAAGTCATGACGGTCTATGGAGGGTAGCCGCCGAAGACTGAGATGATTGATGAGGCTGTCTGCCTACGTTCTTTTTATTAGTTTTTAAGGTAACTTGCAAAATGCATCTGGGGCAGTGACAATTAATTTACATTATCTCACTCGTGGGTGAAAAACAGTGGTTAGGAACCATCACCCAGAGTGACCCGCAAGCGGCTATACTTCTTATCTAAGACTTAATAAGAGAAATCCTCGTCTGATCTGTATTAATAAAGGAGCTTTTTATGAAACATCTTTCAGATCAGCAGCAAGTTCAACGGCTACAAAGTCGACAAAAAAGCAATAAGTCAGAATTGATTCATCGCCTGTGCTTTTAACGCTTTCAGACCACTTTCTAATTCACAAACCTGCTGATTTTCCACGACGATGTTCCATTTTTGCCTAAATTTAATATGAGGAAATTGAACCAACGAAAGAAAATCAGAGACCCGGTCACTTCTTGGGTCAGGGAGTGTATGCTTGGTTATTTCAGTAAGTAGTTGCTCTTAGCCTAAAGTTTTGTCATCTCCCCGGGTTTCATTTGCTTTTTGTTGTTGTTTTGTGACACAGATACGACGCACACTTTGCAAATGCTTGATGATGAGCTCAGTGGCTGCTGTATGGTTTACTGGCCAGGTGTCCAACCACCCACACACACACACACACCAGTCACACCCCAGCAATGCGGCTCCAGTGCAGAGTAGGTCTTTGTCGGTAGGTACTACATGAATTAAATATTTCTCAAAAGGCTCCTTGAGTATCAAAAAAAGTAGTCTTTGCACTGATAATTCTGTGAAACCCCAAGTTCTCCAAGTTGAGGATATGCTACTAGAGAGGTAACCAGTCTGAGATGAGGGGGGAAAGTCAGGCCAGGGATAGGGCCAGGAGACCATCCCTGAGCACACAGAGGCGCTGCCCACTGGCTCCCTGCTCTGTCTTTCCAACACACCACTCTCTACATGTCAACGTGCGATAGTAAAGAACCTCCAGGGGGTACATCTGCTGGAGATGGGGCTACAATCCAGTGGAGAAGCTAGGAGAACACTCCACCTGTTCGTATCTTCAGCCACATCATAAATACTTTTGTGTGTGCTTCCTTCTGATTTCTCTCAATGTTCACTACCCTGAATGAAGTCCAGAATCTCACACTCAGCAATCTAATGATTTTCCCCAAAAAAAGTTTCCTTCTAGGGCCAGGGATACAGTTCAGCGGCACAAGCACCTGCCTGGCAAGTGCAAGGTCCTGAGTTCGAGTCGCGATACCAAAAAAAAAAAAGTTTCCTTCCATTTTCCTTTTGTTCCTCAGTGCTATCTTCCCTGCAAAAAGAACACTGGCCATTTAGCACCAAGAAAACACTGTGTCACTGTTCTCAGTGGAGCTGCAAGCCTGTCACCCATCCCCTGGAGTTGGCTTAGGGACACACTCCTGCAGGTTTTATCTGGACATCAATTCAGAAAGCTTCATGCCACATCGGGGGACAATATCCTCTGAGGATATTAAGGAAGAAAAACAATCTCTCAGTGAAACATGGAAATTAAACCTATATGTGGCCCCGACAGCTCTGGCTATTTATGGGCACTTATCAGCAGGCTCGCGGGTGATCAGTCCCTGCTGGCAGAAGCTGTGGGATATGTTCAGAGCAGTTTGTTCCACCGGAAGCAGCACATCTTGACTTTTTGCGCCCTGTCTCACAAGCACTCAGGGGCAGGCACTTGGAGGGGGAAAGGATGTTGGAGTACATGTCCCAGTAACGGTGAGATCTCCACTCCTTCCGACAGCCACATCCTCTCCCAAATGGGCTCTAGACATTGCAGAAGTGGAGGAGGTTCCCCATAAGGACCTCCAGATCAAGAGACAAGGGTTTTCTTGGGAACATGTGACATGGTGCAGACTCTTGGGCAGACCTCAGCCACTTACAAAGTAGAACCTGACCCCTACCACTTAGCAAGATAAACCTTGGAAAGATCCCCTCCTCCCAATCAAGGGTTTCACCCATCACCTGCTTCTGGAAGGTGCCTAAGCCCTTTTGACTCCTCCTTCCCATCAGTAAATTAATTTAGAAGATGGAAGGTGCATTATCTCTACTCCTCACAACAAAGACTTGGGGTTTTATCGGTTGTCAAGGCAACAATTGCAGTTTCTCTCTGGTTCCTTAATGCCTAGATTTATGTTTCCATAGCTACGAAAAATCTCTAGTTCTTCAAGGTAACACAAACGAGTTTGCCGAAACTTTTAGGGGTGAGATTGTGGCTGCTGGCCAAATCGGTGCCCCAGGCTCTACAAAGAGCTGGGCCCCCCTGCTCCTGCCCCAGGGGCTGCTCCAGCATCTCCTGCCCTGAAGCCTCCTTCTTAGGCAGCAGAGGCCCATGTGGTTACCTTCTGGGCCACTCCAGGCAATGAGGAGGTCAAGAAGCTAAAAAGAACTGGGAAAATGGAGCTGCTTCAAAATGCCAGACTGGGATTGTTAGACAGCCTGCTGCCGACACCACCATAAACAGCTCTTGCAAAGCAGGTTCATTGGCACAACAGTGACACGAATACAGGGACCCAGACACATCCCACCAGGCTTGGTACCAGGCACCCAGAGTCCAGGGTCTGTTTCTCCTCGGGATCAGCTCACACGAACCTAACCTTCCACACTTGTACACAAATGGACTCGTAGGTTTTGTTTAAACCACTTGACTGATAAATCATTCTTTTACTTCTTTTTTTCAAACTTTATTCTTTTCATTAGTACGTATTTGTCATATGTACTGGTCACATTCATCACAGGGAATTTGTCCCTGTACATGGTATATCTCAATACTTTCTTCCCCATTCCTCTCCCCTCCCTTGCCATTGACACAAGCTTTGTGGGAGACAACACACGGAATGCGAAAAACATTTTACAAGGGATTCCTCATACAAAAGACTAACATCTAGAATATACAAGAGCTCAAAAAAAACAAGACCCTCTAATTTAAAGATCCAACCCAAAAATGAGCATCTGAAATGAAGATATTTCTCAGTTGATCAAGTACAAACAGCAAGTAAATAGATGAAAAACTGCTCAGTATCACTGGTCATTTCAAAACTGCAAAGTAAAACAACACTGAGATTCCATCTCACCCCAGAAAGAATGGCTGACATCAAGAAAGCGACGAATAACAAATGCTGGAGGGTTGTGGGGAGAAAGGAACCCTTCTCCATTGCTGGTTGGGACCGTAGGCTGATGCAACCGCTGTGGAAGTCAGCATGGGGATTCCTCAAAACGCTAGAGCTACAGGTTCCATTTGACCCAGCTGTTCTCCTTCTTGCTATCTTCCCAAAAGAGTTAAAAACATCATACCACAGCAATACATGCACACCCATATTTATAGCAACACAATTTATAATAGCTAACTCTTGGGAAAAGCCCATATACCCACCGAGAGATGAATAGATATAGAAAATGTGGTATTTATATACAATGGAGTACTACTCTGACATAAAAAAGGATATATTTGAATCATTTGTAGGAAAACAGATGCACCTCGAGACCATACTCTTAAATGAAATAAATCGGACACACAAGTTAAACATTGCATTTGTTTCTCTTGTGTCCTTTACTTCTTCTAAAGACTTTTTGACCTATTCTGAAATATTACCAGAACAGGAATATCCTAGAAAATAGCTGAATACTGTTGTTCTGAAGTAGTAGATGTAAATCCTGCATGCGTGTGAGTGCATACCTGTGTGCATGTGTGTGTGTGTGTGTGTGTGTGTACATGTCTGTGTCTCATATGTAGGTACATGTGTATATACAACTGTGTGTGTATATGTGCACATGGTAGAGTGGAGGGACCTGACCCAGTGCATCCATAAGAGTATAAAGGAAAAAAGGGTGCCGCCAAAGTAAGACACTGAACTCGGGGTGCACAGCCCAGTTTTGAAGCTCTTCTTTGTCACCAAGAGTATCAACAAGAGACTCTTAACAAGAAGTGGTGGCCTCCCCTCGACATCTGAAGGAGGAGCAGACAGTGAGACAGGAGACACAGAGACGGGCCCGCTGGTACTTGCTTGCTGAAGCTGCTGAGTACCACACCCCGGGTGGCTCGAACAATAGGAATGTGTTATCTAGAGGCTCTTGGGGCTGGATATCAGAAATTCGGGTGCTGGTGGGCCTGGTTCCTTCCAAGATTTCAAGACCTAACCTGCTCCAGACCTCTCTGGGCTCACACACAGCCAGCTTCCTGTTAACACGTGCTGTCACTGTAGGGCTATCTGTGTCCAAATCTCTCTTTTTTGTAAAGACACCAGCTGTATGGAGCAGGGCTCATCTTGCTCTGTATGGCCTCATCTTAACGAAGAACATCTGCAATGACCCTATTTCCAAATAAGGTTGCATTTTGAAGGACTCTGGTTAGGACTACAGTGTAAGGATGGGTGGGACTCCATCCACCCGGCCACTCCAGCCTTGACCCTTAGAGAAGGAGATGACCAGTAGCATTCACTGCACTCCACCTGCCTGCCAGGGGCTGAACCATGCCCTTGACAGCTCCCACTGTCCCTTGTCCTTTCGCAGAATATCCTCTGAGTCTCAGTAATTTTCCAAACAAAGGTAATAAGCTGCAGAGGCAGGCATCAAACCCCACATGATTGGATTTAAAAATCCCAACTTCAGGACCCGGATAAATACCAAACCATGGGTAGTACCAAAGCACGCTCAATACATGCTGGCCTGAAACAAAGACTAGAATGCCCCTGGACGTCCTCAGAGAGACCATGTCTGGGGAGGGGAAGCAGAAAACACTTCCCCGAAGGGCTGAGATCTGAACCAACCTCAGAGCAAGGTACACCCACGTCTTTCTATTGCAGAATTAAATCAAGGAAATACAAAAACGAGCTAGACAGTGTTTTAAGTATAAAAAGACTACTTTACCACTTTACATTTTGATTCTAGAAAAGATCAAGGAGACAGTAGGGTGGAAAAGACAATATAATAAGTCCCCATGTATCCACCACCCAGCTCGTGATTTTCAGTACTTTACCAGTCTATTTTATGCATTCCCCTTTTGTTTCTGGATGGTTTCAAAGCAAATCCCAGCTTGTGTATTATTTTCTCCCTCAGTACTGTTAGATTACATCTCTATCATTGAAAACACTTATTATACAACCACCAAGCCACTTTCACCTAATGAAATTACCAAGAATATCATCTGACATCCAGGCAGAGGGGCATTTCCCTGATGGCCTCCAAAGCTTCTCATTGCTGTTCATACCCTTGAGCTGGGTTTCGGGTCCAGTCCATACATTGCATTTAATTGCTATGTCTCTGACATTTCTTTACATCGAGGAAGTCCTCTTTGCCCCCTTTGTTTTTCTTCACCATCTGTTAGACAGGGCCATTCGTGAAAGCCCTGTATTTTAGATTCAGCAAACTTGCTTCCTTTTGGTGCCATTTCCCTTGTTCCCCATCCCTCTTATCCCTGAAGGTAAAGGATGGAGTCAATTCCAGTTCAATTTTTTTCTAGCAAGAATATGGGTGGTGCTGTGCACTTAGCCTGCATCGCACCAGGAGGTTCATAGTGTTGCCACCTTCTAGGATGCTCATATTGTTGGGTGAGTTAAAGCACCATTGGCCTGGCTCATCCCACATGGAGCCCCCCATCAACTTTACACCTTTTTGATTGAATCCAAGGCTTTCACCAAAAGCTCTTCCCAAAATATATTATTCCACGGAGGCTGACAAAATAGCGATGCTTTAATTCTACTATTTCTTGTTCATTGATTAACTAAACTTCTTCTGTAAATAACTTTCCTTCCTCAACCTTTCAGTATGAAATGCAGTTGGTACAAGAAAGGCAGTACAAATGTTCATTTCTCTTCCTTTGTTTATCACCTTTAGAATAACTTGGTGCCCTCTCAGTTTTCAAGAGCCGTCAGTGAGTTTTTCTTTCCTTGTTGGTATCTCTGACAGTAATTGATTTATTCCTATGGGTTGCAGTTATTGTTTTGCTTTTCAAACTGGCCCATCTTCAGCCAGTGAAAGCCCCTGTTTGTGTTGGCTCCTGCCTCCTTTGACATGATCTTATTCATCTTTTTCTTTCTTCCTAGTTCTGAGGCTTGAACAGACACTTAAGCGTGTTAGGCAAGCACTTTACATCACCAGGCCTTTTGCTTCAGACAGAGTCTCACTATGTTGTGAATCTCGGCCTCCCGTTGCCTCCTTTTGTAACTTTCTAGCTTTCTGGTAGAACAAAAACTCCTCTGTTCACTTTGTATACTTCTTGCCCCAGACCTGGCTGGGGACCTTGAGTTCAGCTTAGTAGGAAATGTATTTAGAGACACAGTCTGGATACTTGCAGTGCTCAGTGCTACCAGGTTAGTTAATATTTCCAGCACTTTGCCATGGACAGAGTTAAGGTATATAGGAGAGGCTTTCTAATAGGGAAAAATAACTCATGAGTTCATCTCACTATTTTTATTACAATTTTAAGATTATAGAGTTTTATTTAACTATTTTGAGTTTATATGTACATATACACAAAAATATATATAAAAGCTATATAGACACATATATTTCATAAAATATATTTACATGTACACCCACATATCCTTATTTTTACAATAAAGATTTTGGATCCTAAAGATGCTGACACAATTTTCATTCACTTTGGCCTACATTGTCATATAATAATTTCAAACTGATAATATCAATATTATTACTGAAAGTAATACATTTGAATAAAAGTTAAGATATCTTTACATTTTTTTTGTCCTTAGGCTATTTTCCCACTAGGGACAGAGCATCCAAATACTGCATTTGAAAATCATTTGAAACAATTGTGCATGTGTGTATGAGTGTGTAGATACTTGGTTGGGCACCAATCTGATATTCTTTTAGATATATTTTGGTGTTGCAGTTTTCATTTTTATTTTGAATTATGTAAAATAGGTACAAGTTTCCAAAATCAAGTCTATACAATAAGGAACAAGTCTATAAAATATTCCACTTTCACCCTATGCCCTCCCTATCTAGTTACCCATAATAAGTTGGGTTTTTCCTTAAACTTTTAATTTTTTAATTTTTTTTAAATTACATACTATCTTATATTAAAAAGAATGTTGTGACTGTTTTTGTGGTTTTTTCCACTCAACAATATACACTGGACGTCACTCTATATTAATATATAAAGATATTCATCACTTTCTTCTACAGCTGCAACGCATTCTAGTATTTGAATTTAACTATAACTTATTCAGACTGCCCACTAGGAATAGATATTTGGTCATTTTCCAGCCTTTTTTCTCTTACAAATAACACATTAAAATTATTACGTTATCTCATGAAAAAATTCACTTTTTTATATTTTCTTGGCAGTGCTGGGGACTGAACCCAGGACCTTGGTACTGAGCTACGCCCCAGCCTTTTTTATTTTTCACTGAGACAGGGTCCTACGAAGTCTCTAAATTGCCCGGGATAGGCTTGAACTCACAATTCTCCCGCCTCAACCTCCCAGAGAGCTGAGATACAGCCATGTGCCGCCACCCCTGGCCTGAAAATACACATCTTTATTGAACTGGAAGATGTCAATGGCAACAACTATTCAAGCATTTACCGTGAAAATGTTCCTATGTGGACAAATAAGGGAAGTAACAAAAGAGCACCAGCTGGCTTCTGAGAGGCAAGAGTCCAAACTTGTTATCAGCAAGACCTCAGTTTGGGTCTTGACTCTACCATGTCCCCACTGTGGGTCTCTGAGCAGGTGACTGCTCCGTTCTCAGCCTACAGCAACTGTAAAACAGAGTATAATAGGACCACCACCCTCATTGTTGTGTCTTATTTTCTGTTCAGACCACATGAGATATCTCACACATACCCCTTCCTGTATAGGAAGTTTTTGGTAAATTTACCTATTAATATCAGCATCGTCAGTTTCCAACTGTCTGATCTTTTATCACAACACATGTGTACTTTGCAGGAAGCTACTCTATGCAAGGAAGGGCGAGTACCCCAGGCTGCAATCAAGATGCCCACCTCACTCGTTCGTCTGCCTGCAAAGATCCAAGTAGGAAAATTATAGATTAGTGGCAAGGATTCCCTGGACAAGGTTTCTTCATTCAGTTCTTATTTTGGAGGCAGAAACATTAACACCTTCTTTATTCCTGCAGCAATCGATCTAAATAAAGATTGCCTTTGCCCTGCAGTTTCTTGGCTTGCAAAAGTCACCAGTCCCCTCCAGGCCTCCACCCCTTCTTTTGCTGGCCGGTCAGAGCCAAAATCCTGGGTTAATGAGGGCAGCTGTCTGTCTCCTGAATTGCTTCCAGGCCGAACCAAATTCATTCAGACCTCAGAGGAGCCTGTTCACCCACAGCCCTGACCTCAGACCAGCTGTCCAGCTCCAGCTCAGGAACATGTAACTTTCCAAGAAAGAAAGTGGGCTCCTGCCAAGAAAGAACATCAAGTCGTCCCCTGAGCTGACCTCCACGAGTGCTGGCATGGAGGACCGGTCATGAGGACAGGCTGGCCCCAGCCAGAGGAAAACGTGTTTCCACTGGTTCTCATGATCCTGCAGGACACCCCTGGGGCTTTGAGCTGAGCCTGTGGTGCTTTCCAGGTCACCACACCGTAAAGTGTGCAAAGCATGGTCCTGGGCTCAGTAAAGCAGCAAGATTGCACTCATTTATACAGAAAGGCCCTTTGTTTCTTGGGTCCCCAATGTCCCACAGCCCTTAAATGACTCGTCCAAGCCAGGTTGATGGACAGAAAGATTGTGAACAATCCTGACCCAGCAGGGGAAGCTTGGAAAGTGAGCCCTGTGGGAAATGCTCATCTGGAACGGCAGCTGCTGTCCTGCTCCTCACCAGAGACTGAAGCTCACACCAAGAGGAGGGTGTAGCTCACACCACAGCCCTGACTTCCTGAACATGCACCAGGTCTGCACACCTCTGCGCTTCCTATTGGGCATGAAAATAAATTCTTTAGCACTGTAGGGCATTTCAGAATCCAACTTTACTGTTAGTTACAAATGAGACACAAGCAACATTCGCTGAGGCTACCATCAGAGGCTAGGGATGAGGAAGAGGACCAAAATGGGATTGCCCCCAACCTGTGAGGAACTCCAACGAGTAAATGGGCTGTTACAGTTCTGAGGCTGTGCTAGGAAGATCAGGATGCTTTGAGTCTAAGAGGGGTGGGAGTGTGGTTTTGATGTCAGAGAAAGGGTCAGCTCAGCTGAACCCTGGGGGAGAGATAGCAAATTCCCTAACAAAAAGCCTTGGTCCCCATATGTGGTTGGTCATCGCTTCAAAATTCATGTGCTTTGTGAGACCTTAGAATGTGAACTTGTCTGGAACCAGAGTCACTGGACGATGCAATTAGTTAGGACAAGATCATATAGAAGTAGGGTAGGTCTTGGGGGCTGGGATATAGCTCAGCAGTATAAGTGCCTGCCTGGCAAGCACAAGGTCCTGAGTTCAATTCCTGGTACCAAAAAAAAAAAAAAGTAGGGTAGGTCTTAAATTCAATACAACTGATTTTCTTATGAAAGAGATGCACACCAAGGAAGAGGATGTGACTCAGACACAGAGCCGTGAGGATGCACTCAAAAGTTGAGGAACACCAGGGATGGTGTGACATTGTGACACTCAGGAATAGGCCTAGGGCAGGTCCTTCCCACAGCTTTCCCAAAGAATGGGGTCCTGCCAACACCTAGATTTCAGAGTTCAGAGAGAATACATTTCTACTGGCTTAAGCCATCCAGTTTGTGGTAGTTAATTATAACTGCCAAGGAAACAAATACAATTCATTCTTACTCAACAGGGCCATATTGTGTAGCTTTAAAAACAAAAAAATCTATTTCCCAATTTTCCTGCTGGAAGAAGTAGCCACATATCCCAAGGAGCTGTGAGCAGAGTGGCTGGATGACCTCACAGGAAAACTCCTTGAAAGATGCAGCCAGTACCTGCACACAGCATGTCTTAATTCTTTTTACAACCCTTCCCCTCTCCTCCTTCCCCCCTCCATCCCTGAGTCCCCTTCCCATTTGCAAAAGATGTGTTGTGATGTACCAACTACCCATGAGGAGTGTAATCATTATGTACTATAAACATGTACTAATAAAAATTAAATTTTTTTAAAGATGCAACTGTCCCTCCATTTTAGGGACTGCTGCATCTGTAGATTCAACCAACAGTGGTTGGGAAATATTTTTGTGAAATATTGTGTCTTTAATGAACATGTACAGACTTTCTTTTCCTAATTCCCTAAACATTCCAGTACATTTATTTAAATAGCACTTGAATTGTATTAGGTATTTTCAGTAATCCAGAGAGGACTGAACACATATAGGAGGGGTATATAGGGAATATACAAAAACTATAGCATTTTATACGAGGGACCTAGGACTCATGGACTTCAGTAGTCACAGGAGTTGTGGGAAACTCTCCCCACAGGTGGCTGAGGGATGCCCATTAGTGTGACCCTTTTGCTGTTACCCTCCACCTTTCCCCTCCTTACTGCCTGAATCAGTAACAGCAGTTGGGGCTGCAACAGACATCTTGCAGCACACTGGGAGGGAAAGGTCAGAAATGATGCAAAGACCTTGGGCCTGATGCCCTTGAGCTACACTCTACCCTGAACTTTCTCCCCTTGGGCTTCTCAGTGCAGGAGGGAAAAATCAACTCCTATCTTGTTGAAGCTGCTCCTATTTTGGAGTTTCTGGTGCCTGTAGCTATCTCAGTCCCTAACTGAAGCTCCCAGACAAGTGTGTACCGGGTCCCTGGGTGGAGAGGGAAGTGTGTCACGCTGAGGAAAGCCCCACTCTAGAGAACACGGTGGTCTGCTTGATAGGGTGTAGACACTGCAACGGAATGGAAAGGAGAAAAGGAGAGATGAGGACAGAGAAGGGTGAAAGGACAGGACCAAGGAAGATGGCAGCTGCCCCCAGTAGGGCCCTGTCTCTTCTCCTGGATGGCTTAGAGGACAGAGCCCAGCTCCCAGCCCCAGCCCTGTGTTTCTTCAACCCCCAGTAAGGAGGATCTAGAACCTAGACTCCACTCTAGTCCACTGTGATTTTCACCTTTCACAGGAAGCATGGAAACCATCAGAGCACAGTTAGAGCCATGTTTGGTGAGTAGAACTGGAATCTGAGGTGGAGGGAAGTGGGCAGGGGAGGGTGTAGGATATGGGTTGAGGAGAGTGTCCTCCTCTTCAGAACCTGAGTCAGGCACAGAATCTTACCTCCTCAGAAGGCAAATGAATTCCTGCACTACCTCCCTGGCCTGTAAGTTAAAAACAAACAGACTGCATTAGGAAAGTAGAGGCAGCAGCTGGTACACAGGAGCAGTGGCTGTCTGAGGCCACAAGAAACGTGCCTTGGCCCTGAGATTTCCAAGCCATCGCTTAGCTCCTGAACACTTTTCTAAGCCTCAGAACCCCAAGAAAATAACATTAACCAAAAATGAAGAAAAAAGCAAGCCCAAACCATAACAGAAGGTCTGTGATAAAACCCAGAGAGAAGCTGAGGCCAGGATAAAGCCAAACAACCCACGGCACATCCTAAAGCACCCTCTTTCCATGGCCGTCCGAGGACCTATGACCCTCCACCAGGTCAGAGCCCTCTGCTCTGCACAGACCTAATCTCTGCGTCAGACCCTAGGCCTGGCAGCCACGACTTGGGGTCAAAGGTCATCCACCTTCAGCCAGCTGGGATCACAAGGCTCTGTCGAGGAGGCTGGCCAAAAATCTGGGCCTGGGGGATGCAGGCCACAGGTTAGCCAGTGCCCTGATGCTCTGAGGAGAGTCACAGAGAACTCACATTTGACACATGTGTGCCAGCAGGAGGGGCAGCGGGAATGGGCACACAGGGAGCCTCTCCTCCTCTGAGCACTTTCCAAAGCATGGGCAGCCCAGCCTGCTGTTTTCCCGCTAAGCTTCGCCACCTTTTTATTTTACTGTAATAAGCCACTAAAGAAAACACATACAAATACAGTGTTCTCCATAAAGACTGAGTGAGACATTATCCTGCAGAACATTATAATAAAGGCAGGGATTATTTATATGTGAAGGAAAACTTCAAAAAGGTACCATTCACAGCCCCGGGTACTTTCAGTAGGGCATGATTGGTGGGTTGGTTTTCACTTTTAATCAAGACAGAATGGAAGTTACAGCAAAAAGGTGGCCGGTGCTGACTAATAAAGAGGCAGGAGACTCCAGCAGAAAGAGCTCTAGGGCTGTGTCTCTATCTTGGCAATGCTGATGTGGGGTACAAGTCACCTGGGCACTGCGGAGGGCTGAGGAGCATTCCTGACCTCCATTCACTAGATCCCACGGTGCCCTAGCCAGAGCTCTGACAATCCCAAATGTTCCTGAAGGGTACAGTCACCTAGTGATGAACCAGCTCTGGAAGCCAGCTCTGTTATCTGCCAGCAGCCTGACCTTAGCAAACACATTCACCCCAAAGAATCTCTCTCTCCTCCCTTAGAAAAGAGCCTCATAGCTGCCTGCTGGCTCTAGACTTTTGAAGTCAAACAAGGTCACGATGACCCTGTTCAACTTCTGAAGATCCATGTCCAGACAGGTTATGGAACATCTGCCCCTGCTGCTTGGGAAGTTGTTAATAACGATAGTTATTCATTTTTGTCCTGAAAGCAAACATAAGTTTCAAAGCAGAAATCTGAGTTATTACAGTAATAACTGGGCCAAGTTCCTGGTCCTGCTGCCCACAGGGACCTAACAGGAATAAGACATATCCCTGCGTGTAGTTAATACAGAGAGGCTACACTCTGACAACCATCCCCAGCCTGAAAAAGAGGGAGCCTTTTCCTCTGAAGAGGAAGGGGGAAAGCCCTAGCCCAGAATGCAAGTGTTTGATTTATCTGTTGAGCCAGTAACTTCTGAAGACTGTCCATCACCCAGGGCCAATCCAGCAGGGACGGCCCAGGCCTACCTAACCGTACAGAAATGTGGAAATACTCATGTTTCTGCAGCATCCACACCAAACACCTGGACATCCTCCTCCTCTAACTGATCCCACGCCTTTCCATCTTACCCTAAAGCAAGTTTCATGTCTGTCTGTCCCACTTTGTCCCCAGATAGTTTCTTAGCTGGGGCTACAACTTTCTCCTCTATACCAGCTACAACACTGTCCTTGGTATCATGCTGGCATTCCTCCTCTCTTAAAAAACATTGGTCATGACAGGGATATAGCTCAGTGGCACAGCGTCTGCCTGGTAAGGGTAAAGGTCCTGAGTTCAATTTCCAGTAACAAAAAAAATTTTTTTGAAAAAAACGTTGGCCATGAAAGATCATGTCACTCTTCTATTTAACATTCTGTGACTCCCCATTCCTTGCACCAATGCTGAGTGAGTGCTTCAGGAATGCACCAGCACAATTACTCGGGATGGTTTTAGGTGGCCTACCAGTGCACAATTTTTAAAAACATTTTAACAGTCATTGTTTATTTTTCAGCTGCTACTTTCATGGCAGGTAAACATAACGTTCCACTTGCAGCTCTATCCTGAGACTTCCTTTTGAAAATAAGTGCACTTATTTTCTAAATGTAGAAATGCATGTTTAAAAGAATCCAGATGTGTAATGTACATGTACCAATTCTCCCATTTAGACAAACATGTACTAATAAATTCTCCCAATTAGTACAAACATGTACTAATAAAAAAAATTAAATAGAAGTTTTAAATAAGTAACTGCATGTGAAGCTTATAAGCACTGAAAATACTACAAAATGTATGAGACTGAAGTTTGGGGATCACTGACTACATTTAAGGGGAAAAGAAAATGTTTGCCTATGGAGAATCCTTCCCCATATACAGCCTTTCTTCCGCTCTGACTTACACTGTCACTCTCCCCTCACCACCACGGCCACCTCCCATGATGTATACCTTCCAATGCAGATGAGGAAATAGGGATTCCTTCAGCCAGTGAGCTCTCTGCTTCCTTATTTTAATATACTGGGCTTCTGAAAGGAGCTTATTCAAACACTTTGCATCACCACCTAAAATTTTAAGCACCTGTATTTATTTGTTTACATGCCCTCAGCCACAAAGGTATTAAGCAATGCAACCAGGATTTATCTCTATAGAATCGGGTTCTAGGATCTACAAAGGTAGCCAGTTTTCCACACCCCTGGTAATATCCTATATTATTAGGGGTAAACACTGGTTTACTTCTCTGAGCTCCCTTCACGACAATAAACTGCGCCCTCTCAAGAGTGTTACACAGCCTCATACCACTCCATTCGGTAGCCTTTCAGCCCAGGATATGACCTGATACAGAGAAGGAGCTCAACGAATGTTTGTGAAATAATTGATTTTTATGTTGCTGACATCTTTGGGGGTTGGTTTCTTTTATTATTTCTAAAAAATCAATGTTGAACTTCTTTTCCATGGCCAGAGCAGTCTGAGAAAAAGTTACTGGCATCTGGGCTGATGAGCCCTCCAGTCCTGAAGGCAGCAGTTTGCCCTTTGGCCTCACTCTTTATGGGTGTAAGTAGAACTGTCAGCTTTTCAATTTGTGCAGCTTTTTATTTGTTGCTAGGATGGAATGGCAACTTTCACGTTCTTTACATGCTGGATCAGAAACTCAAAGTTCAATATTCATTTTTTTGAAATGGAGAAAGAAACCCCAAAGAGATGTCAGCAACATAAAAATCAATCGTTCTACAAACATTATTGTGTACCTCCTGTGCACAAGATCCTATCTTGGGCAGCAAAGTTACAGAATGGAGAGGGATGAGGTTATGTGTTTAACACTCAGGGGAGAGTTTACTATCATGTAGGGAACCCAGAAAAGTAAACCAGTGATTATGGCCAGAGGTACGGAAAACTGGTTACCTCCGGGTGCCAGACACTGACTCTAATACATTCAAATTCTATTTGTATTGCTTATTACCTTTATGTTTCTGGGCATGTGGTTTCACCTCTCTGAGCCTTAATTTCATCGTTTGTAAAATAGTGATATCCATAGTTCCAATTACACCCTGAGAATTGTAAACTGCAACCTCTTTAGCCCAGTGCTAAGAAACAGAAAATTCACAATTTATCAAAGCAAACACCCATGAGCAGAAGCCTCTACAGGAACAAATGCCAGTGCAGGAAATCCTAATTATACTTTACGAATTGCTGGAGACTTAGTGGGAGCAAGTCTGGTAGCAAAACACTCCAGGGAGACTCAACCATGAGGGTCTCCCACTTCTGTGGTTTTTTACCTCCAGAAACTGGATTAGTTTCTCATAATGGGAGAAAAATCCCATTTACTTCCAGCAGGAGAAGTAACCATTTAAAGTGCTCTAGAACGTTCCATTCTTCTTAACAAGGCCTGCTCTTAAAAGTGGTTAACCAGAGTTCAACAGAGTGTAAGTGACTTAAAGTAAGGGAAATACATAATTCTAGTTTGCAGCGGTCTTCCCTTTCCACATGAGAGAAGATAAATTAGTTCAGAAGCACCTGTGACATTCACAGTCCAGAAACACAGGCTCACAAAAAAATAAGACCTAATCGAAGGACTCTGGAAACCTTCCCCTTCCCTATACTTCTGCATCGCTAAAGGCCCGGTTACAGCATTTCCTCTTACTCAGCTAGCAAGGAAAACAGTTACTAGGTATATTAAAAGGCAAAACACACACTCTGAAGAGACAGAGCAAACACCAGAACCAGTCTCAGATATGGCTGAGATGATGGAGTTACCAGACTGGAAATTTAAAACAATCATGATTAACAAGCTAAGGACTTTAAAAGCTAAAGTACACAACATGCAAGATGGGCAATGTAAGCAGAAAAGAGGAAATACTAAGAGAGGATTAAAAGAAATGCTAAAGATCAAAAACACTAATAGAAGTGAAGAATAACTTTGATGGGTTTATGAAGAGACAGGATAAAGCTGAGGAAAAATTGCTGAGCTCGAGATTATCAAATTTCCAATTTAGGAAACTAGAAAAAGGATTAGCTTAAGCCCAAAATAAGTGGAAGACCATTAATTAAAAAAAAAATTAGTTCCGAAATCAGTGGAAACAGGAGATCAATAGAGAAAATCAAAAACTGATTCTTTGAGTTGATTAATAAAATTAAAAAGCCTCTAGTAAGGTAGTAAAAAAAAAAAGGTGGACATGCATCACTAATATCAAAAATGAAAGAGGGGGCAATATACATTTCCATGAAATTAAAAGGATAATAAGGAATCTTATGAAAAAGATAACAGACTAAAATGGACCGAATGCAACTTTGGTAACATAGGTTAAAATGGAGCAATTTCTTAAAAGATACCATTTGTCAACACTGACACTTGAAGAGAATATCTTTGCATGTCTATGTCTATTAAAGAAATTGAGTCTTTCATTAGTAACTTTCCAAAACAAAAGTCACCAAGACCAAAGGGTTCACTGGCAAGTCAAAGTCAATAATGTATAAAAAGAATTTTACACCATGACCAAGTGGGATTTAGCCCATGTATGCAAGGTTGATTCAGCGTTCAAAAACCAGATAGTGTAATCCATTGCATTAACAAGTTTAATAGGACCACGTGTTCATATTAATAGATTCAGGGAAATCCAACGCAATCCAACACCCATTCATAATTTTTAAAAAGTTCTCAGTAAATTCAAGCTGGAGGGGATACCCCTCATCATGGTAAGTAATGCCTATAAAAACCTACAATTCACATAATATTTAACAGTGGAAACAAGAAGCTTTCCCACTAAGATTGAGAACAAAGCAGAGAGGTCTCCTCTCGTGACTGTTTTTCAACAGCAGACTTGAAGCTTCAGCTAACATGAGACAAGAAAAGAGGAGAACAACTGAGAAGAACAAAATAAAGTTTGTCTTGCCACAGACGATGTGATTATCTAGATAGAAAATCCAAATACATGAAAACATCTCCTAGAATTAATACATGATTATAGCAAGGTTGCAGGACACAAAATAAATGTATGAAAGTTACTTTCCCAAATACTGGCTGTGAACAAAAAGAATTTGCAATTATAAAACCATTTTGGGGTTTGTTTGCTTGTTTGTTTGTTTGTTTGTTTTTGAGACAAGGTCTTAATATGTAGCCCAGGTTGGCCTCAGACTCATGGTGATCCTCCTGCCTCAGCCTTCTAAATGCTGAAATTACAGCCATGTGCCACCATTCTGCCTAAAAACACTATTTTTAATGCTGGGCATGTAGCTTTGCTGGTAGAGCTCTTACCTATTATGTATGAATCCCTGGATTCAATCCCCAACAAAATAGGGGGAAAAAACTTTAACTTTTTAAGCAACTAGAAATTTAAACTATGAGTACATATTTGATTATATTGAGGCATTATCATTAATTATCAATTATCATTAATTGTTAAAGACGTAATGCAATTTGGTATTTTTTTAATTAAATTGGATATAGAGTTACATAGTAAAATATGTATGGATGAAATTATGTGACTGGGCTTTGCTTCAGAATAATACAGGATATGGATATGGATGGGTTTACATGAAGCAGAATTGACTGGTGATATTTATGTACACATAAAGTTTATTCATGCTCTTTTGTTTAAAAAATACACATACAATACCATTTATATTAGCACCCTCAAAAATTAAATGCTTGGATATAAACCTAACATAATTCCTACAAGATATATAGATATAGATAGTATATATATATGTTTATATATAAGGAAAACTACAAAATTTTGTTAAGACAGCAAAGAAGAACTAAATAAAATAAGAAATATTCTATGTTCTGAACAAGACTCAATATTGTCAAGATAAATGTAGCCAAGGAAGTGAAAGATATGTATACTGAAAACTATAAAATGTTGATGAAAACTTGAAATTATACACAAATAGATGGAAGGATATCCTGTGTTTATATTTTGAAAGAATTAATATTATTAAATGCCCATACTACCCAAAGCTATCTGCAGATTTAAATGAAAACTCCATCAAAATTTATCTGACTTGTGAAATAGACAAAAAGTTCTAAAATTCATATGGAACCACAAAGATTGTAAATGGCCACAGAAATCTGGAGCAGAAAGAAGAAAATTAGAAGCATCACAATACTTGATCTTGAAATCTACAAAGCTATAGTAATCAACACAGCCTAGTACTTGAAAAACATACATATAAAAACCAACAGGATAGACTAGAACACCCAGAAATAAACACACACGTTCATAGCCAATTTATCTTCAATAAAAGTACCAAGAATATACATAGAGAAAGGACAGTCTCCACAATAAATGGAGAAACTTGAAATATCTACTGCTACAGAATAAAATTGCATATTGTTATGGTTTGTGTCTGGGTGTCCCCTCATGCAGTCACAAGGTGGGCTTCTAGATTTGATGATTGATTCACGGTCCAGTGTTGGAATTATGGATGTGAGCACTACATCTGCCCTGGGGTAGGTAGTTTGCATACAGTGTAAGGGAGGGAGAGACGTTGTTCATTGCTGCCATTTCCCCCTTTGCTCTTGCTGCTTTTGCTGTTTTTCCTCTGCCATGAACGGCTGCCCTCTGCCATGTGCCACCTTACCTTGAAGCCAGCCAAGTATGGGCTGTAACCTCCACAAACTGTGAGCTAAATAAACCTTTCCTTCCTTAATTCTGGGTGTCACATATTTTGTCTAGTAAAAACAGAAAAGTAACCAAGACAAATATCTACTGCTGCAGAATGAAATTGTAGCCCATCTTATAACATAAACCAAAATCAATCAAAATAAGTTAAATACTTAAACATAAAACCTGAGACAATAGAACTATCAGAGGAAAACACTTCTTGGCATTGGTCTTTGCAAAGGTTTTCTTTTTTATCTGAACCCCAAAGTACAGACAACAAAGCAAAGATTGATAAGCTAAAAAGTTTCTGTACCACAAAATTTAATCAAAGCAAAAAAACAATGTATGGGACAGGAAAAAAATATGGTAAACCATATATCTGATAATGGATTAATAATCAAAATATATGAGGTATGCAAAGAACTCAATAAAAAGGAAAAATCTCAATTAAAAATTGACCAGTGGACCTAAATATACATTTCTTAAATAAAGGTAAACAAATGGCCAATAATGATATGAAAAAATACTCAGCATCACTGATCCTCTGGGAAATGCAGATTAAAAGCATAATAAGATATTACCTCAGATCTGTTAGAATTACTATTATCAAAAAAGATAAAAGACAGCAAGTGTCGGCAAAGATGCAGAGAAAAGGAAACCCTTATGCACTTTGGGTAGGAATGTAAACCAGTACAGCCATGATGAAAAACAGTGTAGAGGCTCCTCATATCCCATCAATCCATCTTCTGAGTATATAACCAAAAGAAATGAAACCAGTACATCAGAGAGACCTCCACACTCTTGTGTTCACTGCAGTATTATTCGCAATAGCCAAGATATAGATTCAGCTCACATGTCTATTAATGAGTAAACGGATAAAGAATGTTATATATGTATATACATGTGCACACACACACACACATGTACACATGCACACACCACAAACACATGTGCATGGAATATATCCAGACATAAGAAAGAATAAAACCCTGTGCTATGGTTTGGATAAGCATGTCCGCTGAGGCTTTATGTGCTAGAAGGATGGCTCTCAGTGTGTTGGTGTTGGAAGGCAGTAGATCATTTAAGAAGTGGAGTCTCATGGGTGGAAGGTGACCAGGTTACTGGAGGTGTTGCCTCAGAAGGGATTAGTGATGTACCCACAGAGGTGGTTGTTATAAAGCAAGGCTCTTTGGCATAAAGCCAGTTCCTCTCTCATTTTTCTACTATGTCATGACCTATCAAGAGTACTCACTGTAAGCCAAACAGACAGTGCTGCACAATCCTGGCTTGTCAGCCTCCAAAAGCATGAGCTAAATGAACCTTTTTTTCTTTATAAAGTATCCAGCCTCATGCATTTTGTTAAAACAATAGAAAATAGACAAATACACCTACTGTTTCCTACAATGTAGATAAACCTGGAGGATATTATATGAAAAGAAATAAGCCAAGCACAGAGGAACAAATTCACCATGATCTTACTGATCTGTAGACTCCGAAAAAGCTGCAATTATAGAAGTAGGGGGGAGAATCATGGCTTTCAAGGTCTAAGGAATAGGGAAGGACTGAGGAGAAACTGTTCACATAATAGAAAATTCCAGTTAGCTAGATTAAATTCAATAAGCTCTATTGTACAATATAGTAACTATAGTAAACAATAATATAACACATACTCGAAAACTGTTGAGAACTTTAATGTTCTCATCATACAACTGACAAGTATGTGAGATGATAACATGTAAATAATGTCGATTTAACCACTGTGTAATGTATGCACATATATAAAAGTTACATTGTACACCGTAAACATATATGATTTTTTTCATTTTCCAAGTAGACCTTATTGAACAACAAAACATACACAGAAGACCTTAAGTCAATAATAAAGAAACTAGCTGATTAAAATGAGCCAATGCCCTTACCAGACACCTCACTAAAGAAGACATATAGAAAATCAATAAGCACATAAAAAGATGCTTCTCACCAAAAGTCACTAGGAAAGTGCAAACTACCACTACCATGAAATGTATACTACACACCTACTAGAACAGTCAAAACCCAGAACGCTGACAGCACCATGGGCTGGTGAGGATACAGGACATCAGGACATCTCATTCTCTGCTGGTGGGAAAACAAAATAGTCCAGCCACTTTGGAAGATGGTTTGGCAACTTCTTACAAAACTAAACACACTACATGATCAAGCAATCACACTCCTTGGTGTTTACTCACTAGTTGAGAACCTCTGTCTACACAAAACCCTCCACATGAGTGTTTACAATAGCTTTATTCATAATTGCCAAAACTTAGAAACAGTCAAGATGTCCTTCAGTAAGTCAAGAGATAAATAAACTGTGGTACATCCAGACAAGGGAATGTTATCGAGTGCTAAAAAGAAACAAGCTATCAAGCCACGAAAAGACATGAAAGAAGCAAATATGAAAAGGCTACATACTATATGATTCTAAATATAAGACGTTCTGGAGAAGACAATCTAGGAAGACAAGAAAAAGTACCAGCGTTTTTCAGCTGTTGGGGAGGGATGAACAGATGTTTCATAAGAATGTTAGCACACTGAAACTAGTCTGTAGGTGTTATAGTGATGGATACGTGTCATTGGAAATGTGTGTGAACCCAGTGGATATGCATAGAGAATGAACCCTAATGTAAGTGATGGAGCTGGGATAATGATGATGATGTGGACATTTTCCTCACTAGTAACAAAACTACCATTCTGGTGGGGGTTGTGGATAATGGGTGGCTGGGGAACAAGAGAAGTCTCTGTACCTTCTGTTCAATTCTGCTGAGAACCTAAAACTGCTCTGAAAAGTAAAGTTTATTTCAGTAAAAACCAATATCAGCTTATAAATGAACTAAAACTAAAAACATCCAAGAGGCAAACATTTATAACCATACGAGCACAAAGTTCTCAAAGTTGCTTGGTGTTTCTGATGTCATCCAAGGACGTCAAACACTGGGAATCCAAAATAACTGTGGACTGAAGTCAGAGAGGAGAACTCACTGGACTGAGAATGACAAACAAGCAAAAGCAACACGGATATAATCTGTCCCCAAGCACAGCAGCCAGACAGGAAAGGATTAAATTTTACAGTTGACTTACCTGCCCAAACACCCAGCCCAGAGCTGAATAGAAAGAAATTGCCCTATTTACTCCTAAATATTTTTAAAGGCCAAATTTTCATCCTATAAAGTATGGCAAGAAAAGATAACAAGTTTATTTTCCACTCTGGTAACTGACTTTGGAAGGAAAGAAACATTTGTTTTTATTGGTTTCTTACTTGCTCATCGTGGTGCTTTTCAAGTTGACAGTAGGAGCTTATAGATACCCAGTCATGAGGCACAGACGTCCCCAGTTGCCATCCGACACTATGTGAAAATTACCGTTATTCCATTCTACAGAACTGATATCACACCTTGGGGTGGAGAGCTCTAGGCAGTATTCAAATTACATTTAAACACCAAATTAAAATTTTAACTATAAAAAATAAGGGGATAAACAAGAGAGAATTATATTATAATATTATATTAGTAAAAATATGGCTGGGAGAAGGAAGTGGATTTTCCATATTGCCATTATGCTAAGTACAACGTTATTTCCATTAGAGCCACAGGAAGCATATGGCCCATTTAGATCAATCTTCATCAGAGCCTTGTCGCTTGCTTACATTCATTAAGGACCCACGAATACCAGCCACTCTCCAAGTCAAGTCACTAGCGAGCAAATTCCTGTACAAGTTTTCCTAACAGTGACTAATGGAGACCTATAATTTCTTACTTTCCAAAAGCCATTTTAAATGAGAATAGAAAAAGGCATCTGGCCAAGTTGAGCATAGGCCCACCATTGACTTCGTCCTTTGGTTTTCATCCAGATGTTCTGGCTCATGAGGCCAAAACTTCCTTGGACAGTTGTGCCCGGCAAGGGTTTCCTTCCCCGCCCCCCTCCCCCACAGGACCTCTCTCCCTCCCCAAAGGCAGAGGCCGTAGAACTGTTTCAAGCTACTGAGGCTTTTAAAGCAGCACTGGAAAAGACTGAAGGACACATTTAAAGGAGAATTTGGTCTCTGGACTGATTTATGTAAAATAATAAATGGTGCCACTTGGCTGTTTATAGAGTTAGAGATAAAATTAGATTCTAGACAGTCCTTCCTTGTGCACATGGGGTAGCTCTGATGGATTGCTGCCTTCGTATGACTTAGGATAACAGCAGCTCATGGAAATTTACAAGGGGCTCCTTGAGAACACATTTTACAACCACATCCAATAATTTAGAAGGATATTTTTGGGTTCCCAAAATGACTCAAATTTAATTTGGGAATAATACTTGAAAAGAATAAGCTGGTGAAAAGTACTAAGTAGCTAACAGTTTTGAAAAGTTACTTCACTCTCTATTTCAACTAAACAGGAATCGTTGTACACAAATCCAGCCCAGTCTCACCTTCATTGACACACTTTTTAGTCCAGCAGTGGCGAACCTTTTAGGGACCAAGTGTTCAAACTGCAATTCAGAACAAACTTATTTATTCCAAAGTGCCAACACTGTGCTGTTATCCAATGCTCTGCTGCTGGGGCAGTGCTGGGGTGACTTGGCTCAAGTACCTAGTGCATGCCATGGATTCACCACGACTGCCTTAGACCAATCACTCTTTTAAAAATAAAGAAAGCAGGCAATGGCTGTTGGGCTTGAAAAGATGAACATTTTACCAGCTGGCCAAGAAGGAAGAGGTTTGGACTTCAGAAAGCTATTGCCCTTGACATCAAGAGTTTTACTTTTTTTATGTGATTGGAAGTCAGACCTAGATCTCAGTGTCAACATCTACGAAGGCTTTAATGTCTTCTTGATTTGATAGAAGCTGCCCTCTGGCAATAGTAAGCTGTGTTGACATCATAATTTATGTAAAAAATACATCACGGACAGCTACTGTGAGCCGTCTGATAAAAGGCCTGCCCCCAGCCACCTGTAGGAGTGGGGCTCTATAGCAACACTGTTATGTGACCTCATCAGATGTCCCCTGATGAACACCTCAAGTAGACTGCAGTTTGGATGATGGGGGCGGGTCAAATTGGAAACACGAAGACCACTGAAACATGAAGACCTCTTCCAGTTACCCAGGTGAGAAATAATGGTTTGGCCTTGGGTAATTCAGGACTTCTGAGGCATACAGGCAAAGAAGGTTCTGGAACTTTCCATGGAATCAGTTTTGCCAGTGATAGGCAAAACTCTTTCCCTTGGCCCCTGACAGAAGAGAATAAACTGTCATACAAGCAGGTGACTTCTGAAGAGCTTAAAGCAACCCTGTTAGTGGAACTCTCTGCTAAGTGCTGCCAGAAAATGTCCAGAAAGTAGTAGCCATGGCATCACAGTGAGAGTAGGGGTTTTCCATGAGGCACGAGGAAGCTTCACCAAAAGTGAAGATGGGAATATGGCACCCCAGCCAATACTGTACCTCTTCGTCCATGACCCCTGTCTGATCACCTAGAATTTGAAGCAGTTATACTGGAAATGAAACAGGCCTGTACAACCTCCTAAGCCTGTGGCCCTCACTGTCTGGCTGAGGGAGGCAGTGTGTCCCAACACAGCTTCCCTCTTCTCTCATCCCCAAGCTGATGGCCCCTTGGGCCTAACATGGCTTGGCAATGGACTTTCCAGGCAGTGTGATTTTTTTTTCTGGTGTCCCGGCCAACACTTAACAACAGAAATTCAATGCAAACCGTATTTGTAATTTTAAATTGTTTAGTAAATACAATTTTAAAGGTAAAAATTAAAATGCAAAATTAACTTTAATGATGTTTTATTCAACCCACTATACTCCAGATTTATTATCAAAATAGTCTCTACCCGTGAAATTTTCAAAAGCCAGTGTGTATTTTAAACATAAAACATTATCTCAGTTTGAATTAATGATCTATCAAGTGATCAGCAGCCATACACAGCTAGAAGCTGCTGTATTGGACAGCACAGCTATAGACCATTAGGCCCAGGCCCTCATCTCAGTCCAGATAGCTAATAATAATCACTAAGGCATATGAAGCATTGACTACATACTGACAACCGTGATGAGACACTGGGTAGTATACACAACACAGTGGCATGTACACAATGTCCCGTCTCTAGTGCTTACTAAATTAGGCCAGTTACCCAACCTGTTTGTGCCTAAACTTCTTCCTACTGAACGGGGATGATAACATCCACTATGAGGATTACAGAGAGAATTAAATGAGTAATTATATGTGAAGAGCCAAGGACAGAGTCTGCCTTAGCAAGTCCTACACAAAATTTTGCTGTTAACTCTTATCTCAGAGTTCGCAGCTTCTTAAGGGGTCAAAGCCTGAAAGCTGTCCATCAGATTTCCAGTCAGGAGTAACTGATGAGCCCACAAGGACAATTTGATATGAGAGGTGATCAAAGCCAAAATCAGTCTGTCTTGGGGAGGTGGGTAGAGACGATGAGGGGAATAAGTTCATTTAAAGTATACAATTTCTTCAGACCCCAGATCAGAAGAACCCTCTGTGCATTGTCTTAGCCACAGAACCATAGGCAAACATCCTGCAACCCACTCCAGCATCCTGAACACAATAGTATTCCATGACAATTGGGTGAATGCGACCACTGAAGCCACAAGCAGAACTAAGAGTACCAAGAAAATGCGGCAGAAAACACAAAAAGCAAAGGGGACAAAGGTTGGGAGGGCAGATAAGGAGAAGAAAGAAACAGAGGAGTAAGTGAATAATGAACTACTGCCCCAACTGGCAGTATTTATTGGCCATTTATTACCTACACCCTTTATTCACAATGCATTGAAGAACAGGCTTAATGATCTTAAAAATGACAGTCGGTCATTAACTTTTTATTTGGAAATAAATTTAAACATATAAAATTTGCAAGAATACTACAAAGAGATCCCAACGACCTTTATCCAAATTCACCAACTGCTACCATTTTGCTGCAGTTGCTATATCATAAATTCTTTCTGTCTGAACCATTTGAGATTCAATTGCATGCATCATGTTCTTTTATCCCTAAATACCTCAGTGTGCAGTTCCTCAGAAAAAAGACAGTCTCCTAATATAGTGAAAATCAGTTATCAAATTCAGGAAATGTTTCATTGATACAAACCTCTTATCTACAGTGAGAACTGGGGAAAGAATGAAAGAATAAAAAGATTAAGAAGGTGGATGAATAATGCATGTCAGTTCCTCTTTATGACACCTTCATCAACTGAGCAACAATGTCCTTTAGAACAATTTTTTCAGGCCCAGTATCTGATCCAATACCATGCTTTGCATTTGTCTAGAAATAACTCATTTTTCCTCTATGTGCCTGAACATTTTGAACTTTAGCACTAAATATCCACTTGCCACATTCACAGATACTAGGAATATAAGTTAAAGTAACTTCCAAGGTAGCCCAGATATTAAGCAGAGTTGGAAAGACACAAAGAGTTCACAAAAGGTATAACTGCGGGACTTCATTTGCTAACTCTTTGGGCTTAGGAATTGATGCAGCCTGGGTCCTTGAAAGCACTTGCTGAGTGACTCTTCTGTTTAGGCATCACAAAGATATTACAGAAATAAGAAAAAAAAAAAAAACTGGCCCAGGTCCTAAGGAGATGACAATAAACATGCAAACTGATTGTTTCAACACTCAGACTTAAAAGCCCTTGGCTCAAGGAGTCATTTCTATTTACTGTTTTGCCAAAACAGATCACTAACCTCACACCATGAGACTTAGAAGACATTGTCACTGCCCTACGATAACTGTGTCTTCATAACCTTATAGGAATCCCATATTTGTTTAGGCCTTATGATTTGAACATGTCCCCCAGTTTTCATGCGCTGGAAGCTTAATCTCCAAAGTCATGTGTTAATGGCATTTGAGAGGTGGAATCTTTGGGAAATGACTGGGTCATTAAGCCACTTATGGACTAATTGGTTATCACATCCATGGCTTTGTTATAAAAGTAAGGTTTCTTGGCAAATGTGCTCTGTCGTGCATATGGCACCCTTCATCATGCTATGATGCAACATGAAGACATTCACCAGTACCCCTGCAGATGCCAGGGGCATGCTCTTAGACTTCCCCACCTTTAGAACTGTGAGTCAAAATAAACTTCTTGTGTTTATAAATTACGGGGCTTCCAGTGTTTTGTTATCCAACAGCGAACAGACTAAGAGTGGTCTGTTCTATGAAATCTTACTCTGTGTAACAATATCCTATAGCTCTATTCAACCTAGCTCCAACAGAGTCCAAGCAATGACTGGAGCAGGAGCACGCTCAGTCCAAAAAAGATCTCTAGGGGCTGGGGATTTAGCTCAGCAGCACAGTGCCTGCCTGGCAAGCGCAAGGTCGTGAGTTCAATTCCCGGTACTGGAAAAAAAAAACAAAAAAAAAAGATCTCTAGGATAACAAGTTGAACAACTCTATGTAAGAATATACAACTTGGGTCAGGGATATAGCTCAGATAAACAGCACCTGCTTGGCAAGCACAAGGTCATGTGTTTGATTTCCACTAACAACAACATAAAAAAGAATATACAACTTCAGAGTTGGGGACCAATATCCACAGACACACACAAACAGGTGATCACAGCAAGGGCACAGTCCTGTGGAAATAGTAGTGCTTTTTCTCTTCTCTCTTTTTAAAAATAATTCCCTTTGGAAGAGAAAATAAAAGGAAAAATGGAAACAAAGTTTTGTAAACAAGAAGAGGAAGAGCATTTGAAAGGAGAGGAAGGAACTGAGGAAAAAAGAAGAATCAAGATATATCATGCACAGATATGAATTCCTACGATGAATGTGATCATTATGTATATATAAAATGTACCAATAAAATTGAATTTTTTAAAAAATCCCCTTTGTTTTTTGAGAAAGCAAAAAAATCATTAGTCCTACTTCATTTTTAGAAAAGAACATTGCTAAAGAAATGTTTTGGGCCCTCAATTCCCCATACATTGTCAGGAGAGCCACACTGAGCTGCAGACAGCTTCAGAAGCCTCAGTGACCATGCCCAGCCCCCACACATACCATGACAGGAGCCATGCTGAGCCCTGGGGAGCTTTGGGAGCCTCGGTGACTGCACCTCACCCCACACACATACTGTTACAGGAGCCATGCTGAGCCCTCAGAGAGCTGCAAGAGCCTCAGTGAGTCATATCCCATCCCCTTCCCCACATACACCATCATGGGAGTGATGCTGAGCTCCAGGGAACATTGGGATCTTCAAAACTGACAAAATGAAGGAGCAAAATGCAATCTCAGACCTCCATCTCACTCAGAACAAGTCCAGGAGACATTGGTATGGAAGAGCTTGGAAGTCACACACCTGAAATTTATGAAATGATACCAACTGAAGTAAAGAAACATCTCCATCAGGTTATAGAAGAAATCAGATTAGAAATAATCTCTCAGGTTAAAAAAAAAAAAATAAAGAACAACAATAATGAAAGAATTGCTCAGTACATCTAAAGAAGACATAGAAAAAATAGAGGGGCACAGAAAAATGATGGAAACCTTGAATAAACAATATAGGAAAGATTTAGAATGCATAAAACAGATTCAAACAGATATCCAGGCAATTAAAATTTCCATCGTAAGCTGTCAAAACTGCTTAAACAAAACTGAAGATAGACTTTCAGACCTTGAAGACAGCATTGCAGCTAATGATCACAAAAAGAAAGATCTCTTAAAAATAACAAGGAACCCAGAAATAACAATTCAACAGCTGCAAGATGATGCAAATAGAAGCAATATAAGACTCATATGTGTCAACAAAACAGCACAAGTAACACAAGTGCCACAAAAAGACTATTTGCAGAAGTAATAGCAGAAAATTTCCCAAGCATGGAAAAAGAATCTGACATACAGTTAAGTGAGGCATATAGAACTCCAATTAGCCATAATCAAAATAAATCTACACTTAGACATATAATAATCAAGATCCCAGAAATTCAGCAAAAGAATAGAATATTAAAAGCTGTTAGAAAAAGGAAACAGATCACCTGTAAAAGAAAGCCCATCAGAATCAAGACAAATTTCTCAACAAAAACCATCAAGTCAAGAAGAGCTTGGAGTGAAATATTTCAGGTCCTGAAAGAAAGCAGCATGCAACCCAGATTGATATATCCTGCAAAACTATCCTTCAAAATTAATGGAGAAATATTTCCTTCCATGACAAAGAATAGCTGAAGAAATTCATAAGTACCAAACCAAACCTACAGAGTACTGAAAGGTATTCTAGAAAGAAAAAAGAATGACCACAATTTCAAAACAATAATAGAAAAGAAGCACCAAGTACAGTAAGTCATTAAACAGAGGGGAAAAGTAGGGAACCAACAGTGGGAAAATAACATGACAAAGATAAGTCAATATTTATCAGCTGTAGCCATTAATGTAAATTACCTCAATTCACCAATCAAAGAAGCAGACTGGCAGAGTATATCCAACAATATACTGTATACAAGAAACACATTTAACTCAAAAGGAAATTCATACACTGAAAGACAAAGGATGGAAAAAATACTCCATGTGACAGGAAACCAGAAAAAAAGGGGTAGCTATTCTGTTTGCAGACAATGTGAATTTCAAACCAAAAATGATGAAAAGAGATAAAGAAAGTCACTACATACTTGTTAGGGGAAAACTGCAAGAGGAAGAGATAACAATCATAAATATCTATGCACCCAACTATATAAGACAAATATTAACAGACCTGAAAAATCAAATAAGCACTAACATAATCATAACAGGGAACTTTAATACACCACTGTCACAAAGAGATAGATGAACTAGACAAAAAATCAGCAAATAGCAGAACTAAACCAAACTTGTGAACAAATGGACTTAGTAGACCTTTACAGAGTGTTCCACCAATAACAACAAAATACACATTCTTCTCAGCTGCACATGGGACTTTCTCTAAAATAGACCATGTACTAGCCCATAAAACATGCTTAAGTAAATGTAAAGGAACTGAAATTATCCCATGTGTACTATCAGATCATAGTGCAATGAAATTGGAAATTATTGGCAAAAGAAACACAAAAGCTTCATAAACACATGGAAATTAAATAACACCCACCTGAACAACCAATGGGTCATGGACGAAATTAAAGAAGAAATTAAATAATATGTACAATCAAATGAAAATGCAGATACAACTTCCCAGAACCTGTGATGCAATGAAAGCAGTCCTGAGGGAAATTTATAGCAGTGAATTTCTACATCAGGAAAACAGAACGAGCATAAATAAACAACATTGTGCTGCACCTCAAGCTTCTAGGAAAAAAAAAAAAAAACAGCTAGTCAAACCCAAAGCCCAAAGAAGGAAGGAAATTATAAAGATCAGAGCAGAAATTAATGCAATGGAGACAGAAAATGATATGAAGAATTAATGAATCAAAGAGTTAGTTCTTTGAAAGAATAAATAAAATTTATAAACTCTTACCCAACCTTATCAAAAAAGGAAAGAAAAAACTCAAATTCATGCAAGAAGGAATGAAAAAGATGAAATCATCCGACATACTGCAGAAATTCAGATCATCAATAACTACTTCAAAAATCTTTAGTAGGATGTAAAACACAAAGGAAATGGACAGATTCTTAAATGCATATGAATTACCAAAGCTGAATCAAAAAGATATAAAAATCCTAAATAACTAAATATCAGTCAACAAAATCGAAAATTTAATTAAAAACTTACCAATAAATAAAAGCCCAGGTCCTCATGGACTCACACGTGAATTCTACAGTAAATTTAGAGATTTAATGCCCATTCTTCTTAAACTCTTTAATGAAATTGAAAGGGAAGGAATTCTCCCTAACTCATTCCTGGAGGCAAGTATTACCCTGATACCAAAACCAGAGAAAGACCCAACGAAAAAAGGGAACTACAGATCAATCTCCTTAATGAACATAAATGAAAAATTCTCAGTAAAATACTAGCAAAAAGAATGCATCAAATCATCAAGAAGATTATACATCATGGTAAAGTAGGATTCATTTTAGGAATGCAGGGATGGTTCAATATATGCAAATGAATGAATGTAATATACCATATCAATAGAGCAAAAGACAAAATCCCATGATCATCTCAATTGATGCAGAAAAAGCTTTTGATAAAGTCCAACACTTATTCATGACAAAAACCCTACAGAAAATAAAAATAGATGGTCTTTACTTCACTCTGATAAAAGCCATCTGTGACAAACCAACAGCCAACATCATACTAAATGGACAAAAACTGAAAACTTTCACTTTAAAATCAGGAAAAAACACAAGGATGTCCACTGTCACCATTCCTATTCAATATAGTTCCAGAAATATTAGTAAGAGCAAATAAACAAGAGAGACAAATACAAGGAATAAGGATAGAAAAGAAACAAGTGAAATTATCATTGTTAGCAAATAACATAATACTGTACATAGAAGACCCAAAAAACTCCACCAACAGGCTTATAGATTTAATAATCAAATGAAGAAGTGTAGCTTGATACAAAGTCAACACTCAAAAATCAATAGCATTCCTGCACACAAACATCAAACACACTGAGAGAGAAATTAGCAAAACCAAATCTTTCACATTTTACCAAAAAAATGAACTACTTAGGAATCAGTCTAACAAAGGAAGTAAAAGATCTATACAGTGAAAATTACAGTACTCTGAAAAAGAAGATTGAAGAGGATTTCAGAAAATGGAAAGATATTCCTTGCTCATGGACAGGAAGAACCAACATTGTGAAAATGGCCATACTCCCAAAATTGTTGTACAGATTCAATACAATCCCAATTAAAATACCATTAATATACCTCACAGATCTAGAGAAAACATTCCTTAAATTCAACTGGAACCAGAAGAGACCTAGAATAGCAAAAGCAATCCTGGGCAACAAAGGAAAGGCAGGAGGCATCACAATCTCTGACTTTAAATTCTACTACAAAGCTACTGTGATAAAATCAACATGGTACTGGTAAAAATAAATAAATAAAAGCAGACCTGAGGGTCCATGGAACCCTCAGATTCAGACATAAGTATAAACACACTCAGCCACCTCATCTTTGACAAAGGGGCCAAACACCTTTACTGGAAGAAAGACAGCCTCTTTAATAAATGGTGCTGGAAAACTGGCTTTCCACATGCTGAAGATTAAAACTAGACCCATGTGTATCACCATGCATTAAAATAAAGTCAAAATGGATCAAAGATCTAAATATTAAAATAGAAACACTAAATCTACTAGAAGAGAAAATAGGTAGAAATCTTGAAAACATAGAGGTAGGCAGAGAGTTCATGAACAAAAACCAAACTGCATGAGAAATGCTTCAAAGAATGACAACCTGGACCTTATCTTATTGAAAAGTTTTTGCACATCAAAAGAAATCACCAAAAGGGTAAAAAGAAAATCTATGAATTGATAAAAATAAATTTAGCTGACTGTCCCTCAGACAAAGGATTTCTACCTAGAACATATAAAGAATTTTTAAAAATCACCTCTGGCCAGACCGTCATCTCCATCAAGGAGCCCTGGGTAATCATGACTATGGAGGAACAAGAAAACAGCCTGTTGCTAGACACAGGTGCAAGTCTCTCGGTCCTTCTTTTCAATCCTGGCCTTCCTTCCA
>NW_004955445.1:494039-502305 GCF_000276665.1 Chinchilla lanigera
AGTCTATTTGTTTTCCTGAGAAACTATTTTGTAGATAATAATATGTAAAACGATAACCATTGATAATTTCCTACCATTTTGTCTGTAATTTGCTAAGTCCCCCCTATTATTATGTTATCCTTCTTTTATTCTTTAAAATAAAAAAAAATAAATTTAAAAATAAAAAAAAATAAAAATAAAAATCAGGCTCCCAGATTTCAAAGATGCAATCCAAAAATGGCCATCTCAGATGAATACACATTTCTCAGATGAAGAAATACAAATGCCAGGTAAATGTAATAAACGTTCAATGTCTTTGGTCCTTCAAGAAGTGCAAATTAAAACAACACTGAGATTCCATCTCACTCCAGAAAGAATGGCATCATCAAGAAATCAATCAACAACAAATGCTGGCGAGGCTGTGGTGAAAAAGGAAACCATCTCCACTGCCGGTGGGAGTGTAGACTGGTGCAATCACTGTGGAAATCAGTCTGGAGATTACTCACAAAACTAGGATTAGAGGTCCCACCTAAGCCAGCAATTGCCTTTTGGGGTATTTTTCCAGAAAAACTGAAAACATCATACCACAGTGATATATATGCACCCGTATTTATAGCAGGGCAATTTGTCACAGCTAAATCTTGGATACAACCCAAATGCCCATCACCTGAGGAATGGATAAAAAAGATGTGGTATTTTTATACAATGGAGTATTACTCAGCTACAAAAAAAGATAAACCCAATGCCTTTGTAGGTAAATGGATGTAACTAGAGACCATACTCATAAGTGAAATAAATCAGATTCACATGTGTAAATATCATATTGTCTCCGCAGTGTAAGAACCTGAAAGAGTAAATAAAACCCAAAAAGTACAATAGATATTGTGAAAGGGAAAGAAATTGCTAAAAGGGAAGGAATAGCTAGCATGAGGTAAAGGAGAAAAGAAAGAAAGAAGGAAGGGAAAAAATATATATGTATATGTACGTATAGACAAGGAGAGCCGGGATAATTGTACTGCTGATGTCTATTGGTTTATTGAAAGGAACAGTTAATGCTTAATTTTTTCTTTATTCATTTATTTATTTTTTGACTAATTTTGCATGCCTCTATCTGGTGATATGAACAACTAATTTGAAGACAACAATATGCAATATAACAACCATTGTTGAATTCCTACCATCTTGTTTAGTCAAGGTCTGCATCATTTCTAATTTTTCATATAACTTTTCATTCTTTGTAATGGTTTGGTCAGTGTTACATTCTTACATCTGGTAATCTGAGCAACTTTGTTGAAGATAACAATTTGTAATATAATAACCCCTGTTAATTCCTATCATCTTATTTTGAAATTCTGTATCATTTTCATTGTTTTGTGTTGTTTTGTTTTTGTCATTGTTGTTATTTTGTTATTTTTTTCTCTTTAAAATAAAAAGGCACAAAAAAGAATACCATTTTTATTGTTTTTGCTTTGTTTTGCTTTTGTCTATGTTGTTGTTATTTTGTTACTGATTTTTTTACTCTCTTAAAAAATAAAAAGAAAAAAAGAAACATTTCAGCCCATAGCCTGTATCTTTATAAATCACATTTGGAATAATGTGGATGGAACGTATTTTAACGTGAAATTTACCTCTGCATTCCTGCCAGTGAAAGTCTTCTTAGGGAAGCATCAAAGGAGGGGAGCTTTCTGCCACTTCCTGCAGGCACTGTGGATTATACACCTACAACAAGTATATCCCTCGCAGCTGGTCCCAGAAAAGAAGAAATTCAAAAAGTAAAATATTGATATTCTGCAAGTCAAATAACAGCACATGAATAACATAATCATACATTACTCACCAAGAATTGTGTATCAAGTGTTCCACAATTACTTTTTCAAAAAGCTAAAGTTTTTAGTATAATGATAAAATTTAACAAGTAATTGGCTTTGAGAGGGCATTACTTTCAATAGGGTACAAGAAAAACTTCTTGTGGTGATGGAAATATTTCTTGTAGTGCTGGCTGCATAAGTGCATACGTTTGCCAAGAGTCATAGCACTAATTCTTTGAGAGGATAAATTTTAGCACATTATATCTCCATATCTCCATATCTCTTATATCTCCATAAGCCTACCTTTTAATAAAAGAAAAAGTTAGGATATTATTAAGAAAGTACAAAGACAACCCATAGGATGGGAGAGGGGCTCTAAATCATATATCATATAAGGATCTAGACTCCAGAATATATGAAGAACTCTCACAATTCAAGATGGAAAAAAAAGAATTTAAAAATGGGTCATAAACATCAACACAATTATAAGGAGGACCTTGGTACCCCACTGTCACAAACGGATAGATTGACTAAAGAAAAATATTCAACAAAGAAATATCCGAGTTGAACCAAGACTCAAACAAATGGACTTAATAGGCATCTACAGAGTGTTTTACCCAATAACAATAAAATATACGTTCTTCTCAGTAGTACATGAGATTTTCTCCAAATACACCACACACTACCCCAAAACACACTTAAGTAAACGCAAAAGAATGAAAATGAGGCCCTGTATAAAACCCAAACTGCACAGGAAATACTTCAAAAAATCAACAACTGGGACCTCATCTTATTAAAAAAGTTTTTGTATATTGAAAGAAATCAGCAACAGAATGAAAAGACAACCTACAGATTAGGAAAAAAATTCTAGCCAACTATCCCTCAGACAAAGGAGTTCTATTTAGAACATATAAAATGAATTGAAAAAAATCAGAGCCCCAAATTCAATGACCCAATCCAAAAATGAACAATTGAGATGAATGCACACTTCTCAGATGAAGAAATACAAACAGCAAATAAATACATGAGAAAATGTTCAACTGGTCATTGGTCCAGTTGAACCACTGGTCATTGGACCAAATGTTCACTGGTCATTCAAGAAATGCAAAATAAAACAGCACTGAAATTCCACCTCATTCCAGAAAGAATGGCTATCATCAAGAAATCGGCCAATAACAAATGCTGGAGGGGCTGCAGTGGAAAAAGAACCCTTCTCCACTGTTGGTGAAAGTGCAGATTGGTGTAAACACTATGGAAATCAGTATGGAAATTCCTCAAAAAGCTAGAATTAGAGGTCCCATTTGACCCAGCTATTTCCCTTTTGGGTATCTTCCTAGAAGAAGTAAAAACATCATATCACAGCAATTTATTTGCACCCATGTTTACAGCAGCTGAATTTATCATAGTTAAATCCTGGAAACAACCCAAAGGCCCATCAACTAAGGAATGGATAAAACAGATGTGTTTGTATACAATGGAGTAATACTCAGCCATAAAGAATGATAAATCTGAGACTTTTATAGGTAAATGGATGCAATTTGAAAGCATACTCATTAGTGAAATAAATTAGATTCACATATGTAAACATCATATTGCCTACCTGGTATGAGAAACTGAAAGAAAATAAGTTCTAAAATGTAAAATAGATATTGTGAAATGGAAAGAAATTATTAAAAAGGAAATAGGAACTAAGATGGGGGAAAGGGGAAGGGCAGGAAGGGAAAAGAGAAAACATGCAAGTTAGTTATATTATTAGTTATACCATCAATGTCTCTTAGTTCATAGAGAAAGTTTTGCACTTGTAACAATTGGAGAATGTTTTATGCCCATATCTTGTACTCTGAGTAACTACTTTAAAGATAATAATATGCAAATAATAACTATTGTTATTCTCTTATCATCTTATGATATTTTGTTTTACCTTTTTTCTATAAAATAAAAAAATTATCCCATGCAGATCATAGTGCGATGAAACTAGAAATCAATGGCAAATGAAACCACAGAAATAATGGAAATTAATCCATATTGTCTTAAATAATCACTGGGTCACAGAAGAAATTAGTACTTAGAAGAAATAATGCCAGTACAACATGGCCATGGGACAAAATGATAGCAGCCCTAACAGGGAAGTTTATATCTGTGAATGTCCACATCAAGAAAGCAGAGAGAGCTCAAATAAATAACATAATGATGTACCTCAAGGACTTAGGAAAACAAGAACAATCCAAACCAAAGCTAGCACAAAGAGGAAAATCATAAACAGCAGAGCAAAACTCAGTGAATTGAGACAAAAAATATTTTTACAAAACAATGAATCAAAGAAGGGGTTCTTCAAAAGAATAAACAAAATAGACAAACACTTTGCCAATATTACCAAAACGCAGGAAAGAAAAAAAACCTAAATCAGCACAGTTAAAAATGAAAAAGGTGAACTCACAACAGATACCACTAAAATCCAGACAATATTAGTAACTACTTTGAAAACCTATACTCCAATAAATTAAAGAATTCAGAAGAAATTAATAGATTCCTAGATATATATGAATCACCAAAAATGAACTAAGAAGATACAAAAACTCTGAATAATCTAATAATAGGAAATAAAGTTAAAGCAGTAATTTAAAAAAAAAAAAAAAAACACCAAGAGGAGCCCAGGACCTGATGGATTCACCACTGAATTCTACAAAACCTTCAGGGAAGAGGTAACACCAGTATTCCTCAAACTCTTCAATGAAGCTGAGAGGAAAGGTGTTATGGCTTATGTCTAGGTGTCCCCCTAAAGCCTCATGCAGTCATAGGTGGGGCTTTTTGGGGTGGCTGGGTCTAGAATGTGTGACAATGGTATTAAGTGTGTGATGACTAAATTAGTCCACTGACTGGTTTGGCATAATTCTGAGTGTGGATAGTGGGAAGACCAACCCTGGGTGTGAGTGCTACCAGCCCTAAGGGATGTAGCCTAGAGAGAATATAAGGGACCAGAGGGGGCTGCTGCTGGCACTTGCTGCTTGATCCTTCCCTACTTCACCACTTGCTTCTTGCTGTTTTTGCTGTCTTCTGCCTGCCGTGAACTGCTTCTCCTCTGTGATGCCCCTCTGCCATGCCACCCTGCCTTGGAGCCAGCCAATTATGATATAAAACCTCTGCAAACTGTGAGTTTAAATAAACCTTTCCTCCTTTAATTTTAGGTGTTAGGTATTTTGTCTCAGTAATGAAGAAAGTAGCTAAGACAAAAGGAGTACTCCCCAAATCATTTCTGGAAACTAGCATTGACCTGATTCCAAAACTAGAAAAGAAGTCAGCCAAAAAAAAAGAGACCCATAGGCTAACCTCTTTCATGAACATATGTGCAAAACTCCTCAACAAGATACTGGCAAACAGAATCCAACAAATCATCATGAAGATCATACATCAGGCCCAAGGACTCATCCCAGGAACACAAGGATGGTTTAATATGTGCAAATCAATAAATGTAACACATCACATAAACAGAGGCAAGGACAAAAATCACGTAATCATCTCAACTGACCCAGAAAATCCTTCGACAAAATCCAGCATCCATTCATGATAAAAACACAGAAGAAAATAGGTATAGAAGGACTTTACCTAAATCTGATAAAAGCCGTTTATGACAAACATATGGTCAATAGTGTATTAAATGGGGAAAAGCTGAAAGCTTTCCCTCTAAAATCAGAAACATGACAAAGGATGTCCACTGTCACAATTTCTGATCAATGTAGTTCTTAAAACATTAGCCAGAGCAGTCAGAGAAGAGAAAGAAATAAAAGGGATGTGCATTAGGAAGGAAGAGGTCAAGCTATCCTTACTTGCAGATGGCACAAGCTTCTACATAGAAGATCCTAAAACTCCACCAAAAGACTCCTAGAATTAATAACCAAACTCAGTAATGCAGCAGGATAAAAAACCAACACACAAAAATCAATAGCATTCCTGTACACCAATAAGAGAAAAAAAAGAATAATGGAAAGAAATTAGGAAAATAATACCATTCACAATAGCATCAAGAAAAATTAATTACTTAGGAATGAACCTAACCAAGATAGTAAAAAAACATGACAGTTCTCTGAAAAGGATTAAAGAAGACTTCAGAAAATGGAAATATATCCCATTCCTGGATAGACAGAATTAATATACTTAAAATGGCCATACTTCTAAAACTTACAGATTTGACACAATCCCAATCAAAATACCAACAGTACTCCTCACAGAACTAGAGAAAGCAATCCTAAAATTTATACGGGACCAGAAGAGACTCAGAATAGCAACATAGCAGGCAACAAGAGCAAGTCAGAGGGCACCAGAATCCCAAATTTCAATTTATATTTCAAGAATCCCAGATTTCAAGTTAAATTTCAAAGCCACAGTAATAAAAACAGTATGGTATTGCCACACACACAGACATGTGGATCAATGGAACAGAATTGGGAATGCACAAAAACCCCAGGCACATTCGGGTTACACGATCTTTCACAAAGGAGCCAGAAACATTCACTAGAGGAAAGATAACCTCTTTAATACACGGTGCTGGAAAAACTGGCTCTGCAGAAGATCGAATCTAGACTCTTATCTCTCACCATGTACTAAACTAAAATCAAAATGGATCAAAGTTCTAAGTGTTGAAACAGAAACATTTAATCTGCTGTAAGATACAACTAGTAAAACTCTTGAAGACATAAACATACACAAGGACTCTCTGAACAGAATCTCAATTGCACAAGAAAAAAAACATCAACAATCAACCAATTGGATCATGTGAAATTAAAAGGCTGTTATACAGCAAAAAAGAAAAAAGCAACTAAGGAGTAAAGAGACAACCTATAGAATGGGAAAAATTCTGCCACCTATCATTAGACAAAGAGACAGAAGTCTAATATCTAGGATCTATAAAGAAAAAAATTAGATCTCCCCAAATAAAAGACCCAGTCAAAAAATTGGCAACTAAAATAGACACTTCTCAAAGATGTACAAATGGTCAATAAATACATGAAAAAATGTTCATAATCTCTGCCAGTAAAGAAATCCAAATTAAAACAAAATTGAGATTCCATTTTATTCCACAAAGGATGGCTATTATCAAGAAATCAAGTACTAACAAAGGCTACCAAAGGAATAAGGAACCCTGATACATTGTTTATGGGAATGTAAACTAATACAACCACTATGGAAATCAGCATGAAAATTCCTCAAAAAACTAAAACTAGAAACTCCATTTGACCCAGAATTTCCCTTTCAATGTACTGTATCTTCCAAAAGAGTTAAAGACATCACATAACAGTGATACATGCACACTCATCGTTAAAGGTACAACCCATAACAGTTAAGCAAATGACCTACATGTCCATCAACATGAGTGAATTAAGAAAAGGTGGTATTTATACATAGTGAAACACTGCTCTGCTATAAAAAAAAAAAAAAAAAGGATACGCTTGAGTCATTTTTAGGAAAATGAATGTACCCTGAGACTATAATGTTAAGTGAAATAAATAAGACACACAAATTTAAGTATAACATGATTTCTCTTATATGAGAAACCCAAATATAAATAAAGAGCAAAATAAAAGATAAATAATAGGAATCAAGGAAATAGATCTTTTTGCAAAAGGGAAGGGAACCAAGTGATAAGGGAAGGGGCGGATGACAGGGATGAAAAAAATGAAGATGTGTCATGTGCAGGTGCCAACCCCCCTCAGGGAATATCATCATTATGTATTGCAAACACGTGCTAATTAAAAAATATTTTAAGTGGACAAGAGTTGTTGACTTAATTAAGTTAAACATAGAATTACTATATGATACAGTAATTGTATTCAAGGTATATATTAAAAAAACTGACCCTCAAACAAAAGCCAAAAAGTGGACACACCCCAAATAAATGTCCATCAACTAAAAAGCACATGAATGAAGTGTGGTATGTACTACATAAAGTGGAATGTTATTCTGCCATAAAAAAGAACAAGTGTTGACACATGCTTAGTGTGGATGAATCACAAAAACGTTACGCTAAGTAAACCATCACACAAAAGACACAAAATGTCACACGTGATTCCCTTATTTCAAATATCTTTTATGTGAAATAACACTCCCTTGTATAAAACATCCAGAACAGACAAATCCATACGGACACAATGAAGATTGGCAAGTTACTAACGTGGAGGAAGGGACCAGCAGGGAGTGAGTACTTGGGTGTAGAGATTCCTTTGTGGGTAAAGCAAACAGGGATCCAGACAAAGGCAGTTGATGCCCAGCATTGTGATCATACAAAGTGTCCCTGAATTTTTATGGTATGTGGATTTCACGTCAAATAAAACCATTTTAAGGAAGAAAATTAGTGCTGTTGATTAAAGTCTTGCTAAAATTACTGTGTGAAGGGGCTGGGGATTTAGCTCAGCGGCAAAAGCGCCTGCCTGGCAAGCGCAAGGTCGTGAGTTCAGTTCCCGGTACCGGAGAAAAACCAAAAAAAA
>NW_004955445.1:502405-524225 GCF_000276665.1 Chinchilla lanigera
AAAAAAAAAAAAAAAAAAAAAAAAAAAAAAAAAAAAAAAAATTACTGTGTGAAGCAGTTGACAAAGCTCTCTAAGGATTTACAGAACCAGAATGTCCAGGGTGAACTGGGAGAAAGAAACACAATGCCCAGCCCTGGACATAGCACGGCAAGCAACTTGGGAAGAACAGAAGCAGATGAGCGTATCCTGGGAACCAGCCGCTAAGGCCTAACAAACGAGGGAAGGCAGCAGTGGCCACTGAAGGACAGTGATCTGCCTGGCATCCAACAGGAAAGCAAGAGGACCTCAGAAGAGTGACACCAGGGCCAAATGATCACCACTGCCGTCTTTGCCCACGAAAGTGCTAACCCAAGATTCTTGGGGTCCAGGGAAATCAGGATCACTGAAAGCAGGCTTTATCCAAGAAGTGTCTATCGGATGGATTTCTATCAACCTGGAAGTGGAGTTTCCGAGTTCCACCTGACTCTGTCGGTGCAACTGAAATAAAGATTCCAAAAATGATTACCCAGGGCTGGCAGGCACAGCTCATCCATTGACCGCCAGAACAAAGAAGTTTTCATGGGTGAAAGATGAAATAGAATTAGGGAGAAATGCAACAGGAGTGAACTGGGATTTGTGTTTCTTTACTTTTTTTCTCCCTTTCTTATAAAATTAAAGGATAGAAGCTGGGTACATGGTATGACGTGACCACCAAGTGCCACACACTTGACAGGCACAATCTCAACTCATCTTCACAGCAATCATGAAAAAAAAAGCAACCAGGAAAACTGAAGCCCAAGAAGAGGGAGAAATCCGTTCAAGGCCACTTACAGTGAGTACAGAACAGTTAGTTACTCCTGGGCCCTGGAACTCCAAAATACATCGTTTGGTTTTCCACAAATAGTTGTTTCCAGAATAAATCTTAACCTAAATGTAGCATGTGTGAAAATGACCCGGGGTTTCACCTGACTATAGATCGTCAAAGATTGTGCAGGGTGTAGGCTACATTGATGAAAATTCAAGTCCCCGAATTTGGGGACATAAAACTCCACTATGCTTCAAGGAGCTATTGGGTCATTTGAGGCTCAGGCTTGGAAAGGATGTGAGAGTTTTAGACCTCATTAGTCCATTTTAGGTCTCTGGAAAGACTTTGAGGAATCCTCACCAATCCAGGAATCCTAACCAACTAGAACAACCCCTAGGGAAATCTTAACAGCGAGGCGCCCCCTGGTGGTCCTCTTGACCAGGGACGATGGCCCGTTCCAGAGCATTCTCGCTACCTAAAGAGATGGTCCAAGCAATTCATTTTATCTCTTTCACAGTTATGTTTTAGTCACTTATTTTCATTTCAACCCTTACGACCATTTAAACCCTTAGCTTGGGTTGTAGAGCAAATTTTCTATTACTAACAGTCGTAGCCCAGGTTTAGAAAATGGTAGTATTTACCTGTGGAATTAAAATGTTAGCTCTCTACCATGAGTTAGTATCTTCCTATAGGAAAACAAATAAATAAATGAAAGGAAATACATACCCATCTCCTGTTCAGTATAGAACTTTTCCAACCTTGATACTACCATGATGCCTTTGATGGGGAACCCACAGACAAGAGGATAAATACATCTCAAGTGAGAGTAATCATTTCCCCATAAGTAACTGAAGTTGTCTTAGCAGCCTAAGGGTAGTCTTCAAATTTGAATTATTATCATATTATTTATATTACCCACTGTATGTCTTCGTTATTCTCTGCCTCATTTATTTTTATGAAAATAACTTGCCGAGTATTTAGTTCTGATGAATGATTTTGCTTATTTGCTTTTAAGCACTGATCAGCCATAAATTCTAAAATAAACACATAATTTATTTCGAGTGTAGAAAAGCAAAGAGAAGTAAAATTAATTAATTTGCCAATTCACTATTATCAGTGAATATTAAAATACGTATAAATCATTGCCATTCTGAGTAAGTCACTAAGCCAGGGGTTGACAAATTTTTGGGTCAAGGGCCAGAAAGGAAACATTTTAGAACTTTCAGGCTAGAAGGGGTCTGTCATAGATACTCTAATCTGCTGTGAGGCACAAAAGCAGCCATAGGCGATATGTAAATGGTAGGCATGGCTGGATTCCAATAAAGCTTTATTTACAAAACATACCTGCAGGCCACAGTTTGTTAATGGCCCACTAAATTGAACAGTTTTTCTCCATTAGAGTTTTCCATTTTGGAGAACAGTTCTGAAATAAACATACTAAGACTGTCTAGCAGCAATGTTGATTTCATAATTTTATTTTTATTTTACTAATATTTATCTGGTGTTTCCTTGATTTTTTATTAAAGAATATTTATAAGGAAATTGATTAAATATTAAAATTGATTGCATCTGAATAAATCGTATCAGTTGCATACCTTTCCTATGGCACACAAGTCACCTTTATAAATTAGTAGCACAATTTGTCAGCCCATTTTTTTAAAACATTATGACCCAGTTAGCCTGCTACCAGACAATAAAATAAACAAAAGCAGCGCTCTCCACTTTCAGGGACTCTCGGTCTCCCAGGCAAATAGTCTGATTGTTGTTCCAAAGTTTTAAACAAATACATATTTTGTATATTTTCACTCTAATATTCATATTGTTCCACACAAAATCTTCTAAAGAATTGTATGAGTCTTATTAGAAGAACTTTGAGCCTTCTGTCTGATATATGTTTACATTATTTGCATTTAATTTGACTTTTGAGCAAAGGGCTGTACCACCACACTTAGTGTCTTTATGCCATTCGGTGTTTGTTCCTCGTCTATTTAGCAGCACCTGTAATCAATGGTCTTATCTTTGAAAACAGTTTATGTACCTGTATTCTGATATTTTAAAAACTGTCTAGAAGATAAGACCCAAAAATAAAATCATGATTGGTGCCTCTGAAGTTTTTCTCTTTTTTTAGTTTTTAGTTTAATGAATTTTAGCTGAATCTTTATTTATACAAAAGATTTTGTGAAGAACCCTACTTTTCTCTCCCGATAATTGAAATGCCTTAATTTTGAACTTACGTCCTACGGAGTGACTCAGTTTCTTTATGAATCTCGTGGATGGAGCGGGGACATAATTTGCGTATCAGGCAGATTTGTTTTCAAGTGCAGTTACGCATTCATCCTGCCCAATCCTGCCCATTTCCTTTGAGAGGCTTAACCTTCCATCCTACCGACTCTTTGAGCTGACACTCAGGGTGGAGCTGTGACAGCCCCTGCAAATCTAGAGCTATACCTACAGCATTTGGTTCCTACACTTCTAATACTCCTACAGCTTATAATGTTTCACTGCTAGATGTGAAGAAAAATAACTCTATAGGTCATTTCCATATTTTCTCTTTAGGTTTCAATCTTATTTTCAGCGTATGTCCGTAACTTTGACAGCTGGCTGTGCACCCCGGGCTGTCCTGGAAGAAAGACTGAGTTCTAGTAGATAACATCTTCTCGGGGCTGGGGATTTAGCTCAGCGGCAAAGCGCCTGCCTGGCAAGCGCAAGGTCGTGAGTTCGGTTCCCGGTACCGGAGAAAAACCAAAAAAAAAAAAAAAAAAAATCTTCTCATCTTCACAGGCCAGTGTCATTGGGGTTTTTAGATCCAAAATGGGAAACTGATCAGTCAGCCCCGTATTCCAAGGGGATCTCTAGGAAAAGTTAAAATCTAATCATCAAGCTGCCATTTGTCTTTAGGTGTGGTTTATATCCCGGTGCCCAGAATAAATTTCATAAGCAGCCAAAGGTATGGATACTCCAAAGAAACACACTCGTGTTTCCCTGAGAAGATACAGACAGATAGGACCCTCCTTTTGCTCTGTCTCTGAGCAATTAGAGCAAAGATTTTTTTGCTTTCTTTTGAAGTGTCTTACAAATACTGAGTGAAATGAAATGAGTTATTGCCTGAAAAGGAGGACACACACACACACATACACACACACACACACACACACACACGCACACACAAAGTTCATGGTGCACTAATGAAGGGTATATGTTCCATTTTAAAGAGTGTGGAACCCTGTTTGAATGTACAGGGTGTGTGTGTGTGTGTGTGTGTGTGTGTTACTGGGGATTGAATCCCAAGACCTTTGTACTGAGCTATACCCCTACCCTTTTTTTTTTTGAGATAGGGTGGGGTAGGGTCTCACTAAATCACTGTTACCCAGGGTGGGCTCGAACTTGTGATCTTCCTGCCAGAGTGCTGGGATTATAAGTGGTTGCCACCAGCTGCAATGCACATGTCCCAGCCAGGCTGAACCCTTGTCAGAGACCAGCTCCCTACTGTCTCAGAGCTGAGATGCGGCTTCACCAAGACCATTTCCAGTAGGGCAGGTGAAGTCATTAACCGTACACTTTTTAATTACAATTTAAATGACTACGATATCCACTCCCTGCCACAGTGCTATGCAGTCCTCTGTCACCAACACCCAGCCCTTTCTGCTCTGCCATGGCCCTACACCCTCTGTACCGCATTTTGTTTCCTTTCCTTTTCCTTCAAGAGGCTTATTTTTTTTTTTACCTAAAGGGATTCATTTTAAAGAGAAATTTTTATGAAGTACTGGAAACCTGGCGTCACCAGCTTGGAACAGAATGTTATTCTGTGTCAAATGGCAAAGCTGGTCCTTTGGTGTCCAGTCCCATCACACTGCCTACTACTTTCATTCGAGGCCTTTCCAACTCTGCGTTTCTTGTCCTTGCCCACACCCAGCTGCCTAATGTCCCACGAAGATGGCATTTCATTTACCCTGCCGTAGGGAAGGTCCCACCGCCTCACCTGCCTCGGCTGTCCCTGCCTGTCAGCTCAGCCCTATGCTGCCTGTGCCCTTCCTCCACACCTCCACTCTCAGATGTCTTCAGCCCCTCTGCTGCTCTGTCCTGACCTGAAGTTCCCCCTGCTGGATTCTCAGCCTACTTCAGAATACCCTTCCAGGCTCAGTCAAGCCCTTCTGCCCGCGTCCTTGGGAAGAGGCCTCAGACACACCTCCTCCACAGCTCGGCCGTCTCCTCAAAGAGCTGAAGGTGCCCCTGGGAGTCCCCAACTCCTAAACACCGAGGGTTTCTTCCTTGTCCACCCATACCTCTTCTAGCGTTATTCACCCCTCTTGAGTGGCTTCCTAGTCCACTGAGCATCCAGAAAGCCCCTCCTAAGTTCCTTCTCTTGCTGTGCTGCCCGCCTTCCCTCCTGCAGAAGGAAGTCCCCAAGAATATACCTGCAGGCAGTGCTTCGTTCTCCTTCCTTGTCCCTGTCTCAAAGATGCAGTTTCAAATTCCACTAACTATGACATCAGGCAAGTTATTTAATTCCCGGGGGCCTCAGTTTCCTCTTCTGTAAAGCGAGGGAAATAGTAATGCTTAACGCAATGGGATGGGAATCGCCTGGTGCGTGGGAAGTGCTCAAGATTCTACCCAGAGCTTCATAGATAACTGCGTCCGCCTGCCATGACGCCATAAGCAAGTCCGCACAGCCAGCCCTTGACCCTGGGAGAGACTCAAGTGTGTACTTCTAGCTTTTCTCAGACTCCTCTTCCTAGTGCCAATGTTCAAAACACGTTGAGGGAGTGTCTTATGACATCATTAATGCGGCCACAGACGGTCCCACTTATCACTGGGATGAGGACCTGTGTCACCGGGTCCACTGGACACTCAGCATGTTGCCTGGAATGCAGTAGACACTCCTCAAATACTTGTTGGGTGAGTGAATAGAAGCCTCTGTTCACAAGCAGCAGAATGAGATGTGGGCGGAGGAAAACTTCTTAATAACAGCTACTAACACCTAGAAAAACAATTGCAATGCAGGCAGCACCTAAAAAAGTTGAAGTAACTATGTAAGTAGCAAAAAGAAGATGTTCTGATAAGCATTCTATGCAAGTAAAACACCTAAAAAATTTTAACTGCGTTGAAAGAGCTTGTTTTTTCATAAAATTTTTCATTCCTTCTTTTAGTAATACAGTTGGTAGCCACATGACTTCCCTGTTTTATAAGCTTTAGTTCTGTCAAGTCTTCTTCAAGAATGCAAATGTAGATATTTTCATCTGAGTAGCTTTAACAGCAATCTGAAGTAGCAGTAGGAAAATGGTAAACAAAATACCCTATTTTATTTCATCCTGGTTAAATTGATCGCATTTTAACATACTCAGGGCATAAAAGAATAAGCTTTCATTAATGATTTTAAGCAAATTATACTTTATGAAAGGAGTTTTCAAGTGCACTATGTGAGCTTTCTGGACATGCTATTTCTTGTAAGTATATTTCTTCTGAGTGCATTCAAAGGCCATATAACTTAATTGCATCACTATAATTACCTCAATATTATCTCAACTAAGAGGTTTAAGTCCTTGAGCAGAAGGAGCACAGTGGAGCTACTTTGGAGAGCTGACTTGTTTGCTTCAGCTTTGTGCTGTATTATTATGTTTCATGGGACATAATTGCCCAATGATACAGATGAGCGCATGTAAAAGCTATCCATGTTATTACTACATTCTACAGAGGCACTTTATAAATCAAGAGATATTACCTTGATTTTTCATTCCTATTTTCATATTACCTGTATAATTTTTTTTCTTAATACAGAGCATTATGTATTCATTATATTTGGAACTACGTATAAGAAAAGGATTAAGCCAACCATAAGCCTAGTACATAGCACCCCTACCTAGGGATCATAGCTATGGACTCTTTATTCAGAAAACAAAGAAAGATGAAAGAAAGAAAAAATGAAAAAGAAAGAGAGAAAGGCTTTTGTAAAATTTTCCGGTATTTGCTTATTTGGTGCATGTGTGCATTATATACATACATAATTATTTTAGCAAGTGCAACAATAAATTCCTATCTCTACTCCTTTCCTGTCTACTTCCACATTTTTTTACCACTTGTGAAATATTCACACTATGGTGAATATTTTCCCATATCATGAAGTATTCTTCACTATCAGTTTTTTATATTAAGAGAAAACCCACACAAAACTAATCATTTTAAAGTGAACATTTCTGTGTCATTTAATCCATTCACAGTGGGGTATAGCCATTCCCTCTATCAGGTCCAAAATATTCTCATCATCCCCAAAAGAAAGCCCATACCATTAAGCAGCCACTTCTGATTCACTATTTCTCCTGCCAAATGTTAGTTGATTTACCCTTTCTGGATGCTTTTATCATAAAATATGTGGCCTTGTGTATATGGCTTCTTTCAGTTAGCATAATGTTTTCAAGGTTTATCCACACTGTAGTATGTACCCGAACATCATTACTGTGGAGAGAAGTAACATTCCATGGTATGCATAACTTCAATTTATTTATCCATTCCTCTGCTGATACACATTTGAGCTATTCCCACCTTGTGGTTGTTGTAAATCACATTGTCATGAACATTCTCAAACCCAGTACTCATTTAAGTTCTATTTTCAATTTTTGGGGGTAGAATTGTTAGGTTGTAGGGTAATTCTATGTTTAACTTTTGAAGAACTGCCTGTTTCACACAGCTGCTTAGCCATTTAAATTCCTACTAACAATGTATGAGGATCCCAATTCCCCAACTTTCAACAAAACTTATTTTCCAACTTTTTTGTTATAACCAACCACCTAGTGAATATTAAATGGCATCTAATCATGTAATATTCACCTCGATTCCAGCCTCCTTAGTAACCCTACCTAGTGTAGCATTTCATGGGCAGATGGCTTATTTACCTAGTGTTCTGATGATGGACATTTAAATTAATAAGTTTTTCTTTTACATGCAATGCTGTGGTGAACATCCTTAGTGTAATCTTTATACAAATTCTGTCTCTTGTTTTTAACATACAGTTAGCCTTCTGTACCCATGAATTTCACATTCACAAGTTCAATCAACCTCATAGCAAAAAAGATTGAAAAAAAATTGCATATGTCCTGAAGAAGCACAGGCTCTGTTCTTGTCATTATTTCTTAAATAATACAGTATAACAGCTATTTACATAACATTTGTATTGTATTAGGCATTACAAGTAATTTAGAGATGATTTAAAGTTACAGGAGGGTGTGCATAGGTGATAAGTAAATACTACAGTATTTTATATAAATGACCTAAGCATCACAGATGTTAATATTTGTTGGAGTCCTGGATCCAATCCTCTATGAATACCAAGGGATTACCATATATCCCTGAAAATGGATTTGTTGGAGAAAAAATAAAATTCAGACTTTGGACAGGTATCACCAAACTGCCTTCAAGAAACATTAATCTGATTTACATTTCTTGTCATATTTGATCTCTTTTTTGTAAGTTACTCACTCCTTGCAAGATAAATAACAGCTCTAAAGATAAATTGCGTTGTGCAATAAACCCAGAGGAGGCTGGGGATATAGCTCAGCCTCCCAGCGCCTGCATAGCAAGCATGAGGTCTTGAATTTGATTCCCAATACTAAAAAAAAAAAAAGAAAGAAGAAAAGAAAAGAAAGAAATAGTGTAGTGGAAAACCAGATTTCAAAAATGTATCTGCTAGGCATGGTAGGTCATGCCTGTACTTTCAGCGCTCGGAAGGCTTTTCATTGTCATGGTTATCTTTTTTAAAAAAGAAGAAATAGCTGGGATGAGGGAAGGAGAAAAGAAGCAAGGGAAATTAGATAGATGATAGACAGATGATGATAGATGATAGATAGATAGATAGATAGATAGATAGATGGGATAATTGTACCACTTTTGCTATTGGTTTGTTGAAAGGAACAGTTAATACTTAATTGTTTGATCAGTCTTACATACCTATATCTGGTGATCTGAGCAATACTTTAAAGATAACAATATATATTATAACAACTATTGTTAATTTCCTATCACCTTGTTTTGAAATTCTGTATTGTTTTTATTGTTTTCTGTTGTTTTGTTTTTGCCTTTGTTTTTTTTTTGTTTTTTGTTTTTTTTGTTTTTTGTTTTTTGTTTTTGGTTTTTCTCCGGTACCGGGAACCGAACTCACGACCTTGCACTTGCCAGGCAGGCGCTTTTGCCGCTGAGCTAAATCCCCAGCCCCCGTGTTTTTGCCTTTGTGTTTGGTTTTTTTCTCTTCTTTTTAAAATAAAAGAATCATCAAATAAATATATAGTCAAATATACACTTTGGATTGTTCAGTTCCAATGATCTGGGCCTGGGGATTTAGCTCAGCGGCAAAGCAGTTGCCTGGCAAGCGCAAGGTCGTGAGTTCAATTTCTGGTACCGGAAAAAAAAAAAAAAAAAAAAAAAAAAACAGTTCCAATGATCTGGGGCTTGAGTAATAACTCTTGGTTCAATTAAATCTCCACCTAGGTAGTCAACTTCTACAATCAAATGCACTCTTGACAATCTGTCATCACTTCTTTAGCAGTGTCTGATCTTCCCTTTGCTGTATGACCACCGTTGTGTCAGACTCTTAACTTTTTTGTTAAGGGGTTGACAGTTTATGTAGGTAAGATTATTAAGGCTGTAAAAATCACCTCTTTGGTGATGGTCTAGGTTTCCCTTCATGGACTCAGGTAAAACTGTTTGTGGAACTGATGACTTCTGTCACTGTTTACCAAAGAAGTGTCATTTCACACACTTTGTAGGTCCAGCATATAATTAATAAATGGAGAAAAACATTCTATGGGCAAGACAAATACCAATTTTAATTTTTAAGTGCTTTTGTTGTTACTTCTAAGCTATTATACAGAAACAACTTGGAGGTAACTACTTCCATAAAAGTATAATATAAAATTTATAATAATGGGTTTTTACTTTTTCAGAGTATGACATAAGTTGATATAACATAGGCCCTATTTTGTAGTGCAAGGCCCTATAATTATTTTTCATTTTTTCACCTTATTTAATTAGTCATGTAAACCAAAAGGATTCTTTTGTCTGCAGAGTCAGTAGGCTCTTCCATTTAGGAAATATTTTTTGTATAATACTTTGACTTTTTATTGTTCTAATTTGCTCTTGACTTCAAGTCACTTTCATTATTTGCTGATGGAGTTCCAAATCTAACTCTATCTTAACATTTGCACTAATGAATTTCTATTAGTACATGTTTGTCATGCGTAATAAATATACTCATTGTGGGAGTTGGTGCCTACACTGTCTCATCTTAATCTTCACCTTCCTCTCCTCTCCTTCCCTTCTCCCTCCCGCTCCAGACCTCTTTCCCCTCTGCATAAGGTCTTCCTCCCTATTTCCTATGTCTGTCTTTTTTTTCCCTCTTTAAATGAATTATTCTTTGAGTTTCTCATATAAAAGAAACTGTAAAGTATTTAACCTTCTGTGTCTAATTTATTTCACTTAGCCTTATGGTCTCAAAGTACATCCATTTTTCTATAAATGACTCAGAATTATCCTCCTTTACGGCACTGCCTTATTTTTAAAAAGAAATCATTATTGTAGCCCAAGCAGTACGCAAAGGTACATAGTCTCCTGGCCTGCTTAGGGGCATTAAAATAACTGACTCAAAAAATAAAATAAAATAGCTGATTCATAAAAAGTAGAAGAAAGTGGAATGTATTTGGTAGGGGACTTTTCAGCCTAGATACATAGAACAGACAACATGACTATAATGAACAAATAATTTCCTCCCCAGAAAGGAGACTTTTTGTCTAGTGTAAGGAAACAAAATGATTTATAATTCATATTCTCAGTATATTAACGTGCTTTGGGAGCATATCTACTTCCTAGAGGCATAACTTGTGCTCATCTACAAATCAGAACCACGTAGAAATGTGACACAAAACTAAAATTTCATAGGTTTCAACTACGAGGATTTGATTAATAACTGTAGTTAATAACTTGTTTTCTGGTGTCTGATCTAAAACAGCTTCGGCATTATTTTGAAATAAAGAACAAATTTCACCCTTTATGTTTTGAACTTGTTGCTGTTCTTTTTTTTTCTGTGGGGGTTCACTGGCTTTTGTTTTGTTTGTTTGTTTTTATGGTCCTAGGGATTAAACCCAGGGCCTTGACCTGAACTCCATCCCCAGCTCCCTACCTCTACTTTTAAATTTTGAGGCAGGGTCTCACTAAGTTACCAAGTTTTCCAGACTGGACCCAAACTTGTGATGCTCCTGCCTCAGCCTGCCAGAATGCTGGGACATTTGGGGTCTTTTTAATATTAAAATGTTCTAGTATTTTGTGATGCTGATGTGAGTCTGTCACTTAGATTAAGTAATCACTTTCCTCCTATTTCTACTCACACAAACAATGCAGTTTTTCAGATAAATTTATTCAAAAAAGTTTGTTTTTCATTCCTTGCTCATGGATAGGAAGAACCAACATCGTGAAAATGGCCATACTCCCAAAGCTGCTGTACAGATTCAATGCAATTCCCATTCAACTACCATCAACATACCTCACAGATCTTGAGAAAATATGCCTTAAATTCATATGGAACCAGAAGAGACCCAGAATAGCAAAAGCAATCCTGGGCAACAAGGACAAGTCAGGTGGAATCACAATCCCTGACCTGAAATTATACTATAAAGCCACTGTCATAAAATCCACCTGGTACTGGCTAAAAAACAGGCCTGAGGATCAATGGAACAGACTGGAAGAAACAGACACAACCAAAAACACACTCAACCACCTCATCTTTGATAAAGGGGCCAATCAAACTCACTGGAAGAATGATAGCCTCTTTAATAAATGGTGCTGGAAAAATTGGCTTGCTACCTGCCAAAGACTGAAAATAGACCCAAGCCTATCACCATGCACCAAACTCAAGTCAAAATGGTTCACAGATCTCAATATTAAACCAGAAACACTAAATCTATTGGAAGAGAAAGTAGGTAAAAACCTTGAAGACATAGGGGTAGGCAGAGAGTTCATGAATAAAAACCAAATTGCACGTGAATCACTTGAAAGAATCAACAACTGGGATCTCATCCTACTGAAAAGTTTCTGCACATCTAAAGAAATCACCAGCAGAGTCAAAAGAAAACCCACAAACTTGGAAAAAATTTTAGCTGATTGTCCCTCAGACAAAGGGCTTCTATCTAGAACATATAAAGAATTAAAAAATTTCAGCCCCTCCAAATTCAAAGACCCAATCCAAAAATGGGCAGCTGAGATGAATACACATTTCTCAGACAAGGAGATACAAATGGCAAATAAATATATGAGAAAATGTTCAACATCATTAGTCATTCGAGAAATGCAAATTAAAACAACACTAAGATTCCACCTTACCCCAGTAAGAATGGCTAGCATTAAGAAATCAACCAATAACAAATGCTGGCGAGGCTGTGGAGAAATAGGAACCCTTCTCCACTGCTGGTGGGAATGCAGACTGGTGAAACCACTGTGGAAATCAGTTTGGAGATTCCTCCGAAAACTAGGTTTAGAGGTCCCATTCAACCCAGCTATCCCCCTGCTGGGTATTTTCCCAGAAGATCTAAAAACATCATATCACAGTGATATATGTGCACCTATGTTCATAGCAGCACAATTTGTAATTGCTAAAATGTGGAAGCAACCCAAATGTCCATCCACCAAGAATTGGATAAGAAAATTGTGGTACTTTTATATAATGGAATATTACTCAGCTATAAAGAAAGATAAACTCGAGGCCTTTATATTTAAATGGTCACAACTAGAGACCATACTCATAAGTGAAATAAATCAAACATACATGTGCAACACCGCATTGTTTCACTAGTGTAAAACTTGAAAGAGTTAAGTTAAACTCGGAGGTATGATAGACACTGTGAAATGATAGGAAACCACTGAAGAGTAAAGGGCTTCTGGGATGTGGGAAAAGAGAAGGGAAAGAAGGAGAAATTATGTATGTATGTATATACAGGATAGTTAACATGGTTGTTCTTCTGTCTTCTATTTCTATGCTGAAAGAAACTGTCAATGAGTCTTTGGTTGACCAGTATTGCATGTCTATATCTGTTTTCATGAGAAGCCACTTTGAAGATATCAATATGTAATACAACCACCATTGTTAATTCCCTACCACTTTGTTTGTAACTCTGTATTGTCTGTGTTGTGCTTGTGATATGTCGTAAAATGTTGTATGTCTGTTAATGTCTCCCTCCTTTTATCTTTAAAAAAAAAAATTTTTTTTTAAAAGTTTGTTTTTGAAAATAGTTTGTTCAACTTGCCTTAAAAAATCATAACTAACAAAATGAAAGTTCTTTTCCAACCTGGCAGACATTGCTGTTCTCTTCTTCCTTTTCCTTTCCTTCTTCTCTTTCTTCCTCTTCTCATTTTTCTTCATCGCCTTCCTCCTCCTCTTTCCCCACTTCATTTTCTTGGGCTTTCTCCTGACCCTGTCATCTCAGCCAGCCGTCTCTGTCTCTGCCTCACCCTCCTTTCCTCTTGCCCTCCTTCCTCCTGCCCTGTCCTCCTAATACCCCCATCCACTGGAGAAATTCTTTTTTATGCACTTCCTACTTCACAGATGTTGCTTTACCCCTTTACGAATAGCCAGGATCTGTGCATAGACCTACATTCGACCAACCACATGTTCCTGTCCATGGCTTTTTAATGTCAGGGACAGATTTTAAGAAGAAGATGCACCTAGAGCTTATTCACCCTAGTGGCAGTAGAGTTAGGTGCTCAGGATAGGCAGTAGCAGATACACGCACGGGCAGGTGTCAGGGAAGGACCCTGCCAGCTATCTGAGATTCTCTTGCTTCCTGCTCCTGAAGTACTGGTCCCCTTTCCAATTTATCAAGCCTTTTCATTGATTCTGTGAACTGTTGATATCTTTCCAATAAATCCCCACCTGCTGAAGTTAATCAGGGTCAATTTCTGCTGTCCAAAATCCTTGACTTATATAGTGTATATCTTGGTTTAAAATACAAATTATCTTGGTTTAAAATACAAATTTTTAGTTTATCACTGATGGTATCTATTAATAGAGAATAAATCTGAAATTCTAATTCAATAGATATTTGTTAAGGGTCTGGCTAGAGGTGGCAAAATTTTTCCCCAGGGGCTCAAAATCTAAGGAAGACACCTATACATACGGTCAAGGCCCAAAGCCAATTATTCAGCCTCTGACATCAGAGCAGGCCAAGGTAACAGGGCTATGAAAAAGGGGGAAGTTCTCACCACTGGCCCTGAGATCCTCTACAGACATGAGGCTGGAGCCAGCCCGGTCACGCCAGCTTGGTTAGAAAATGTGCTATGTTCTTGTTTAGGACAGTGAGTGCTAAGAACCCTTGAAATTCTAGACTAAGAATGGGCTGACCCCTCCAATCTCACTCGGATTGCCGTAGAAACAAGACAGCAAGAAGAGTTAATGATTTTTCAGTAGGTCACTCGTGTATAGCTCTATTTATTTTCTTTAGAAGCCACTTTGAAGATACCAAAGTATAGTACAACAACTCTTGATAATCTCCTACCTCTTTTGTCTGTAACTCACTATTATTTGTCTATTTGTTTTCCTGAGAAACTATTTTGTAGACAATAATATGTAAAATGATAACCATCGATAATTTCCTACCATTCTGTCTGTAATTTGCTAAGTCCCCCCTATTATTATGTTATCCTTCTTTTATTGTTTAAAATAAAAAAAAATTAAAAAAAAAAAAAAAGAAAGAAACAAGACAGCAATGGCCATGCATGCAGTGGAACCAGTGCTCCCCCACACCGCTTCTCTTCCCAGTACCACCAGCTCCCTGCTCTAGGTTTCTCCTGAGCTGAGTGGGAGTGTAGGAACCAAGGCCCATGCCAGGGAGCAAGAGCCATTGTGTGAGAGCTTTATTTTTCCACAGGAAGACAAAACAACTTGATGAAAGCATCACTAGTTTCACTTTAAAATATTTAGTCAAAGGGCTGGGGCACAGCATGGTGAAGATCACGTGCATCGGATGTGCAAGACCCTAGCACATCCCTAGCACACACAAAAAATATTTTTAATTAAGAAAATAAAAATATTTATGTAAAAGATCTTGGGCAGGATGTGTTTAAGGTTAAGTGCACGATTTATGTGCCATTAAATCCTTTTATCCAGTAGCATTAACATTATTTCCAAAGGTCCCAGAATCCCCAAAAGTCTGAGTACTCTTTTGTCATGTTTCATTGGTTGCCTCAGACTTCACAGGTATAAACGGATGAGTCCAGAAACCAGTGTGGGAGTAGCTGGAGCGTGGCTGTGGCTGCCCTGTACCTCTGCACCCGGGATGTCTCATTTCCCCTGACCACGTGAAAGCATGGTAAAAATGAAGTGATTCCTCACTGCTAACGTCCTATAACAAAGAAGGGAAATATCTTTGGAATAATTTGACAGTTGTTACCATGCCATACATGGACCAAAAGAAGGTATTCACCATTATCTGTTTAAAATTTTGATATTTGGCCTTGAGATATTTATTTGCTCAGAAAACCTTAGATTTCTTTTGAATTAATTTTTTAAAAGTAAATTTTGAATGCTTGCCTTCAAGAAATGCCCTTGATTGTAAAGAGCAAGCAAATCCAGACACGGAGGAGACCGGAGGAGGTTAAAAGGTGCATCGACAGAGAGGAGTGGCCTCAGAGTCACAGAGACCTGCGTCCTGGCCCAGGTGGCCCCTCTCTGTGGGACCCTCCCACTTCGCGGGTGTCACGGCACAGGCTAAGAAGCGCACGGGGCCTACCAGCGGGCACTGGAAGGGGCTCCACAGCAACCAGGGCAGTCCGAGCCCAGACTGTGGGCATCCCCCCTCCCCTATCCGCCATGGTCCTGGCGTCTGCCTTCAACTGTGCTACCGTTTGGGGATTGAAGGGTAAAGGGACATGCTGGCACTAAACACTGCCCCCATGACATTTTATATGCTGTCACTGGGAAAGGACAGCCATATAATTAGTGAGAAAGAGGGACAGCAGTCATCCTCTTTCCACTCCAACTTGTCCCCCGCTTTAGCTTAGCTCAGTAGTGGTACTGCCAGTAGCTCAAATCAGCACCATGCAGCCCTCTCAATGCTGCATTTACTATCAGAGCAGCTCTGTACTGTTGTTCAAGTTGCGCACTGCACCACACCTAAAGGGATGCCAGTCACAATATGAGATCACCTATAGGAGAACACACAGTGGCACAGAGATTCTGGGCCTCCCAGACCAGTTCTGGCACAGCCAAGGAGAGGTCTCTTCTGGGCAACCCACACCTGCACATACACTGAGGAGTGTGCGTGTGCACCTGCTCCAGCCCCCATTGCCCTGGAGTCTCCCTCCACACGCTCCGTGGACTCTGAACCTGACCTGGCTCCCACCTTTGGGGCAGAGGAAAAAGAGGAATCAGACTAAGAAGTGTTACTGCTGCTCCTCCCACATCTGAACTCACTGTCCCAGCCCAGTCCAGCATGGAAACTGCAACAGCCCATTGCTTCTCCTGAGATGAGTTTCTCCTGTTCCCAAGACACAGCACCCTTCCCATCCCTTTCTCCCTCGGGGCAGAGTCCGCCTCTCCGGTAGCTGCACAATCAGAGTAGAGATGCAGGTCTCTCTCCACCTCCTACCCCACCCACCCATGTCTCCACCACGCCCCTCACGCTAACACCCTGCCATCATTTGCTTAGAATCTCTCTCTGTCTCTCTGTCTCTCCCTCTCTGTCTCTCTCTGTCTCTCCTCCCTCTCTCTGTCTCTCTCTCTCTCTCTCTGTCTCTCTCTCTCTCTCTCTCTGGCACATAGTAGGCTTTCAGGAAGTACTGGGGAGAAAAATAGCTGACTGTATCCGACATTAGAAAACTAAAAGAATCAACTCGTAGGAGAGCCTTGCTACTTCCTCAGAACTTCGGGATGCTTCCACTGACATTTTCTTTTTGGACAAAAATAATGAACGGGGGCAGTCTTCTCACAGGAAAGACGTTTGTGATGACCGCAGGGCTGAATAATGCAGGCGTGGGACTGGAATAAAAGCTAACCCACGCTCCTCCCTCACAGAGGCCATCAGCACCTCCCTCCTTTATGAAAGAGACACAATGCAAAGAGCACTCGGCCTGTTCCTGAAGGTCCCCCTTTGAAGTTCTGGTGCTAAAGTGAAATGTCCACTTTCTACATTGGAACAGGAAACGGAAATGTGAAGGATCTGACTTTTCACAAAGCTCTTATAAATTAGTAAGTAGACTATTGTTGCGAGTTGGGAAGTATGAATCAGTCTTAATTATTTAGCACTCTATTTTTCTGTTCTAATACCCTCTCATTGAAAAGACACAAAATGAAAAATCCATTGTGTGATCTCTTAAGCCTCAGTAGGTGTCAAAGGAAATGAAACAAATAAAACCATCCAGGGTTCATTCCCAGACATTCACATTTCTCATGCCCCATTTTTAAGAAATACAATATTCTTAAACTATCCAAAATGTCTTGCATGTACTTAGAGAAGAAATGAAGCCATTTTCAAAATTACAGATGAATAAAGAGTCCTACTTTTTCATTACAGCTTGACAATGGAGGCTGCATTTAAAAAGATTTTAAAATGTTGCCCTGAGCATTCTGTAACGTTATGAAAGTAGTTCCTACGGAATCTGCACATGGGGTCAGGTCATGGAGTGCATTACCTTGTGATAGCATTGCTTGTTTAAGTGATGGACAGTCCGGCCATTTGCAGTGTGTTTTGGTCAGAATAACTCTGTGTGATACATGCTGGGTCACATTTTATTATTGTAGGAAGTCTACTTTGAAACTTCGATGTCGATGTTCTTATGAGTCAGCCAGGTTGGATACTTTATTTCAACAAGTGCTATGAGTCATTTGAAATTATGTATCATTCATAAGCAGAAAACTTTTTAAATTCTGTTGTATCCCACCTACCTGTGACATTTTGATTCTCTATAGAGTGGGAAAAAAAACAGTATACATTGTAATTTGGTGTCTATTTTTCAGGTAATTGACTTAATAAGTTGAAATGAAATAGTGTGCCACCCAGTTTGCATAAGAGATCTAGAATTAAGCAGAAACTTTCTGGGAGCAGCAGCAAAAGTTCAGCCTGGTAATTCTGAAAGTTGTTTTTGTTCTGGGTAGGAAAAGATTATTAGTAGGATATCTGGCAACTTTTCCCATCTCAGAACTTCCTCTGAGTTGTCCAGAATAATATATATCCATAATGGATCTATACTGAATTTTAAACATAAAAGCACATAATGGGGGGCTCGCATTTGCTAAGATATCTACAGTGGGAAATGCAACTGGGTCAAAAGATGTGATGAGCATTTTGTAGGACCCTTCCTCTCAATGCATCCCAAGATGCCTTTTCCAATATGCTTGGGTGCTGCCTCACTGGTGGATAGCTTCACTTGAAATCAGCTTGCTTTCATTATTTCTTTTGTTAAGAACACATCAAATCAAATACTAATAGATGCAAATAACTTCTCGGCAATGTACTTGAAAAGAATTCCATTTTTTCCAGAGAGTCTTTCTGAACTGATCTTTAGTTACCCTCCATTTGTCTCTGAGAAGTAGACCATACATGCATTACTTTCATTTAATTGGTAATTACCTACCTCCTTGTTTGTATTCAGGGCCTGTGTCTTTCATCATTGCTATTAGCAATTGGTAAGATTCCTCACGTTCTTCTCACATAACTGATTAATTAGAGGGCTCTGCCCTGGGCCCCTGTGCCAACCTGTGCTTAGTTGCTGTTCTGAGAATTCTATTCCCTAAACTCATCTTGCTCTGCCCTTACCTTTTCCATCCGCCCCCAAAAGAAGTTTCTAACCCCCCTCGTGGCAATTCCATGTGCTCAATAGATTGCTGTGAGATTCAAGTCATGCCTTGTTTTTCTTAAAGGCAGTGATATAAAGCAGTGCAGAAGATCAAGTCCCACGTGACCGAAGAAGAAGAAAGGCCTGAAAGTCTAACAGCACCCTATTTGGAAGACGCTACTAAGGGACAGCAGAGAAAGATGCATTATTTCTCATTCAGTCAAAGGGACATTCATGAAGCATCACTCTGCCCAAACTGTGCAAGGAGGGCCACACGCTGACAAATTGAGAGGCCTCTGTTCTTAGGGAGGAAGCAGGGAGTGGGGAGCAGGGGGCCTCCTGGTTATTAGCTGTGTGACCTTGACTACAGTGTGCTTTAAGTCTCTAACCCTCACAGTGGCCACTGCAAAGTGAGAGCTTGGGAACTGAGAGGGTAAGTTCTGGGGTGGGGGTGGGAAGGGGCAGTCACAGGAGTTGAGGTTTCCAGTTAGGGTAGAGGGATGACAGGACAGATCACCTGGGTAAGAATCCAGGGTAGAGTCAAAGGTAAGCCTGGAGTTGCTCATTTCATTAACTGATGTGTTCTGTCCTCCCACACGGCCCCCAACACCACACCACGACTCTGTCCTCCAGCTCCACGCGGCAGCCTGCTAATGTCCTCAGTTCGTTCTGAGACGTGCCAGCCCCCCACTTCCTCCTGGCTGGGCACCCCTTTAGCTGTCAGTACACGGAACGAGTTGGAGATTATCTTGGATAGTAGAAAGGAGATTGTCTAGAAAATACCCCCAAAAGACTTTACAAGAGAACAGAGGGTTCACCAGCATGCAGTTCTAGAGTCTGGGCTGCAGAAGCAAAGCCACAGGGAAGAGCTTAGGGCACAGGGACTGTATTGCTTTCTCAGAGCTGGAATATATAACAAAGTGCCACAAACAAGGTAGCTGAAAACAACAGAAATTCATTCTGTCTGAGTTCTGGAGCCAGAAGTCTGAAATCAAAGTGTTGGCAAGATCGTGCCCCCTCCGATACCTCAGGGGAGAAACTTTCTTGACTCTTCCAGCTTCTGATGTTTGTCAGGAGGCCCTGATGTTCCCTGGCTGGCTGATGCGTCACTGCAGGCTCTGCCCCCATTGTCACATGGACGTCTTCTCTCCATGTGTCTCAGTTTTCACGTGGCATTTTCCTCTTATAAAGGTACCAGTCATTGGATGACAGCCCATCCTAATGCCTTTATCTTAACTTGATTTTAATTTCCAAAGATCCTATTTCCAAATAAAGTCATATCCCTGGGTACAAATGATTAGGACTTCAACACGTCTTTGGGGGGGTCATGAATCAGTCATGACAGGTACCTTAGGGGGAAGTGTGCAGTTTAAGATCCAGAGGCTGCATAGCGTCAGATAATGTCTTAGAGGTAGCCAGGACTGGATGGAAAGAGTCTGGCATTCGCCTGAACAAAAATTTGGTTTTTATGGTTGTTTAGTTTTGTACATTTGCTTGCTTGCTTGTTTTCGTGGTGCTAAGGGTCAAACCCCAGGCCTCATGCGTGTTAGGCAAGCGCTCTACCCTCTAGCCCTGGACACAAACATGGAAGAGGTGCCCCAAAACTTTAGTAATCCACGTTAAATAATATTATAATGCAATATATATTTTTAAATAAAAAGACATCATGTTAAAAATGATGATCAAAATGTTACCATTATATTAAAGACGAGCAGTACTAACTCTTCTTGGCCCTGGGTTGAATGTGATACTGCCCGGTCACCAATGCCCTGAGGCTGAGGGCTGGTCAGACATAGACCATTCTGCCATGATGCGGAGATGGAGAACGAACTGCGGAGTGGGAGAGGCGCTGAGTCTCTGCTTCAGTCCTGCCTGAAAGGAAGACAGCTGGATTTGCTGCGACGGGAACCACATTCTCCTTTTCCGCTGAAGCCAGTTTCAATAAGATTTTGGTCCTTTCAATTGAAAGGACTGGATGACCGACTTTTGAGTAGGGAAGCAGTGCCTCTAGGACTTGGTATTGCTATCCCAAGAAGTCAAAGAGCCTGTTAAATGGCTCTGGACCTTCCCAAGCTCTCCTCAGTTTGGTGGGGCTTTCTATTTCATTCTCTTTTCCCAAAGGATAGAATTGCTTCCCGGCCCTCATGTCCTTAGGATTCTTGGACTGGCCTATAATGATTACCTGAGAATCATGACATCAAATATAGTTCATTTGTTTCTACTGCTTCTTTCATAATCATAAATACATAATCCCTTTCATTAAACAGCTAAATACATTCTATAGGTTGGCTCTCGTAGCAAGCTGACCCCTGTTGATAAAAATTTGTGTAAGAAATGCATTCTATGTGCAAACCCTTGATGAACACCTTTGGGGAGAGTCCTCATACCCTCCAGCTGTGTCGTGTAATTTGCCAGGCTTCTCACAATGGTGAATTCAATCAGCAATCAGTAATAAGTCCCAATTCTGCGAAAACTGGCGCTAGATACCAATAAGAGAACGGTGAACAAAAGACAAGCCCGGCCTCCTTGCTGTTTTCCTGGCAAGGAACCTGAGCGTTGCTGTGCCCAAAACCAGGGCTCCGGATGCCCGCATAGCCCCACACCACACTCTCTTCTCTGCCTTTGTTCGTCTCCTCCTTCCAGCTGCAGCGGAGCTCACATTGCTCTACTCCCCTGCGGCTGCATGACAGTTACAAGGACTTCTGTCTGCTCCGAACACCAACTACACTTCTAAGTCTTTCTGTCCATTTAGCTTTTGACTATATAATTTTCTTCTAGTCTCCACAAGCAGGCTAAAACTGAATTCCTTAAATTCACTGAGGTCAAAGTTTACATCTCGGTATAGTTTTGTTCCCATAGCACCGGAATTAGAACTGGGCATCTGGAAGTTTCTCAGAAAACCTTTTGTTTGATTAGAAATCAGAGCTTTGTTTTTTGGTAGCCTAGAACAATACATGACCACCAAACATTTACAAACCAAATCATTTATGAAAGGATCCCAAAACTGTATTGTCAAAGTGAATAGCCACGAAAGAAACTGTCAATGAGTCTTTGGTTGACCAGTATTGCATGTCTATATCTGTTTTCATGAGAAGCCACTTTGAAGATATCAATATGTAATACAACCACCATTGTTAATTCCCTACCACTTTGTTTGTAACTCTGTATTGTCTGTATTGTGCTTGTGATATGTTGTAAAATGTTGTATGTCTGTTAATGTTTCCCTCCTTTTAT